>NC_057804.1:564155620-564510195 GCF_018294505.1 Triticum aestivum
GCTAGAGGGCTGGCCGGGGCGGCGGTGGCGAGTTGTTTCGGGGTGGCAAGGCGGCGCTGGGGCCGGCTGTTCGGCCGGTGGTGGCAGGCAGCTCAGGGGTGTGCAAGTTGAAGATGAACTGCTGGCCCTCCCTAAACTACATGTCAAGTGTCTCTCTGCTACCATTGCGTTCAGTTCTGACAGTAGAATTCAGATTCCAAAGTTAATTTCAGTTTCGACAGTTAAGTTCAGAGTCAACAATTTTTACCTCATCTATTGTAGTCAGGTGGTTTTTGGTGATGTTAATTTTACATCCATTTTTCATCATCTATTGGAGATGCTATTAGAATCCCACTTGAGATTGACGATGTCTGGTTTGTGCTGCTTCAGCCTTGATGTCTTACGGCTCACTGGAGCTGCTCCAACGACAGAACGATCCATCACAACAGAGCAGTGCCCAGGACACCGTCTACAGATTCCTCGGATCTTCCTCCACACCTCCGACAGCCACCTCTGCCTCAACTGCTTCAGCGACCAACCCAATGATGCTGAGGTCGACACGGCTACGGCAAAGAGGTTGTACACCTTTTGCCGTCAGTTATTACTATACATTCACGTCGATCCATTAGGGCTATTTTGGTTCAACGGAAAAACGTCGATCCACTGGTTGTTACCATCACTCTAAATTTTTGCATGCTCCCCTACATAATCTCACCATTTTTTTTCATATGCATGTCAGATATTGTACACAGTCATGCTGAACATGTAGAGAAAAAGAGAAGAGTTTTGCGCGGCAATACAATGTCATGCAGACATCGCTCCATGGTGGGTTCAATGGCAAACCCTCCCCACCCCTCTCCAGATTGTAATCCAGAGGAAGATATCTGTTCTGAGGCGTATTCAGACGCTGCTGACCACTCCCATTTACCCCCCAAGGTGTTTGCTCTACCTTGGCATGATGATGTTAGTCATATCATGCATATGTTGCCTTGCAGTGCCTACTTTTGACATCATATATGTCATCTGCTTAGTTTAGACATGTTCTGTAATGCCACCTGTTTAGTTTCTATATCATATATGGGAATTATGCAGTCTCATGTCTTTTAGCCAGCCATAATATATGTGAAATGTGCAATGCCATCCTGTTTAACCAAGCATCATATATTCGAATGATATCTTGCCCATCATTTTCTTCATTACATTTCCATTTGTCGACAATGTTTGTACATTAAACTACTCTTCCTGTGAATCGGCCATTTGGGTGGGAGATGGAAAAATCTGGAGTGAAAACAAGGCCTTCAGAGCAGACAGTGCTACCTGTCGAAGCAGATCTCTTGTTGGGTCCCGATAGCTCCTCAGAGATGGATTCACAGACAGATGACCAGTCCTATTCCCCCACTGAGGTGTATGCTCTAACTTGGCATGGTTATACTGCTCATATCATGCATACGGTGTCTTGCATTGCATAGTTTAGACATCATATACACAATATTCAACACCATGTTCTTAGTTCAGACATCTATCGAATGCCCTCTGTTTAGCATATAAATCACATATGTGAATTAAATGATGCGATCCTGATTACTTAGATAACATGTAGGTGAATTATGCCATGCGATCCTGTTTAGTTAATCATCATATCTTTGAATTATGTTATGCTATGCTCCAGTTTAGATAGACGTCATATATGTGAAATTATGGCATGCTATCCGTTTTAGTTAAACAATATACATGTCAACTATTTCATGCCCTCTTTTTTCCACACTATCTATTGCATCTGTCTCTCATACAATGTATGTACATTCAACTATGTTTCCTGTTTATCAGCCATTTGAATTGGAGTGGGTGATGTGTCACACCCTGATTTTCAGGCCACAACACTTAAGCTAATATATCATGATAAAATGTGGTTTGACAATTTTTTTTGGGTGTTTTGTCTTTGCTTTGATTGAATGTTTGACTGTTGTTTGCAAGTGCTCAAAAAAATAAAAAAAATCCTCCAACTCTTATACTTCATCCCCTTCCTCCAAACTTCTGCCCAATGACCATACCATGTGTATAGAGCAGTATAGTATTTTCTTACAAAAATAATTTGGCCAAAAAGTATTTTCTAAAATTAGTTTTCCAAAAATCCCTGAATTGAGGTTTGAACTGCAAGTACTTGATCTGGGGTGTGAAAAATATTTCAAAAGGTATATTTTAAACCCATTAGATATAGGGTTCCCATAAACCACAAAAATATAATTTTAAAAGTTATTTTCCTATTTTATTTAAAAGCTTTTTCTTAAGGCCAGAAATGGTCTTTAATAGGGAAAAAATATTTTATTGTTTTAAAAATATTTGGAAAAAAATCAGGGAAACTCAGTGGGAATATAATTCCCATATATAAGAGTTTCAACACATGGTCATGTTCAAAATATTGGTCAAATACCTCAAAAACCCTTTCTGGATATTTCAAGCTTTTGAAATATTTACAAAGGAAATATTCTCCAAAAATTCCAAGAAAATTCTAGCATGTCACATATGACATGTTTGATGATCTTGGCCAGTATCATGTCATGGAGATTAGTACAACCCCATGAAATCCTCTCAAAACCTTTTCTGTCCATTTTGAAGTTTGAGGAACTTTACATTGCCAAACATGTCCAAATGTTCTCAAACCTTGTGAACATGCTCAAATGGTCTAATAATTCATCTAGACCAAATTGCACAAGTTGGAGAAAATTTTATATTGATCAAAGTGCCCCAAAACCCTCTCTGACCAGAATCAAGTTGGAACAACTTTGTACTACCAACTTTCTCTCCTTGATCCCAACTTTTGTGAGCATGTTAACATGGCCAAATGAGGCCACCACACCATGTGGTGCATCAAGGAGAAGTGATTTCCTCAACTAGATCTACACAAGTTCATTTCTGCTAATTTCTAGGGTTTACAAAAGTTGCATTGGCAACTTTGCCCAAATAATCTCTAAATTGGTGGAAGGCCCTAATTATATGTGTCATTTCACCCTGTGGAGTCTCATCACAAATGGAAATCATCTACTTTCCCAAACCATTATCAAACACCTTCTGGCACTATACCAAAATGCCACTTTTAACCTCTTCCACTAATCTCCATGGGCTCAACTTTGTACCACAGCTACTCCTGACCCTCTCTACCCCCCAGTAACCTCCCCCTGGCCATTGCTCAATGATTGAGGGGTGAAACACCCCATTTACCTTCCTGGACAGCAGCTTCTCTCTCTCCCTCAACCTACCTCCTCCCTCTAGTGGCCACCCAGGGCATCCAAAGCCCCTCCCCCTTTATTTACTCCCTCCTAGACCTGCTGGACATGCTTTGGGGCGCCCACATTGCCTAGAAAATGGCCATGCCGGCCATTTGGGTGCTCTGGAGCACGCTACAGTGCGCTCCCGCACTGTAGCCGCCCCCTGCCAACCGCCTCCGGCCACCTCGGGCCTCCCCAGCGTGTCTCACGAGGCCGCCTCGGCGTCTGGGACACGGCAAGCTGCCGGCCCCCTCCTAAAACTCTCTCCTCTCCCCTCCACGACCTCACCCGAGCGCGTCCGTGGATGCTGCCCACGGTGCTCTGCGGCAACGCCCATTTAAGCCACCCCGACTCTTTCTCTCGCCTCGGTTCGAACCTCCTCTCTCTCGTGCACCTCTCAGACACCCCCTCACTCCCCCTCGTGCTCTCTTGCCCTCTCCATGGCCACCATGTTCGCCATCGGCCTCCACTTTGCTCCAGCGAACCAGAGCCCCTCCCCCTCTCCTTCGACCTCCAGGAGAGCCTCCGCTAGGATATGGAGCTCCCCCGCTCTTCTCCGCCTCGTCCCGTGCCTCATGGTGCCGGTGCCGCCAAATGCCTGATGGGGCCGTCTGCCACGACCGTCACCGGATGCGCTCCGGCCATCCCCTGTCATCTCCGAGGGCTCCCCCTGACGCGCCTCTCCCCGGCGACCCCTGCGGTGGCCGGAGCTTGGCCGGGGGTGGCCTATGCCGCCGGGGGCAAGCGCCGGCCGGCGCTCAACCGCGACCTTGATCCCCTTTGTCGTGGGCTCGGGAGGAAGGAGACGACCCTGCGGGTGGGCTCCGCAGGTCAGCAACTCAGCCGGCGGGCCCCGACGTTTAAGTGGAGGCGGGATTCGGGGGAACCGTCTCCCCCGCAAAGAAGTGTATTACGCTAGTCCGCCTTTGGCGTGGCCCTCCTTAACCGCGTGGCCATGCAGCTGGGCCGGCCCAATGCGTTGTGGCGCTATGTCGCGCTCGATGCGCAGTATAGGTATAACCCCCCTTCCTTTGTCTTTTCTTTTTCCAGAAACTTGTAAAACCTCCCAAATATTCATATTACCTCCAAATTTGATGTTTCAAATTTCTAGTAACTCATAAAATCATGGTCTATCTCATGGAGCAATGTGCTCATTTTCCAGAAACTTTTTCTTCACAAACATTTATCAAATCTTGTTTTTCCATCTCTGTCATAAACTTTAGAAAATCACAGAGAGCTCATAATTGATCCAAATGCCATGATACAAATTCCTAGATGCTTCTAAGTTCATAACTTAGTTTATGAACATTTTTCTTAATACTTTCTGTACCCCACAATATAATGAGCCATTTCTTCATATTTGTCAACTTTGCAAATTCATAGGGAATTCATTTGAACTCCAAATCCAGTGAAACCAACTCCTAGATGCTTCTAAAATCATGATTTGTTAAATGGGTGCCTTTGCTCATTTTCCAAATATATATTTCTGGACACTTCTTGCAAATCCGTAAACCCCTTGGTTCCATCATATCAAAATGTTCAGAAATATCCACTGATCCAATTCCAATGAAACCACTCTGGTTATTTTTCATATAACCAGAGAAGTCCTAGAAAAGTCAAATTAATATTTTTGAGCACTTTTATTTCCTGCCTTGTTGTGTTGCTTATTATGGTTGCTTTCGACGATAGTTGACGAAATGCTCGGAGTTGGACCAGAGATATTTGAAGACCTCGAAGACTTTGTTAAAACAGGCAAGCAACCCTTTGACCATGATTGAGAAACCCTTTTTATGCATGTCATATAGCACCATATTGTTGTTGCAACGGAATCATGATGGGGTGGTAACCACTTTGATTGTTTGCCACCGTACTTCCTCGTTGATACTTGCATTGTGCATGACCCTACCTTCTTATGAGGGTTATGCCGGTGGGAGTAGATAGGATGCTAAAGTAGATGCTACGCAAAAAGGGACGGGTATATGCATGGTGAAGGAGACAAAGACTTTTCGAAAACCCCGTCGGGTGCCACTTATGCCCGAGGGAGATGATGAGATGGGTAACCACTTGATGACGAAGTGGTGTACCGAGGCAAGTGTGAGTGTTGTTTTTCGAAAACGGATTAGATTTAAGATTTGTTGACTATCCCAACCTTACATGCGCAACCACTCTACCCTTATATGGGAAAGTGCATTATTGATTACCTAGACCGATACTAGCTTGGAGCCCGCATTACTAGTGACGGGAGAGTTGTCGGTGCGCTCTCTCAGGACGGGGTCGTGCCAGGTAGGGCGGCCATGATTGTTTTCACAGGGCACCGGATACACCGTTGTGTCTCCTCTCGGATGTTACGATCTCTAGTGAGTCTCGTATGATGTACATCGTGAGGATACGGAGCAACGAGTGGACACCATGTTAGTGTCGTCTAGGGAAAGGTAGTGATCGGGTGCTTACCCCGGGTACTTGAGGTACCGCAGGTCGTGGATGACACGAAAGTTCCCCGGATCTTGTGGGTAAAGTGTGCAACCTCTACAGAGTGTAAAACTATTCGAATAGCCATGTCCACGGTCAAGGACAGTTGGGCAGTGCTGCTTAAACTATGTCCAGAGTTTACAAACCAGTGTGTGTGTTTGGATAACTACTTGGGTCAAGTCAAAGGACTTGATGTGATTGAGATGGGTTGGTGCCCACTCTATTTATGTTGATACCTGTAACCTATCCTCATGGTTACTTGAATTCTCTTGATGCATGTCTTACAAGTTGTTGAACATGTCATTGCACTCAAAGCTAGCTTTCTGCAAAATTTACCTATATCATGTATTGTTACATCTTGGACCAAAACATGGGTTGCTTGTGACTACATTCAAAGTACTCATTGGCTTGCCACTGGTTATTTAATTGGCTAGGCATGGAAGAACCGGAGTTCGATGAAGAGTTCTTTGGAGACGAACATGCGAACTAGGACGTTTCCCAGTCAAAATGCCTGTAGGGTTAAGGCAGATGGCATGGGTTCTACTTACCGACGAAGATTTCCGCTGCTTGTGTTTCATTTGATGTTCAGCCCTTAAGGCTTTATCAATGTAAGACTTGACCATAATGGTCATAATTTGTGTAAGACGGTATGTATGGATGTAAGACTCTTGTTATTCAGCTTCTATGTGTTCAGTGAGCATTGATCTCTGGGATCACTGTACATGTGCATTCGGTGTTCTCGACTTATGAGTCGGGGTCCCCACATGATGCGAGTATCTAGTGGAATAAAAACACGGTCTTCAAATAAAATAGTGCTACCTCTTGGTGGAGATAGCACCCCGGTTGTACATGCACAAGAACCAGCCCTACCACACATAACCCAAACTCTCGCAGATTGTACCCCTACTGCGATGGACAGAGAACCAGCTTCACTCAATCTAACCCCAACCCCAGCCGATAGTAACTGAGGGAGTCCCGGATTAGGGGGTGTCCGGATAGCCAAACTATCACCTTTGGCCGGACTCCTGGACTATGAAGATACAAGATTGAAGACTTCGTCCCATGTCCGGATGGGACTTTCCTTGGCGTGGAAGGCAAGCTTGGCGATACGGATATGTAGATCTCCTACCATTGTAACCGACTCTGTGTAACCCTAACCCTCTCTGGTGTCTATATAAACCGGAGGGTTTTTAGTCCGTAGGACGAACAACAATCATACCATAGGCTAGCTTCTAGGTTTAGCCTCTTTGATCTCGTGGTAGATCTACTCTTGTACTACCCATATCATCAATATTAATCAAGCAGGAGTAGGGTTTTACCTCCATCGAGATGGCCCGAACCTGGGTAAAAACATCGTGTCCCTTGTCTCCTGTTACCATCCGCCTAGACACACAGTTCGGGACCCCCTACCCGAGATCCGCCGGTTTTGACACCGACATTGGTGCTTTCATTGAGAGTTCCTCTATGCCGTCGCCATCAGGAAGGATGCCTCGTCCCGTCTTTAAAGACGGCACCGTTGCTAAAGGAGTTTTGGCCATCGGCCAAACTCTCCGGCTAGGCGGTTTTCTTATGACCACCTGTTCGGCCGCCGCGCCGACGATGACTTCTCGAGTCATCAAAAGCAATCTTCACGTCAACTCGGAACTCGCCGAGCAGTTAGATCCGATGGAGCTCTCTTCCTTAAACGAGCTCTTGGATCGCATCGCCACCCTGGGAGTCGCTACAGACTACGACCAGATTGGGCCTAAAACCGATCTGAGAGAGATTAACTCTCCCCAGGCTACCCACCACATTGCTATGGTAGAGGAACAATATGGCGACCCTTCTTATATCTTAAGGATTAGCTATGTCCGGATTCCTGACCCCCTCCATGCCGGATTTCCACGGAGGGGAGAACACCACTCAAGACCTGAACTTAAAGCCAGGCAGCGGGCTAGATTCATTGGACAACGTCCAAGAACCCAAGCTTCCAAGTTCGGAAACTTCTTGGCCCCTGAGTCTTAGATCAGACGGAGTTCGGAATTTAACTCCACCCGCCCACCCAAACATAAGCGATCTATCCCAAATCCGGCAAGAGCCCGCTGAAACAGTACATCATTACCGGGCCAGATTCCTCTTGGTCATGAACAGGATAAAGGACTACCGTGAAGAGGACGCAATTTCATTCTTCTGCATTAATTGCACGGACGAAGGAATCCTCAACGTTGTAAGTCATCGCGAAATTACACGCTTTGCTGACTTGGCGTCCATAGTACGAAAGTACTGTGCGATGGAGAGCGCCTGGAAAACCGAAATCAAATTTTGGGATAATCCGGCCTTGAACACAACCCTAGTCCAAAGTAAAAGGGTGCATCATTACCAGGCACCTGGGTTAAATACCAAAAATCAAAAACCCTCTAAAGGGCATGGAACCGTACTGGAGGGATGGCTCAATGGACCCTGTAAAATTCATAGTACAGAGGGCGTCACGCCAACTCATAGCCTTAGAGCATGTTGGATACTACGGCAGGTGGCCAAAAGTGACAAAGAGCTTCTAGCTCCAGAGCACCAGCCCAGCAATACCAGTACGGTATTAACAGTCTTCGAAACTTTCGCATCAAATAATATGCGGAAACCAACACTCCGCAGCCTTGCCGAAGTCCACCAGGTAGCAACAATAAATCCATATAGTGACACGGCTATTACCTTTAACGCCAGTGACGAACCTAAATTCTGAACAACCCGAGCACCAGTTGCATTGGTCCTTAGTCCAATAGTGGACGACTTTCGCCTTACAAAGGTACTCATGGATGGCGGCAGCGGATTAAACCTCATTTACGAGGAAACCCTTCGAAAAATGGAAATAGACTGGAGCCGCATTGAGCGAAGCAGCATAACCTTTAGAGGAATAATCCCCAGTCGGGAAGCATGTTGTATAGGAAAAATCACACTGGATGTGGTGTTCGGCACGCCGGATAATTACAGGTCCGAGGAGGTCACATTCAAAGTGGCCTCGTTCAGCAGCGGATACCACACTCTATTAGGGCGAGAGGCATTCACAATTTTTCAAGCTATACCCCATTACGGGTACATGAAGCTCAAAATGCCCGGACCCAACGGAATCATCACTCTCGCTAGTGACCCGGACATAGCACTCCGCGCCGAAAATAAAACATCCGCACTTGCCCTTGAGGCACTATCCCAAGCCCTAGCGGCCGAGGAACTCACTGCGCTGTGCTCCATGGTGAACAGAGACGATGTGATACTCGATAAGAGATCCAAGTCCACCTCTTTTAAACCGGCGGGCGAAATAGTCAAATTCCAAGTCCATCCAACGGACCCTACAAAAACGGCCTCCATCGGGGCACAATTAAACCCTGATGTAGACGCCGCACTACGAGAATTCCTACGCGAAAATTGGGACATCTTTGCCTGGCACCCTTTAGACATGCCAGGAATCCCACGCCGGCTGGCCGAGCACAGCCTAAATATCCTAAAAGGATTCAAGCCAGTCAAACAATCTCTTCGTCGTTTCTCTGAACCTAAGAGACAGGCCATGGGAGAGGAGCTAGCCAAACTATGGGAGGCCGGATTCATTAGAGTTATAAAACATCCGGACTGGCTAGCAAACCTGGTAATGCTACCAAAGAAGGACAAATCCTGGCGCCTGTGTGTCGATTTCAAGGACCTTAACAAGGCTTGCCCAAAGGATCCCTTCCCCCTTCCCCGCATCGATCAAATTATCGATGCTACCGCAGGACACGATTCATTGTGCTTCCTCGATGCATACTCCGACTACCACCAAATTAAGATGGCAGAGCCAGACCAAGCCGCAACAGCATTCATCACTCCATACGGCCCATTCTGCTTCAACACAATGCCCTTCGGGCTCAAAAACGTCGGCGCAACATATCAGCGCATGATTCAGACATGTCTGGCAAACCAGATCGGCAAAATAGTGGAGGCATACGTAGATGATGTGGTCGTCAAATCCAAGCATGTCAAAACTCTAGTAGACGACTTGAGGCTCACATTCGACAATCTCCGAGCATATGACATTAAGCTCAACTCAGAAAAATGCGTTTTCGACATACCAGCCGGAAAGCTCTTGGGCTTCATTGTATCCGGTAGAGGAATTGAAGCAAACCCAGCCAAGATCCGAGCTCTGTCACAATTGGATATCCCAAAAGACCTCAAACAAATACAAAAATTGACTGGATGCGTGGTGGCTCTAAGCCGCTTTATCTCTTGCTTAGGAGAAAAGGCATTACCCCTTTATCGCCTCCTACGGCGCACCGAACACTTCGAGTGGATGGATGCCGCCACGGCCGGACTCGAAGAAATCAAAGCCATATTGGCAACAAATCCGGTCCTGGCCACGCCCTACATGGGCGAACCAATGCTATTATACATCGCGGCAACCCATCAAGTTGTAAGCGCGGTGCTCGTTGTCGATCGAGAAACGGACGGACACAAGTTCCCTCTCCAAAAACCAGTTTACTACGTGTCCACTGTCCTAACTCCATGCAAGTCACAGTACCCGCATTATCAAAAGATAGCATACACGGTGTTCATGGCATCCCGGAAGCTGCGACACTACTTCCAAGAGTGTTTGATAACAGTAGCCTCCGAAGTACCTCTTAATGACATTATAAACAACCGCGACGCAACGGGCCGGATTGCCAAATGGGCCATCAATCTCCTCCCGTTCGACATAACCTACAAGCCACGACGAGCTATTAAGTCGCAAGTTTTGGCCGACTTCGTCGCCGAATGGACTGAAGCCGAACTCCCTAAAGAGTACGGCGCATATTCCAACTAGATCATGCACTTCGACGGCTCCAAAATGTTGGCTGGCCTGGGGGCTGGCGTCGTTCTGACATCCCCAACTGGAGATGCAGTCCAATACGTACTTCAGATAATGTGCACGGACTCCAACAACGCAGCTAAATACGAGGCCCTTCTACATGGTCTTCGGATGACAGTCTCCATGGGCATTCAGCGCCTAGAGGTCCGCGAGGATTCAAACCTCACGATATCCTAAATAAATGGAGACTTTGATGCTAAGGATACGAAAATGGTAGCTTATCGCAACGCCGTCCTAAAAATGCCAGCTCGGTTTAAGGGGCTCGAATTTCACCATATAGCCCGGGAGAACAACCAGGCAGCAGACGTGTTGGCACGCATTGGCGCAAAGCGCTATGCCGTCCCTCCCAACATCTTCCTAGAGAGGCTTTTCAAGCCATCCGTATTATGGGAGGGAGAGTCTGGAAATAACATCCCGGACCCAACCACACTACCCCACACCAAACATTCTGACATAGTTGGTGGTTCTGCCAACGAAATAAGACCGTCAGCCCACACAATAATGGCAGTCATTGCCCCGTGGACAGAACCATTCCTAGCCTACCTAACTAGGCAGGAACTTCCCGAGGACCAAAACGAGGCCCGCTGCATAGTGCGGCGATCTAAAGCCTATAAGGTCCATGAGGGAGAGCTTTATAAGAAAAGCACAACCGGAGTCCTTCAAAGGTGTATCTCCGAAGAGGAAGGGCGGAATCTTCTGGCTGAAATTCATGCCGGACTCGGTGGGCACCACACTGCAGCCCGGGCCCTTGTAGGCAAGGCCTTCCGTACAGGATTTTATTGGCCGATAGCCCGGGCAGATGCTCAGGACTTGGTCCAACGATGCGTCGGATGCTAGCTCTTTGCTAAACAAAGCCACATGTCACCTACCGCCCTCAAAACTATACCCATCACCTGGCCGTTCGCGGTCTGGGGCTTGATATGGTTGGACCCCTTAAAGGAGGAACCCACAAGCAAAAATACCTATTGGTCATGGTGGATAAATTCACCAAATGGATAGAGGCAAAGCCTATTAAGATGGCCCAATCTGGACCGGTGATAGACTTCATATCAGGGGTAGCACACCGTTACGGCGTCCCCCATAGCATCATCACTGATAATGGCACGAACTTCACGGCCGACGAGGTCAAACTCTGGTGCAAAAACATGGGCATCAAGCTTGACTACGCTTCAATCTATCACCCTCAAACTAACGGTCAAGTCGAGCGAGCAAATGGTCTAATCATGAGCGGCATTAAATCCAGACTAGTGCGGTCCCTCAAGGAATCTAATACGCACTGGGTAGAGGAGCTCGACTCCATACTCTGGGGGGCTCCAGACCATGCCGAATCGCACTACCGGATTCACACCATTTTTTATGGTGTACAGCGCAGAGGCAGTTTTGCCCTGCGACATAATTCATGACTCACCTCGCGTGTGCATGTACGAAGAAAGAGAAGCCGAGCTCGATCGGTAGGACAGTTTGGACGCCTTGGAGGAGGAGCGCGACGTGGCAAAAGCCCGTTCCGTATTATATCAACAGCAGGCTCGAAGATACCAAAGCAGAGAAGTACGGGCCAAAGCTTACAATGTTCGCGAATTAGTTCTACGCCTGCCGGACAAGAAAAAGGACAAACTCAAGCCCAAATGGGAGGGTCCCTTCATCATCGACCAAGTCCTGACCGGCGGAGCGTACCGTCTGCGGAACGCATCGGATAACCGACTTGAGCCGAACCCATGGAACGCAGCCCGTCTCCGAAGATTCTACGACTAGCGCCAGACTCTGAGTTCATCTCCTTCCTCTGTCTATATTTTATACTTTAACTGTCTTTTATTTTTCTCCTTCTCCCTCCCTTTTTCTGAAGCCGTTGGAGGCTTGTTTGCGCACTGTTCGCACAAACTTGACGAGTTATCCGTGCTCAGTATACCTGGGGGCTTCTTTAACAGAAGCTTATTTATATGGGCTTTATGCCCAACACATGTGTCACACTTCCGCATGTACCTTTTATTCACCATTATATGCATCGATATGACTTAAGTTTTAGCCAAGCTGGGTTGCCTGGCTCCTGTGCTTACCCCCACGTTCCCGATTGTACGGCTAGGTGGTAAAGGGAGCACCTCTGCGATTGTTACCGCCGGGTCAGCCGGACGTGTACCTCGGACTGGGTGAAGCCAAAAGCTAGCATTCTTAAGGGAATATTCGGTCGGTGAACTAAAAGAAAATTTCTTACTTATTCATTTAACTGCCCCTAGATGTTTTTCTGCTTTTTTCGCAGTCCGGACATGCACTTTAGGGCATGCCTCCCAGGGAAAGGAACCCCTAACGGAACTATTCTCCCTGGAAGATGTTTCTTACTAACCATGTAATATAACATAACTAGCTGGGCACTTGTCTGATAAAGCACTCATGACCCCTACGCCTGGTCTCCACGCATGCCCCGGTTCTTACATAACCGCGAGGGTATTCGGACACACTCCGGACTGTCGGGTCCCGAGGTTGAAGCAAAAAGGTCCGCTACAACAAACGATCTACAATCCGGCTAGAAGGAATTTTACATGTCATTTTAAATTACATAGTCAAATTGACTGATTGTATTCCTCTTCAATACCATCTAATAGGCTGTCTAGTTTACAGTCCCGCTGGGAATACTTTGCGGCCAACTCTACTTGGCCGTACACTAAGCTCACAGGGATCTCCTTCCCATCGGGCCCCACAGGTCCGACCTCGGCCATGTGGTTTGGGTCAGCCTTCGTGTACCGCGTCTTCACCATGGCCCAGGCCTCCCTGGCGCCTTGACGGCAGGCCGATATCTTCCACAGCTGGAAGCGCCGCCGTGCTCCCTGAAGCCTCTCTGCAAGCTCTCCAAGGCCTTCTGGTAGTGAGATGGATGGCCACAAGGCCTGGGCGACGCCTCTCATCACATGCCGAACTCGTTCGTGCAGTTGTAGCAGCTCGGGAAGTAGGTCACCTGTTGAACCGGGCATTTCCTCTGCAGGACGACCTGTGAGCATACCTACAGACATATTTCTGTTAGTCGACTTCCTCGCTGAACTCTTTTTTCAAAAGTTCGCTCAAGCACTTACTATAAATGCCGCGACGAAGCCGCCGATTCTCCTTAACGGAGTCAGACTGCTGGGCTCAAACATCCTTTAGTTCCTCACCCAGCTGGGTGTTGGCATTTTGGAGATTATTTTTCTCTTGCCTCACCCTTGTAAGCACATTCTCGCCGGCCTTTAACCGGCGCAGGAGCTGTTGCTTGTCCGGATCTAGTCCGGCGCCATCTGCAATATTATTGTCAGACTTATGCACACGCCGCACTTCACAAACTACTTATCTTTCGAAGTATATATTACCGGAGGGGGTCTCTGTGGCTCCCCCTGTGGCGGCTAGTGCGGCCTCAAGCTGGGCCTTGCACTCTTCAAGCTCCTGGGACAGTCGGGTATTCTTTTCCGTAAGATCCTGCATAACAAATGATCCTTAAATCAGTTCTCCTAACTATTTTAAGTCTCGGAGGCTACTGGCATATATAATTGTCAAATCCCCTCACCCGTATGTCCTTTACATACTGCTCCATGGCTCTGGCTAGACCATCTTGAGCGGCACGGAGGTGCGCGTCTCCCGAATTGAAGGCATTCAATGCCTCTTGGGAGAAACATGCGTCACGAAGAACTATCCAGCGGCGCCTGTGATTCATGGCACTCTCCACCTCGGAGTTGGTGGCGGACAATCTGTCGGCATCCTCTGTCGGAGGAGCATCCGACGCACGCCTCATGTTCACCTCCGCTTCCGGACCTGGCGTTAGAGCCTGGCTGGCGGAGGCTCGATTGGCCATCTCTCCGGACACAGTCCGGCGAGCGCTCTTTTTCCTGAAAGGAGCACCAGCGTTAATATACCTTCCCGGAATCAATCCCGGGAATATGGTCACACGCCTTACCGTTGCGGCGGCGTTTCAATCCGGACCGCACTTCTTTTTAGCCTGCGTGGCCGTGCTGCCCCTTGTTGGCTAGCCATCGCGGGCTCGGCCTCCCGCCTCGAAGGCACCCCCTACGAAACACCATTGGTATACGGTGATCAAAAATAAGCACGGATGGGTCATTATCAAAGTACTGGGGCTTCGGTCTCAGTTACCTGTGAGGCTGGAAGTATTCCGGGATAATCGATCGTAATGGCAACCAAGGCATTATCGATGCTTAGTTGGTGAAATACCCCATCAATCAGCTCCACCAATATGTCCGGATCCTCTTTGGAGGCCGGATCGTGGAACCGTTCCGGATCCTCGGGTTGCAGAGGCGGGCTGTTTATATCTTTTACGGCCCGACGCAGTTCCTGCATCGAAATCACAAAATGAGATATATAACCATGGGAGTACGGATCGGATGTGCAAAAAAGGGAATGTCCGCTTACCCAGCTTCGAGGATTGTTCATAGAAAATCCGTTCAATGGATTGACGCAGAGAAAATCCTCCTCTTCCCCCTTGTACAGCGCGGACAAGATCTTCACCAGATCGGCGACCGATCCCGGCCCCGTACGGCCGTGACGGGTGGCATCGTCCTCCTTGTTGAAATCCCACATGGGGTGGCCCCTATACTGGAGCGGCTGCACCCCCCGCATAATGCAGGTGGCCATGACACCGATCATGGTCAGTCCGGAATGATCTAGCAACCTTATTCGGCTCATCTGGTAAAGGACGTCCCTGTCGTTTTCCCTCTGGGGGCTCCGTGGACGCCAACTTAGGCGTTTCTTCAAGGGAGCATTACTGAACTCCGGGAGGCCGATCCGAACGGGATTCGGTAGCGGGGCATCTTCTATATAAAACAATTCCGAAGGCCAGTCTTCGGACGCCTTCTTCGAGGTTCCGGATAGATATCCGGTCCCAGCGATGCGCCATAGCTCGGCTCTGCCCACTTGATATATTGACCCCTCATGAGAACGGGGTACGAGGCAGAATAATCTCTTCCACAACACAAAATGAGCCTCGACGCCCAAGAACAGTTCGCAAAGGGCCACGAAGCCCGCGATGTGTAGAATGAAGGCAGGCGTAAGGTGGTGCAGCTGGAGGCCATAGAACTCCAGGAGCCCCCGGAGAAACAGATGTATTGGAAATCCGAGTCCTCTTATCAGATAAGAGACAAAGCATACCCGCTCTCCTTTGGAAGGATCGGGGACGCTCTCCGCTTGCTTTCCGCCCTTATAGGTGGCGAGTCCGGCTCAAACCGGAACCATGAAGGCTGGGGGAAGAAATCCCTTGGTTTTGAGCGTCACTAGCTCGCTATGTGGGACTGAGCATCTCTCCCAATCCCCAGGCCGGGGGCTGGGAGCGTGAGAGGAGGAGCCGCGTCGACTGTCCATGTTGGAATGGATTTTTTGTCAGAGGCGCTCCGATGAAAGCTTGCGGAGGGGGGATGGTGAGATTCGGATCTAGATCCTCATCTCTTTTTATAGGCGGCTCATTTGCGCAGCTAGGGGGGAAGTGTAAAAATACCCTGGCTTTTCGCATTCATTCGACACGTGGAAGATGGCCATTATTGGGCGTGGAAGCCAAGGAGCGCAGCATTTATCAGAAGCCGGACACTATTCGACAAGTATATGGAATTTAGAGAAGAACCCACCTCGCAATGCCAAAGACAATCTACGCGCCGGACTCGTCGTCATTGAAGCCTGGTTCGGGGGCTACTGAGGGAGTCCCGGATTAGGGGGTGTCCGGATAGCCGAACTATCACCTTTGGTCGGACTCCTGGACTATGAAGATACAAGATTGAAGACTTCGTCCCGTGTCCGGATGGGACTTTCCTTGGCGTGGAAGGCAAGCTTGGTGATACGGATATGTAGATCTCCTACCATTGTAACCGACTCTGTGTAACCCTAACCCTCTCCAGTGTCTATATAAACCGGAGGGTTTTTAGTCCATAGGACGAACAACAATCATACCATAGGCTAGCTTCTAGGGTTTAGCCTCTTTGATCTCGTGGTAGATCTACTCTTGTACTACCCATATCATCAATATTAATCAAGCAGGAGTAGGGTTTTACCTCCATCGAGAGGGCCCGAACCTGGGTAAAAACATCGTGTCCCTTGTCTCCTGTTACCATCCGCCTAGACGCACAGTTCGGGACCCCCGACCCGAGATCCGCCGGTTTTAACACCGACAGTAACCCAGTTCCTGTTGACACAGCACCATCTCCACCACAGAGCTCCCAAACAACAGCAGTTAGTAAGGCAGCTCCAGTGCCCAAAGGGCCAGTACTATCACGGCAAACCCCAACTCCACCAGTTAGTATGCCTATTCCTGTGGAGGAAGCACAACCAGCCAGTCGTAGTTTAGCATCTATCGCATTCGATGTTGTTAAACCGTATGCGCGTATCTTCCCATCTTGGAAATATTATACTGAAGATGAAGGAAAATGCCAGTTGCAGGTGTTTGTCCAGGAGTTATGTGTAAGTAATGTTATTCATGGCAATTACTTTGCTTCGTCCCATACATCCTACCTCCATGATGGTTATAATACAGCAAATTTTCCCATTTTTCTCTGTAGAGAAGGACTGATTTGGAAACTCAGGATGAGGTAACCTGTGCTAATACCTCTGCTATCTTCAAGAATGCTTGGTGGCAGTATCGGAATTACCTGAAGAAAACATACTTCACCAGCAAAGAAACTCATCAAATTCCCTTACGTTCTCCTGAGACACATTTACTGGACAATGACTGGGAACGCCTTGTTCTGTACTGGTCCCGAACCAAGAATGTGGTAAGGTCTATGAGCTCATTTTCTATTTTTAAGTATTTTATTCTTGCATCTTACTGTACTCTGTTCATGTAGAACAAGTGCCTAAACCTGAAGAACAACTGTTCTAATTTAAGATGCCATTGCTATCATAGTTCAAAAAAGCGCTAGGCGTTAATTGTGCGTTTTGCCACCGCCTTGCGCTTTACTGACCAAAGCGCATGCTTATGCGCAGTTATGCACAGATTATGCGTAGTTATGCGCAATGCATTTTGCCAACGCCTAGAGCCTAGGCGCGCTTAAGCGCTCGCTTATGCGCGCCTTTTTTAACTATGATTGCTTTGCTCTTGTATCACTGTATTTACTGATACGAACTTATTTTTAAATTGAAGGATCCAATCGAAACTCCAATGGCGCAGCAGGTATGTTCACGCATGTTTCTTTAACAGGTTTGCTCTTATCAATAGCTCTGTTGATTTCAATTTCAATTGTGTATACAGTTGACTTTCATATCATGCACATTACTAGCATCACAACAGAGCCAATAGTGTTATTGTACATGTAGACCCGTGGTACCCGTCTGAAATCTTGTTGTACCGTGTAGTTTCTCACGCTTTGTATTCTTTCACTGCTGCTTTGTCTTGAACAGATATGATTTGAACCGTGTCTCTATTTTGATTTGGCAAGACAATGCAGTGACCATAGGACATAGATATATGTTTGTTTGATGCTTTTATTATGTACTAGTACTTGGCAATAGAAGACTTGGTAGTTTAATCCTGTCCACCTTACTAATGAACTGGTTCACCGAAATGAGTTTCATATACTAGTACATGCTAAACTTGTTATGTGTCTTCTTGTTTCTTCTTTTCGAATGCTAACAGAATATTCGGGAAGAGTACCTTATTAAGCAATGGTAAAGGAAGTAATGCAGATAAGGTTCAGGATAGTGACACATCCTTGTTGGTCTCCAACAAAGCTGATAAAACAGCTAAGGAAGACTATCTTGAAGACAGCGAGACAACCCCAAAGTCATGTCTTCGTTTAGTGTTCGAATTACTGGCCACTACCGCATGCACAAGCTATTCAAACTCACTGTCTGAATCAGTTCGGTTTCTTGAGTCTCAACTACAAGATGAAAGACATCGATCAGTTGTGCTGCGACAAGAAGCGGAAGGACTGCGGAAGTCCCTGGAGCATTCAGATGCATACTTTCTGGTGCAACAGCAAGCGTTGGAGGATTTTAGCGCCAAACAGGACAAAGCTAATCAGCTTGCTAAGCTTATTGCCAGCATGGTGGATACACAGGATAACGTTTCTTGAGCTCTTCTGAAGTTGTTTCAGTTATGCTCTTGTTTTGCTACCGCGTTTATTTGCACTAGTGGCCAATTTTGACGGCCAAGTGTATGTAATATGCTGCTTTGTTCCCTATATTTGCACTGGTGGTGAACTTTGATGCCCAGTGGATGTAATATGTGTAATAGCGGTAATAGGCTAGCCTTAATTGCTTGCTTATTTATTTCCTTATTGTCTTGTTTAGTTGTTTGCTTGTAGTCACTGCAGTTCTTTTTCTGTGTTTTTCTAGTGGCCAGAATAGCCTATTTTTGGTAATTAGGCCAAAATAATCATGGCAACACACGGACTGTTGTAACCATGGGCCTCCTGCAGGCCGTATGATCCATGGGCCTTCATTCGGCCGTAGGACCATTGGCCTTCTATACGGGCCGTAGGATCCATCGGCCTTCTATACGGGCCTTAGGGATCAATGGGCCTTCTACGGGCCGTAGGGTCCATGGGCCTTCTACGGGCCATACCATCCATGGGCCTCATACGGGCCGTAGGATCCATGGGCCTTCTATGGGGCGTATCATCATTTCACCAATCATGGGTCATACTATTCGTGGACCATAACGTGCCGTTAATAGGCCGTATTTGATAACTCTATGAAAACAGCCCAACGGGTTTTTTTGACATGAAAACGGCCCAACGTATTAACGGTCCGCAAACGGGCCGACTGTAACGACGGGCTGAATTTGGCCCACAAGCAGAAAATTACAGTAACGGGCCGTATGTAACCGAATGTTGCAAATGAGCCCAAGAATCAATGGGCCCTGAGAAGGCCGAAAGATAACTTGGGCTGGAAATAGCCCAATGGAATAACGGGCCGTTAATGGGTATAAAGTGATACACTGTTCATTACGGGCCAGTTTCACAATGGGTCATTAATGGGCCAAGAGTTACAAAGGTCCTCATATGGGCCGAAAGAAGTCATGGGCCACACATGGGCCGGAAGTTAAAACGGGTTGAATCATATTGGACGGCGCAGATGACGCTACTGGGCCTAATTCGGATAGGGCATAACGGGCCCTCGGTTAGCGGGCTGTAAATGGGCTATATGCGAACAGGCCATTAACAGGATTTTCGTGGGCCGGCCTGCCACCTTTTGACCAAGTCAAACGGGCTGGCCTTTTCACAGGAATGGGCCTCTGTTGGGCCGTGCCATGTGTCAACGTATCATAGGCGCCCTCTATCCAATGAGTGGATGACATCTGTCCCAACGGTGAGCCGACACGTGTTTCCTCCAGCCAATGATGATTTTACACGTGGAAAATCCCCATTGGTCAGGGTTGTTAACGGGTTATCGGATCCAAAACCCGACCCGATAGCTTAACGGCGTTCCATTATGGTGGATGCCACGTTTCGGTCACCCTTGACGAAAGCAGTTCTGTGACGCGCGATTTATCGTCATGGAAGTGGACACTTCCGTGATGATAATTTTGGTAATGTCATGGAACACTTCTACGACAGCACAGGCATGACTATCTTGATTCTGTCATAAATTTGTCAAGGATGTACATGCATGACAAAAAACGCGACCTACTATGACAAACACATATCATCACGGAAGTGTATTTTTTTTTGTAGTGCAAAAGCAAACAATATCACTTCAATCAATTCAAACAAGGGCATACATCGGTCTAACTATCGTTACAAAAGTGCTTGGACTATACTATATATATGGGGGAATACTACTACTGTTATGGTGGTCAACTAGAAAAACTGCTCCGATGAAGACTCCATGATATCTGCTCCAGCTTCATCAACATAGTCATCATCACTATCATCTGGGTCCGAGTCGGTGTCATCGATGATGATGTAATTCTCCGGGCAAGTGCAATCATCGTCTTCTCCTCCAATCGCGGGAAATCCCATGAATATTTTTAGCTTCTTCAAATCATCATTCTTCTCTACGAGTGTCGTCATTTCCTCCTCATATCCATCACACGTAGACTGAGTTCTTCCTCCAGCTCCGTGATCTTGGTCAATGCCTTCTTCAGATCCATCATGCCTGCGCACATCTGGTTCTCCTGGCGTCGTATGTGCTGGTTTAACTCCTGGATGAAAGCAGCAATTGATCTATCCTCCCTGGTGCTGATCATCTCCCATTGCTCATCTCGACGCCCACAAATCTGGTAGATAGTATCTTTGAGATCCTTGTGGTAAACTTCTCCAATGCATCCCATGGTGATGTGATCTGCCATGCTCTTTCCTAGACTCCAGGTTGGTGCATCAAAGGAAAACTCTATGGGCTTAGTGACTGGCATGAACGTTCTTCCTGGAACTTGAACTTGAATCATCCAGCGCTCTTCTTTAGGTAAAGTGGCGATTTAGGTCCCGATGAAGCTTGGTACTCCGATGTTCAGGTATCTAGTGATTTCCTTCAAGTAGCGTCCAAAGGGTGTATCTTCATCCAGTTGCGTGAACTTGTTCCTTGCATCCACCATCCTAAAAGAGTAGAAAAGATGAGGAGTCAGAAGAGAGAAGAGAGAGTAGTGATCTAGGGTTTTATCTTAGTGGCCCTGTCTTACAGTCAGCGTGTGCTCTGATACCATCTTGTAGCAACCAGACCTCAAATAGTCTGATCTCTGTGCTTCGGTGTCATCCCTGGATCGGTAATGCTGACACGCACATTACTTGAAGGATTTATAACAGAGTAGCAATCACACACTTATTACATCGAGTGTCTCAAAAGAGAACTTATTACAAATAATATGGCTTAAGGCCATCTAATAACGATAACAGCGGAAGGCTTGGAAGATAAGCGAGTCCATCAACTCCAACAGCATCACTGAGTATAGAACCACGACCTAAAAACTCCTTACTCGTTGTCTGAAAAGTCTACAACATGAATGTTGCAGCCCGAAACGGGTCAGCACATGGAATATGCTGGCAATGTAACACATAGAGAGTAATGAAAGAATAATGCTATACTACATGCATGTATGGCTGGTGGAAAGCTCTATGGTTACAGTTTTTGCATAAAGCCAATTTTTCCCTACAGCAAAGGAATAAAATTTTATTTAACTATCATGGTGGTTGTTAAACATTGAGAATGGTTGACAGCATTCTCAATCCCAATTAAGCATCATCATTAAAACCCAACAATATTAATTAAGTAACATGATGAGATTCACATGATAATCCAAGTACTAGATACTCAAAATGTCCATAACCGGGGACACGGCTAACCATGGTTAGTTTATACACTCTGCAGAGGTTTGCGCACTTTTCCCTGCAAGACTCGATCTCCTCCGCTTGATTTCTCGCACTACATGGTGTTTGAGAAACGGATGACCGAGACACATTCTTTCAGAAGCATTAACTCTCTACTCCGGGTAGACAGTACCAACCTACATCCCCTACATCTGCTAGTCTACCTCTTCAAGAGCTCACACGGTGGGATCGGGGCGGGGCTAGGGTTTCGGGGGGCTCGGCGGCTCGGGCCTCCCGGCTTATAAGGCCGGCCGGGCCAGGAGTCCAGGACGGACACGGCCCAGTAGGATGTATTACAGAATGAGTAAAGAGACTTGCCGGTAACGAGATTGAACTAGGTATTGAGATACCGACGATTAAATCTCGGGCAGGTAACATACCGATGACAAAGGGAACAACGTATGTTGTTATGCGGTTTGACCGATAAAGATCTTCGTAGAATATGTGGGAGCCAATATGAGCATCCAGGTTCCGCTATTGGTTATTGACCGGAGACGTGTCTCGGTCATGTCTACATTGTTCTCGAACCCGTAGGGTCTGCACGCTTAAGGTTTCGACGACAGTTATATTATGAGTTTATGAGTTTTGATGTACCGAAGGAGTTCGGAGTCTCGGATGAGATCGGGGACATGACAAGGTATCTCGAAATGGTGGAGACGTAAAGATCGATATATTGGAAGACTATATTCGGACTTCAGAAAGGTTCCGAGTGATTCGGGTATTTTTTGGAGTTCCGGAGAGTTACGGGAATTCACCGGGGAGTATATGGGCCTTATTGGGCCATAAGGGAATAGAGGAGAGAGGCCGAAAGGAAGGAGGGGCACAGCCCCCCTCTGGTCCGAATTGGACAAGGGGTGCAGCCCCCTTTTCCTTCCTCCTCTCCTCCTCTTTCCTTCTCTCCTACTCCAACAAGGAAGGGGGGAGTCCTACTCCCGGTGGGAGGAGGACTCCTCCTGGCGCGCCCCTCCTGGCCGGCCGACCCCCTCCCCCTGGCTCCTATATATACGAGGGCAAGGGGGCACCTCTAGATACAAGTTGATCATCGTGATCATTCCTTAGCCGTGTGCGGTGCCCCCCTCCACCATATTCCACCTCGGTCATATCATTGCGGTGCTTAGGCGAAGCCCTGCGTCGGTAGAACATCATCATCATCACCACGCCGTCGTGCTGACGGAACTCATCCCCGACACCCTGCTGGATCGGAGTCCGGGGATCATCATCGAGCTGAACGTGTGCTGAACTCGGAGGTGCCATACGTTCGGTGCTTGGATCGGTCGGATCGTGAATACGTACGACTACATCAACCGTGTTGTCATAACGCTTCCGCTTATGGTCTACGAGGGTACGTGGACAACACTCTCCCCTCTCGTTGTTGTGCATCACCATGATCTTGCGTGCACGTAGGAATTTTTTTGAAATTACTACGTTCCCCAACAGTGGCATCCGAGCCTGGTTTTATGCGTAGATGTCATATGCACGAGTAGAACACAAGTGAGTTGTGGGCGATATAAGTCATACTGCTTACCAGCATGTCATACTTTGGTTCAGCGGTATTGTGAGATGAGGCGGCCCGGACCGACATTACGCGTACGCTTACGCGAGTCTCGTTTCACCGTTACGAGCACTCGTGCTTAAAGGTGACTGGCGGGTGTCTGTCTCTCTCACTTTAGTTGAACCGAGTGTGGCTACGCCCGGTCCTTGCGAAGGTTAAAACAACACCAACTTGACAAACTATCGTTGTGGTTTTGATGCGTAGGTAAGAACGGTTCTTGCTAAGCCCATAGCAGCCACGTAAAATTTGCAACAACAAAGTAGAGGACATCTAACTTGTTTTTGCAGGGCATGTTGTGATGCGATATGGTCAAGACGTGATGCTATATTTTATTTTATGAGATGATCATGTTTTGTAACCGAAGTTATCGGCAACTGGCAGGAGCCATATGGTTGTCGCTTTATTGTATGAAATGCAAACGCCCTGTAATTGCTTTACTTTATCACTAAGCGGTAGCGATAGTCGTAGAAGCAATAGATGGCGTAACGACAACGATGCTACGATGGAGATCAAGGTGTCGCGCCGGTGACGATGGTGATCATGACGGTGCTTCGGAGATGGAGATCACAAGCACAAGATGATGATGGCCATATCATATCACTTATATTGATTGCATGTGATGTTTATCTTTTATACATCTTATTTTGCTTTGATTGACGGTAGCATTATAAGATGATCTCTCACTAAATTTCAAGATAAAAGTGTTCTCCCTGAGTATGCACCATTGCCAAAGTTCGTCGTGCCCAGACACCACGTGATGATCGGGTGTGATAAGCTCTACGTCCATCTACAACGGGTGCAAGCCAGTTTTCCACACGCAGAATACTCAGGTTAAACTTGACGAGCCTAGCATATACAGATATGGCCTCGGAACACGGAGACCGAAAGGTTGAGCGTGAATCATATAGTAGATATGATCAACATAGTGATGTTCACCATTGAAAACTACTCCATCTCACGTGATGATCGGACATGGTTTAGTTGATTTGGATCACGTGATCACTTAGATGACTAGAGAGATGTCTGTCTAAGTGGGAGTTCTTTAGTAATATGATTAATTGAACTTAAACTTATCATGAACTTAGTCCTGGTAGTATTTTGCAAATTATGTTGTAGATCAATAGCTTGCGTTGTTGCTTTCATATGTTTATTTTGATATGTTCCTAGAGAAAATTGTGTTGAAAGATGTTAGTAGCAATGATGCGGATTGGATCCGTGATCTGAGGTTTATCCTCATTGCTGCACAGAAAAATTATGTACTTAATGCACCGCCAGGTGACAGACCTATTGCAGGAGCAGATGCAGACGTTATGAACGTTTGGCTAGCTCAATATGATGACTACTTGATAGTTTAGTGCAGCATGCTTAACGGCTTAGAATCGGGACTTCAAAGACGTTTTGAACATCATGGACCATATGAGATGTTCCAGGAGTTGAAGTTAATATTTCAAGCAAATACCTGAGTTGAGAGATATGAAGTCTCCAACAAGTTCTATGGCTAAAAGATGGAGGAGAATCGCTCAACTAGTGAGCATGTGCTCAGATTGTCTGGGTACTACAATCGCTTGAATCAAGTGGGAGTTAATCTTCCAGATAAGATAGTGATTGACAGAGTTCTCTAGTCACCATCACCAAAATAGTAGAACTTTGCGATGAACTATAGTATGCAAGGGATGACGAAAACGATTCCCAAGCTCTTCATGATGTTGAAATCGACGAAGGTAGAAATCAAAGAAAAACATCAAAGTGTTGATGGTGGACAAGATCACTAGTTTCAAGAAAAAGGGCAAAGGGAAGAAGGGGAACTTCAAGAAGAACAGCAAGCAAGTTGCTGCTCAAGTGAAGAAGCCCAAGTCTGGACCTAAGCCTAAGACTAAGTGATTCTACTACAAAGGGACTAGCCACTGGAAGTGGAACTACCCCAAGTATTTGGCGGATAAGAAGGATGTCAAATTGAACATAGGTATATTTGATATACATGTTATTGATGTGTACTTTACTAGTGTTTATAGCAACCCCTTAGTATTTGTTACTGGTTGTCACACCCTAGCTAGTCATGCATTAGAGTGCTGCATCATGTTTACTCTTTCATCAGAAACTTGAAATGGGGATGACAGAACCCCCAGTCCCCTCTGAAACCAACTAGGGTTTACTAAAATAATTTTCAATGAACCTGAAATGCCCTTCTAAAATGTCCATCATTTTTGCCTTGGTTCAGAACCTCTGCCAAAAGTGGTGCACATTTTCCTAGGCCATCCTAGGGTTTTGAATTAAATCATAGCTATTTGAATTTGGGCATTTAAAATAATATAAAATATTTAAATGCTCAAATATCTCCAAACTAAAATGTTTCATGTTGGAAATAATCCAACTATGAGCCAGGAGTAGTTTGGTGATTTTTGGAGTTGCCTAGGTATTTTATTTAATTCAACAAAGTTGCAGATATATTAAATAAAAACAGAAAACAGAAAATAAATAAAGGGAGAAGCTTACCTGGGCTCCTCCCTGTGCGGCCCAGCCCAGCCGGCCCAGCACTGTGCTGGCCTGTGCCAGCCAGCTGCTTCCCCTCGCCAGAGCAGGCAGGGAGGTGAGCATGGCGCGCCCGAGCTCGCCACGCACCACCCAGCCTCTCTGCATCGCCCTGGTCGCCGTCGCGCCGCGTGGATCGTCTTCTGGTCGTCGCCCCGACCTCGCCGACACCCCATTCACTCTCCCCCGGCTCTCCCTCGCTCTCTCTCTCTCACGGCCGAAGCTCACCGTCGCCGCCGTTCGCCTTAGCCACCGTCTCCGACTACCCCTCGCTCCCCCGACCAGCTCAGGAGCTCCGCCTCGACTCCCTCTTCCTCCCCACCGCTCCACGAGTCCCCGGAAGCCCTGCATCGCCGCCACGTCGCCGTTCCCCTCTTCGGGCTCCGATCACCGTCGCCGACGAATTCGCCGTCTCCAGCGCGTCCCCGAGCCCGTTTCGACGCCCACTGCAACCGCGGTGAGCTACGCCACCGTTTCCCCCTTCTTCCCTGCTCTCTCCCGACCCCTAGGCCCTAGCCCCACCGCGGCCGAAAGCTTCACGCCGCCGGCGATGTCGCCGTCGTGGCCACGGTCGCCGTAGCGCCCAACCGAGCTCACCATCGTGCTCCACATCTCACTAGGAGCACGTAGCACGCACCAACGCTACCCCAAACCCCCTGCAACACCCCTCCCGTGCACGACCGAACCCCGGCGGCCGCAACCGAGCTCGCCGCCGTCGACTCCGGCCACCCCGACCCCAACGGACTCCGCCAAGAGCCGCGGGTCGTCCTCAGCTTCACTCCGATGGCCTCCGCGGTTCATTTGGTGGCCGAAACGACCAAAACCACTATCGCCACCGCACTGATGGTCGCCGCCGGCCAGAACTCCGGCGAGCTGACGTGGCCTAGTTAATTAGCCACTAACCCACCACCTACTGACGCTGACAAGTGGGCCCCAGGGCTTAGTCAAAGCTAACCAGCCCGGGTCAACACGGGATTAGCCCCTGTGTCACTGACGTGTGGACCCCACACGTCAGGTTTGACCCGAGCCAGCCCTGTTGACCTGCTGATGTCACTGTGACGTCAGGCTGACGCAGTAAATGATATTTCTGGATTTAAATTAAATCAGGAAATTCCAGAATATTAATTAAACTTCAAAGTTCATAACTTTTATTCTGTAACTCCAAATTGGACAAATTATATATGAAAAATGATCAGAAAAATCCAATCTATCCATCTGTACTATTTTCATGCATGATCAAACAAGTTAAATTGATGTTTTAAACAGAACAAGAAAAGGCACTTTAAAAGGCCATATTTGAATTTGGAATTTGAATCTTTGATTCAAATTTGCTCAAACACTTCTGGCTTTAGTTGCATTAGCCCAACACACTCATATTGCCATGTTTCATGCATGCATCATATTGTTGCACATTGTTTGGTGATGCCTGTGTATCGTTATCCTTTGCGACAGGATCTGTCCCCGAGGAGTACCGTGACTACCCTAACGAAGAACCGTATCCGTGCAACGAACCATCAGGCAAGCAACCAACCATTTGATCATATCGATACAATCCCATGTTCTCGCTCCTGCTCTCTTTTACTGCATTAAGACAACGCGATTCAAACTGCTGTGTGCTATGGTAGTTGAACCCATTTCCTCTGCATGACCTGTCATTGCCACAGTAACTAGATGAAATCCACTAGCATGTGTAGGAGTTGATTGAGCCCTATGTATGTGTTGTTCCTACCTTGCTATGCCTGCTATGCTTAGAGTCGTGTCAGGTCTGGTTCATCTGGGTGATGGGCTAGAGTGAAATGATTATGTCGGTAATGAGAGTGGTGTGGTGAACACGATTTGGTAAAGGTATCGATGAGAGGCCATGTAGGAGTACATGGTGGGTTGTTTCATTGAAGCCGACCTTAAGCACTGAGATCTGTATGTGTGATTTAAGATTCAGCTACTACCATGCATTGGGCCCGAAACCAATGGACCCTCTCGACTTCTTATTCACCCTAGTTCTCCGTCCAGGAGTTGCAAGTAGTTTCTGGTGTTTGTAGCCTACTGGAGGCCGTGGACAGCGCTGACCGTAGGGGTGGGCTGTGATGCGGTAGGTACGTGGCACGGTGTACCGAATACCCGTTAGGTATCTCGGGAACCCTGTTCACATCGTTCGGGGCCGTATGGGAAACCTCGGCCGGACTCCCTGCGGATGGAACCTGAATAGGCGATAAACCTGGACTGGAGGCTTAGGTGATTAGGTAGGTCGTGGCCGACACCCACGTTGGGCTTCCGCTTGAAGGTTGCCGAGTACATGTCGTGTAAACGACGGTAAGTGGTGAGAGCGTGTATGAAGAAGTACTCCCTGCAGGGTTAACATGATCTATTCGAATAGCCGCGTCCGCGGTAAAGGACTACTTGGTTGCCTATACAGTTCATAGACAAGTAAATGGAAACTGATAAAAGCCTCAAGATAAGTGTGAGTGCCGAGGATGGCTCTTCCGTAGGAAGACGGAGGTGGATCCTCGGTAGTGTATTGAAGTGGTGAATAGTGGACTCGTGTGCGCAAAACTGTTTCAAATGGAGTATCGTAGGATAGTCTAGCCAAGAGTCAAAGCTGGCTTGCTGCAATAACTCCACCAACCCTTCTTGATACTATGCATGTATGTAGGATCTGATGTAAGTCTTGCTGAGTACCTTTGTACTCATGTTGCTATAATCTACATTTTTACAGAAGACGCTGCAACCCCTTCTGATGGGTTCTATGTAGACGTTGACATCAACGAGTAGGCTAAAGACCCAGGTGGTGACCCTGAGCTTGTGAAGGACCACATAGTATAGCCAGGCTTTCCAAGCCTCTTTTATTTTACTAGTTGTCTGTACTCAGACAAGTTACTTCCGCTGTTGGCTTGTATGACTGTATGACTTGTATGTTGGGTCGTGAGACCCGTACCTTTGTGTGTATGTTATGTATGGCTCACTGAGCCTTAAATAAAGTACTTGTGTCGTAGAGTCATGTTGTGATGCTTCGTTGTATTTGCACATATCGAGCATATTGTGTGTATGATTGAAATGCTTGGTATGTGTGGGATCTGACTATCTAGTTGTTTATCTTTAGTAGCCTCTCTTACCGGGAAATGTCTCCTAGTGTTACCGCTGAGCCATGGTAGCTTGCTACTGCTCTGGAACACTTAGGCTGGCCGGCATGTGTCCTTCTTCGTTCCTGTGTCTGTCCCTTCGGGGAAATGTCACGCTTTGAGTACCGGAGTCCTGTTAGCCCGCTACAGCCCGGTTTACCGGAGTCCTGCTAGCCCAGTGCTACAGCCCGGACCCACTTGCTGATGACCGACACGTTCGAAGCTGGGTCATGGATGCCTGTCCCTGTAAGTCTGTGCCACTTTGGGTTTACGACTAGTCATGTCAGCCCGGGCTCTTTATCATATGGATGCTAGCGACACTATCATATACGTGAGCCAAAAGGCGCAAACGGTCCCGGGAAAAGGTAAGACGACACCCGTGGGGATACCGTGCGTGAGGCCGCAAAGTGATATGAGGTGTTACCAGCTAGATCGATGTGACATCGAGTCGGGGTCCTGACAGCGTTGGCATCAGAGCCGGACTGCCTGTAGGTTCTCCAAGCCAAACTGGTCGATGTTGAGTCTAGAAATTCTTTAGTTATATGTAGGGGAATTGTTTGTGGGTTGGAACGTAAGGCTCTTTTTACTCCTTATACCTTATGACTTTCTGATCTGAGTCAGTCCATTCTTCCACCGGGGGTTAAGGAATTAGGATCTGTTCTCTCTATCAGGATCACGTGTTACTAATCAGTAGTACCTTATAAGTTTGATGGTTATCAGCCTAGTTCAGTTCTACTACCACATTATGTTGTAGGAATGGTTTCAAGACTTGATATGATGATGTTGAGTGTGTACGAAATCCTTTGTCAAATGTCTCAATATCCTTTTTGAGCATTTACAGCTGTTATGCTGCCGAAATTTTGCTAGAAATTCTAATGCCTTTGCATTATGATTATGCTTTCAGATGGCCACTCGCGACCTCAATCAAGTGGTTCGCCTGACTCGATGCCTAGATGTACCCGGCCATACTGCTAAGTTGGTCAGGGTAATGACTGAGGCTGGATACCGCTGGTATCCTGAGTACACGGTCGAAGAGCAATTCCGAGACTTTAATCAAAGCCAGTATCTCTGCACTGTCAGGATATTTCCATCTTATCCTGGATCCACTGAGCCTCTTCACTGCTCCTATGGACTCGGGGTTACTATCGAGATGGCTGTGCAGGATGCCGCCTACTCTATGATGACCATTATGCGAGTCAGATCTGGTCTATTTCGGGACTCTGATTTCCGGTATATGCCAGGATCACTTCCGGGAGCACAAGGGTATCTCCAGGCTATCTATGCTGACTCCACTCAGGAGGATTCACGGACTCGCACCACTGCTGAGATGCTCGAGGATAAGGACCGTGAAAATCGGGCCTTAAGGTTAGAGCTCTTCAATACCCGTGCCGACCACTGGGCCACTTTGACTCGGTTCGCACCGGCGGTGCAAGCTGGATATTCAGATATGCGCGATCTCTATCCAGTGAGATCTGCTCTGCCGGACGTGATGGTTTGGCGTGATGTAGGAGGCATCACCCCACCTCGCGGTCCCCGCAGGCCACCGTTTGTTGGTCCAAGGCCTCATCCTAGCCCCTATGGTCCACAAGCTCCGCGAGATCGTCTGTTTCCGGATGAACATGTTGAGCTTCCAGGCTATGGAGGTGACTTCTACGAGGACTACTACGGATCGGTCTGAGTTAGTAGTAGTATCACTAGTTCGCACTAGCTGTGTCGTCTATTGTCCTGCGTGTCTCGTGGGATATGACCTAGTTTGTACTCTTTCCGGAGATGTAGAAAAATAATGTATAGGAGCTTGGGATGCCTCCGATGAGATGTAATCCTCTTTTCACCGTATTAGTACTTGCTTGGTCTTGTACTAAACCTGTATGGTGTGTATGACGATGGAATAAAGAAGCAGTTTCTGTATCTACCATGTCATACGGATGATCATCTTGCATTCCGAATTATTCCTTACATTATGTATCCTATGTCGGAATTTTATCATTCTGACTAAATCATTGTCTTGTTTACCTAGGATGGTCAACACGCGCGCTAACCCTGCTTCCCAAGAGCAGGCCGAAGGCAGTGAAGCCAGAAATGAACATCTGCCTCAACCTCCTTCACTAGCCGAGGTTATGATGGAAGCTGAGAGAAACAAGCGGGAGACAAACCGTTTGTTGGAGCGTATTGAACAGAACACAGCACACCATCAGAGGGCTAACGTGGTGTCACTCAGTGATTTTATCAAATTGCATCCACCCACGTTCCACCACTCCGTCGAACCTCTCGACGCTGATGACTGGCTTCGCAGTATCTCTCACAAACTGCGTTCCGCGCTGGTAGCGGAGGCTGACAAGGTCACCTTTGCTGCATATCATCTTGAAGGCCCCGCCAGTCTATGGTGGGAGAATTATGGAGCTATGCGCCCAGCGGGCCATGTCACTACTTGGGCTGAGTTCAGTGAGGCTTTCCGTGAACATCACATTCCGGAGGGTCTCATGGACCGTAAGCGTGAAGAATTTTGCAATTTCACCCAAGGCCGACTTTCTGTGGATGTCTATAGCAGGGAGTTTGGTAATCTTGCACGATATGCAACCGAGGAAGTTTCTACTGACGCCAAGAAGCAAGCAAGGTTCCGCAAGGGCCTTAGTCCTGAGCTTCGCCGCGACCTCCGTCTGCATGAGTGCACATCCTTTTCGAAACTTGTCAACAAAGCCATCAGTGCTGAAACTGGTCAGACTGACTACGACGCAACACGCAAGCATGGACGTGACATGGGTTCCTCATCCGGTGCTGGTCCTCAGAAGCGCCGCGTGTGGGTACCCAACACCGCCCTGCCACCCAGGTTCACACCGAGGCCATCCTTCCAGGCGCCTCGCCCCGCTCAACAGTCTGCTCCAGCCAAGCCCTATGGGGGTCCAACCAATAATGCTCCTCCACGTACCAGTTCCGTGACTTGTTTCAAGTGTGGGGAATCTGGTCACTATATGCGGGAGTGCCCCCAGACCAACCCCAATCAATCTGCTAAAGCTGTTGGCCGTGGCAAGCCGACAGGGAAAGTATTCCACGCTAAACCGGTCACCGCTTCACGTGGCCAGGTCAATTGTATCTCTGCCGAAGAAGCTCAAGAAGATCCCAACGTCGTTCTCGGTACGCTTCTTGTTAATTGCCACCCGGCATCTGTTCTTTTCGATACAGGAGCCTCTCATTCTTTTATATCTGAAAATTATGCTCGTTTGCATAACGTTGCATTCTGTGACTTGCCATCCTCCATGGTAATTCAAACTCCGGGATCCAAATGGCAAACTTCTAGAGTAAGCCATGGAAATGAAATCCAAGTCGATAGACTTGTTTTCCTCGCATCTTTGATAGCCCTTAAATCTTCAGATATTAATATCATTTTGGGTATGGACTGGATGTCAGCTCATCAAGCCAAAATTGATTGCTTCTCTAGGACCGTTCAACTCACCCATCCTTCGGGGAAGATAGTCAATGTTTTGACTCGAATAGCCAAGCGACAATTATATTCTCTTAACGCCAGCCCTTTGCCAGACCTTGAGGACGTTCCGGTAGTCCGTGACTTTCCGGATGTCTTTCCAGAGGAATTGCCAGGTGTTCCACCTGACAGGGATGTTGAGTTCGTAATAGACCTCATCCCCGGAACCGTTCCGATTGCTAGAAGACCTTACAAAATGGCACCCCTAGAACTAGCCGAGCTTAAGAAACAACTCGATGAATCCTTGAAAAAGGGTTTCATCCGACCTAGCTCATCTCCGTGGGCTTGCCCCGTCCTATTCGTCAAGAAGAAAGATGGTACGGACCGGATGGTTGTAGATTACCGACCTGTCAATTTGGTCACAATCAAAAACAAATATCCACTTCCCAGGATCAACGACCTGTATGATCAGCTCGCTGGATCCTCAGTCTTCTCTAAGATGGATTTGAGGTTGGGCTACCATCAAATCAAAATCAGAAACGGGGACATTCCTAAAACGGCCTTTGTTACTCGTTATGGCCAATACGAGTACACCGTCATGTCCTTCGGATTAACCAACGCTCCAGCCACTTTTTCTCGGTTAATGAACTCAATCTTCATGGAGTATTTGGATAAATTCGTCGTAGTTTATCTCGATGATATACTCATCTACTCCAAGAACGAGGAAGAACATGCCGAACATCTAAGGCTAGTGTTGAAGAAACTTCGAGAGCATCGCCTTTATGCCAAATTTTCTAAATGTGAATTCTGGTTATCAGAAGTGACCTATCTGGGTCATGTAATATCTGGTAAAGGTATTGCTGTTAACCCTGAGCGAGTTCAAGCCGTCCTTGATTGGACTCCACCCGAATCGGTCAAGCAAGTTCGGAGTTTTCTAGGCTTAGCGAGCTATTGCCGTCGCTTTGTCGAGAACTTCTCCAAGGTTGCCAAACCTCTAACCGAACTCCTCAAGAAAGATAAGAAGTTCGAATGGACTCCACAATGTGAGCACAGTTTTCAGGAACTGAAAAGACGCCTGACCTCTGCTCCCGTGCTGGTACCGCCAGACTTCTCCAAGGACTTTGTTATCTACTGCGACGCCTCGCGACAAGGACTAGGTTGCATTCTTATGCAAGATCGACACGTAATTGCTTACGCTTCACGGCAATTGCACCCACATGAGGAGAATTATCCTACTCATGATTTAGAACTTGCAGCCGTAGTCTATGCACTTAAGACCTGGCGACATTACCTTCTCGGTAATCGTTGCGAAATATTTACTGATCACCAAAGTCTGAAGTACATCTTCACCCAACCGGATCTGAATCTCAGGCAAAGACGTTGGGTTGAATTGATCACAGACTTCGACTTAGGGATAACCTATACCCCAGGGAAAGCCAACGTCATGGCTGATGCGCTAAGTCGTAAATCTTATTGTAACAACCTGATGTTACAACAAAGTCAACCGCTTCTCCATGAGGAATTTCGAAAGCTTAACCTTCACATTGTTCCTCAAGGTTTTCTCTCCACCTTGGTGGCAAAACCTACCCTTACGGATCAAATTATCAAAGCACAGAAGGTAGATCCGGGAATCTCCCGCATCAAGAGGAACATTCAGAAAGGAATTGCGAATTGCTTCTCCGTTAATGATCAAGGAGTCGTATACTTCGGGGATCGACTAGTGGTTCCCAAGGTGCGCAACCTGAGGCGATTGATCCTTAAGGAAGCTCATGAATCTCCTCTCACCATTCATCCCGGTAGCACAAAAATGTATCAGGACCTACGCCAGAGGTTCTGGTGGACTAGGATGAAGAGAGAAATTGCTCAGTATATTGCCAATTGCGACGTCTGTCGTCGTGTAAAAGCAGAGCATCAACGGCCTGCTGGCACCCTTCAACCCTTAGCTATTCCTGAATGGAAATGGGATAAAATTGGTATGGATTTCATTACCGGTTTTCCCAGAACCAAAAGAGGGAATAATGCTATTTTCGTCGTGGTCGATCGTCTTTCCAAAGTAGCTCATTTCTTACCTGTTCGTGAGAGTATAACCGCTAGCCAACTGGCAGACTTATACATCTCCCGAATAGTGTCCCTCCATGGTGTTCCTTTGGAAATCAATTCGGATCGAGGAAGTCTTTTCACCTCTCGATTTTGGGAAAGTTTCCAAAATGCTATGGGAACTCGTCTCTCCTTTAGCACCGCTTTCCACCCTCAGTCAAGTGGTCAAGTGGAACGCGTCAACCAAATTCTAGAAGACATGCTTCGAGCCTCTGTTATCTCTTTCGGAATGGACTGGGAGAAGTGCCTTCCATTTGCCGAATTCGCTTACAACAACAGCTATCAATCTAGCTTGGGTAAAGCCCCTTTTGAAGTTCTCTATGGACGACGATGTCGAACACCCCTTAACTGGTCAGAAACCGGGGAAAGACAATTCTTTGGCCCGGATATGATTCAGGAAGCAGAAGAACAAGTTCGTATCGTTCGTGAGAAGTTGAAAACAGCCCAATCTCGTCAAAAGAGTCAATATGACCGAAAACATAAGGCTATGACTTTCGAGGTTGACGAGAAGGCTTATCTTCGGGTCACCCCTCTGAAGGGAACCCATCGTTTCGGTATCAAAGGCAAATTGGCTCCTCGTTACATTGGACCTTTTCGCATTCTTGCCAAACGAGGAGAAGTTGCCTACCAATTGGAACTACCTCCGCACCTCTCCAGAGTTCACGATGTCTTCCACGTTTCTCAACTCAGGCGTTGCTTCTCGGATCCTATCCGTGAAGTGGACCACGAAACGCTTGATCTCCAAGATAATCTTACATATCGGGAGTACCCCATTCGTATCCTCGATCAAGCCGAGCGTACCACCCGACGTCATAATATCAAGTTTCTCAAGGTTCAATGGTCGCACCATTCTGAAGATGAAGCAACTTGGGAAAGGGAGGATCGTCTTCGACTTGAATACCCCGCCTTCTTCTCGGAGGAACCCAAATCTCGGGACGAGATTCTTTTGAGTGGGGGTGAGTTGTCACACCCTAGCTAGTCATGCATTAGAGTGCTGCATCATGTTTACTCTTTCATCAGAAACTTGAAATGGGGATGACAGAACCCCCAGTCCCCTCTGAAACCAACTAGGGTTTACTAAAATAATTTTCAATGAACCTGAAATGCCCTTCTAAAATGCCCATCATTTTTGCCTTGGTTCAGAACCTCTGCCAAAAGTGGTGCACATTTTCCTAGGCCATCCTAGGGTTTTGAATTAAATCATAGCTATTTGAATTTGGGCATTTAAAATAATATAAAATATTTAAATGCTCAAATATCTCCAAACTAAAATGTTTCATGTTGGAAATAATCCAACTATGAGCCAGGAGTAGTTTGGTGATTTTTGGAGTTGCCTAGGTATTTTATTTAATTCAACAAAGTTGCAGATATATTAAATAAAAACAGAAAACAGAAAATAAATAAAGGGAGAAGCTTACCTGGGCTCCTCCCTGTGCGGCCCAGCCCAGCCGGCCCAGCACTGTGCTGGCCCGTGCCAGCCAGCTGCTTCCCCTCGCCAGAGCAGGCAGGGAGGTGAGCATGGCGCGCCCGAGCTCGCCACGCACCACCCAGCCTCTCTGCATCGCCCTGGTCGCCGTTGCGCCGCGTGGATCGTCTTCTGGTCGTCGCCCCGACCTCGCCGACACCCCATTCACTCTCCCCCGGCTCTCCCTCGCTCTCTCTCTCTCACGGCCGAAGCTCACCGTCGCCGCCGTTCGCCTTAGCCACCGTCTCCGACCACCCCTCGCTCCCCCGACCAGCTCAGGAGCTCCGCCTCGACTCCCTCTTCCTCCCCACCGCTCCACGAGTCCCCGGAAGCCCTGCATCGCCGCCACGTCGCCGTTCCCCTCTTCGGGCTCCGATCACCGTCGCCGACGAATTCGCCGTCTCCAGCGCGTCCCCGAGCCCGTTTCGACGCCCACTGCAACCGCGGTGAGCTACGCCACCGTTTCCCCCTTCTTCCCTGCTCTCTCCCGACCCCTAGGCCCTAGCCCCACCGCGGCCGAAAGCTTCACGCCGCCGGCGATGTCGCCGTCGTGGCCACGGTCGCCGTAGCGCCCAACCGAGCTCACCATCGTGCTCCACATCTCACTAGGAGCACGTAGCACGCACCAACGCTACCCCCAAACCCCCTGCAACACCCCTCCCGTGCACGACCGAACCCCGGCGGCCGCAACCGAGCTCGCCGCCGTCGACTCCGGCCACCCCGACCCCAACGGACTCCGCCAAGAGCCGCGGGTCGTCCTCAGCTTCACTCCGGTGGCCTCCGCGGTTCATTTGGTGGCCGAAACGACCAAAACCACTATCGCCACCGCACTGATGGTCGCCGCCGGCCAGAACTCCGGCGAGCTGACGTGGCCTAGTTAATTAGCCACTAACCCACCACCTACTGACGCTGACAAGTGGGCCCCAGGGCTTAGTCAAAGCTAACCAGCCCGGGTCAACACGGGATTAGCCCCTGTGTCACTGACGTGTGGACCCCACACGTCAGGTTTGACCCGAGCCAGCCCTGTTGACCTGCTGATGTCACTGTGACGTCAGGCTGACGCAGTAAATGATATTTCTGGATTTAAATTAAATCAGGAAATTCCAGAATATTAATTAAACTTCAAAAATTCATAACTTTTATTCTGTAACTCCAAATTGGACAAATTATATATGAAAAATGATCAGAAAAATCCAATCTATCCATCTGTACTATTTTCATGCATGATCAAACAAGTTAAATTGATGTTTTAAACAGAACAAGAAAAGGCACTTTAAAAGGCCATATTTGAATTTGGAATTTGAATCTTTGATTCAAATTTGCTCAAACACTTCTGGCTTTAGTTGCATTAGCCCAACACACTCATATTGCCATGTTTCATGCATGCATCATATTGTTGCACATTGTTTGGTGATGCCTGTGTATCGTTATCCTTTGCGACAGGATCTGTCCCCGAGGAGTACCGTGACTACCCTAACGAAGAACCGTATCCGTGCAACGAACCATCAGGCAAGCAACCAACCATTTGATCATATCGATACAATCCCATGTTCTCGCTCCTGCTCTCTTTTACTGCATTAAGACAACGCGATTCAAACTGCTGTGTGCTACGGTAGTTGAACCCATTTCCTCTGCATGACCTGTCATTGCCACAGTAACTAGATGAAACCCACTAGCATGTGTAGGAGTTGATTGAGCCCTATGTATGTGTTGTTCCTACCTTGCTATGCCTGCTATGCTTAGAGTCGTGTCAGGTCTGGTTCATCTGGGTGATGGGCTAGAGTGAAATGATTATGTCGGTAATGAGAGTGGTGTGGTGAACACGATTTGGTAAAGGTATCGATGAGAGGCCATGTAGGAGTACATGGTGGGTTGTTTCATTGAAGCCGACCTTAAGCACTGAGATCTGTATGTGTGATTTAAGATTCAGCTACTACCATGCATTGGGCCCGAAACCAATGGACCCTCTCGACTTCTTATTCACCCTAGTTCTCCGTCCAGGAGTTGCAAGTAGTTTCTGGTGTTTGTAGCCTACTGGAGGCCGTGGACAGCGCTGACCGTAGGGGTGGGCTGTGATGCGGTAGGTACGTGGCACGGTGTACCGAATACCCGTTAGGTATCTCGGGAACCCTGTTCACATCGTTCGGGGCCGTATGGGAAACCTCGGCCGGACTCCCTGCGGATGGAACCTGAATAGGCGATAAACCTGGACTGGAGGCTTAGGTGATTAGGTAGGTCGTGGCCGACACCCACGTTGGGCTTCCGCTTGAAGGTTGCCGAGTACATGTCGTGTAAACGACGGTAAGTGGTGAGAGCGTGTATGAAGAAGTACTCCCTGCAGGGTTAACATGATCTATTCGAATAGCCGCGTCCGCGGTAAAGGACTACTTGGTTGCCTATACAGTTCATAGACAAGTAAATGGAAACTGATAAAAGCCTCAAGATAAGTGTGAGTGCCGAGGATGGCTCTTCCGTAGGAAGACGGAGGTGGATCCTCGGTAGTGTATTGAAGTGGTGAATAGTGGACTCGTGTGCGCAAAACTGTTTCAAATGGAGTATCGTAGGATAGTCTAGCCAAGAGTCAAAGCTGGCTTGCTGCAATAACTCCACCAACCCTTCTTGATACTATGCATGTATGTAGGATCTGATGTAAGTCTTGCTGAGTACCTTTGTACTCATGTTGCTATAATCTACATTTTTACAGAAGACGCTGCAACCCCTTCTGATGGGTTCTATGTAGACGTTGACATCAACGAGTAGGCTAAAGACCCAGGTGGTGACCCTGAGCTTGTGAAGGACCACATAGTATAGCCAGGCTTTCCAAGCCTCTTTTATTTTACTAGTTGTCTGTACTCAGACAAGTTACTTCCGCTGTTGGCTTGTATGACTGTATGACTTGTATGTTGGGTCGTGAGACCCGTACCTTTGTGTGTATGTTATGTATGGCTCACTGAGCCTTAAATAAAGTACTTGTGTCGTAGAGTCATGTTGTGATGCTTCGTTGTATTTGCACATATCGAGCATATTGTGTGTATGATTGAAATGCTTGGTATGTGTGGGATCTGACTATCTAGTTGTTTATCTTTAGTAGCCTCTCTTACCGGGAAATGTCTCCTAGTGTTACCGCTGAGCCATGGTAGCTTGCTACTGCTCTGGAACACTTAGGCTGGCCGGCATGTGTCCTTCTTCGTTCCTGTGTCTGTCCCTTCGGGGAAATGTCACGCTTTGAGTACCGGAGTCCTGTTAGCCCGCTACAGCCCGGTTTACCGGAGTCCTGCTAGCCCAGTGCTACAGCCCGGACCCACTTGCTGATGACCGACACGTTCGAAGCTGGGTCATGGATGCCTGTCCCTGTAAGTCTGTGCCACTTTGGGTTTACGACTAGTCATGTCAGCCCGGGCTCTTTATCATATGGATGCTAGCGACACTATCATATACGTGAGCCAAAAGGCGCAAACGGTCCCGGGAAAAAGGTAAGACGACACCCGTGGGGATACCGTGCGTGAGGCCGCAAAGTGATATGAGGTGTTACCAGCTAGATCGATGTGACATCGAGTCGGGGTCCTGACACTGGTTCAGTTGCTAAGAGTAGTAACTCGAAATGGGAGTTGCAGAATAAACAGAAACTAGTTGAGGGTGAGGTGACGATGTGTGTTGGAAGTAGTTCCAAGATTGATATGATCATCATCGCACACTCCCTATACTTTCGGGATTAGTGTTGAACCTAAATAAGTGTTATTTGGTGTTTGCGTTGAGCATGAATGTGATTTGATCATGTTTATTGCAATACGGTTATTCATGTAAGTTAGAGAATAATTGTTGTTCTGTTTACATGAATAAAACCTTCTATGGTCATACACCCAATGAAAATGGTTTGTTGGATCTCGATCGTGTGATACACATATTCATAATATTAAAGCCAAAACATGTAAAGTTAATAATGATAGTGCAACTTATTTGTGGCACTGCCGTTTAGGTCATATTGGTGTAAAGCGCATGAAGAAACTCCATGCTGATGGGCTTTTGGAATCACTTGATTATGAATCACTTGATGCTTGCGAACCATGCTTCATGGACAAGATGACTAAGACTCCGTTCTCTGGAACAATGGAACGAGCTACTGACTTATTGGAAATAATACATACCGATGTATGTGATCCAATGAGTGTTGATGCTCATGTCAAGTATCATTATTTTCTGACCTTCACAGATGATTTGAGCAGATATGGGTATATCTTCTTAATGAAACACAAGTCTGAAACATTTGAAAAGTTCAAAGAATTTTAGAGTGAAGTGGAGAATCATTGTAACAAGAAAATAAAGTTTCTATGATCTGATCGTGGAGGAGAATATTTTAGTTACGAGTTTGGCCTTCATATAAAACAACGTGGAATAGTTTCACAGCTCACGCCACATGGAACACCACAGCATAATGGTGTGTCTGAACGTCATAACCGCACTTTATTGGATATGGTGCGATCTATGATGTATCTTACCGATTTACCACTATCGTTTTGGGGTTATGCATTAGAGACAGTTGCATTCACTTTAAATAGGGCACCATCAAAATCCGTTTGAGACGACGCCTTATGAACTGTGGTTTGGCAAGAAACCAAAGTTGTCATTTCTTAAAAGTTTGGGACTGCGATGCTTATGTGAAAAAAGTTTCAACCTGATAAGCTCGAACCCAAATTGGAGAAGTGCGTCTTCATAGAATACCCAAAGGAAACTGTTGGGTACAACTTCTATCAATGGATCGTTTCTAGAGAAGGAGTTTCTCTCGAAAGAAGTGAGTGGGAGAAAAGTAGAACTTGATGAGGTAACTGTACCTGCTCCCTTATTGGAAAGTAGCTTTTCACAGAAATCTGTTCCTGTGACACCTACACCAATTAGTGAGGAAGTTAATGATGATGATCATGGAACTTCAGATCAAGTTGTTACTGAACCTCGTAGATCAACCAGAATAAGATCCGCACCAGATTGGTACGGTAATCATGTTCTGGAAGTCATGTTACTAGACCATGATGAACCTACGAACTATGAAGAAGCGATGGTGAGCCCAGATTCCGCAAAATGGCTTGAGGCCATGAAATCTGAGATGGGATCCATGTATGAGAACAAAGTGTGGACTTTGGTTGACTTGCCCAATGATCGGCAAGCAATTGAAAATAAATGGATCTTCAAGAAGAAGACTGACGCTGACGGTAATGTTACTGTCTACAAAGCTCGACTTGTCGCAAAAGGTTTTTGACAAGTTCAAGGGATTGACTACGATGAGACTTTCTCACCCGTAGCGATGCTTAAGTCTGTCCGAATCATGTTAGCGACTGCCGCATTTTATGATTATGAAATATGGCAGATGGATGTCAAAACTGCATTCCTGAACGGGTTTCTGGAAGAAGAGTTGTATATGATGCAACCAGAAGGTTTTGTCGATCCAAAGGGAACTAGCAAAGTGTGCAAGCTCCAGCAATCCATTTATGGACTGGTGCAAGCCTCTCGGAGTTGGAATAAACGCTTTGATAGTGTGATCAAAGCATTTGGTTTTGTACAGACTTTTGGAGAAGCCTGTATTTACAAGAAAGTGAGTGGGAGCACTACATCATTTCTGATAAGTATATGTGAATGACATATTGTTGATCAGAAATAATGTAGAATTATTCTGCAAAGCATAAAGGAGTGTTTGACAGGAGTTTTTCAAAGAAAGACCTCAGTGAAGCTGCTTACATATTGAGCATCAAGATCTATAGAGATAGATCAAGACGCCTGATAAGTTTTTCAATGAATACATACCTTGACAAGATTTTGAAGTAGTTCAAAATGGAACAGTCAAAGGAAGAGTTCTTGCTTGTGTTACAAGGTGTGAAATTGAGTAAGACTCAAAGCCCGACCACGGCAGAAGATAGAAAGAGAATGAAAGTCATTCCCTATGCCTCAGCCATAGGTTCTATAAAGTATGCCATGTTGTGTACCAGATCTGTTGCATACCCTACCACTAAGTATTGGCAAGGGAGTACAGTAGTGATCTAGGAGTAGATCAATGGACATCGGTCAAGAATATCCTTAGTACGGACTAAGGAGATGTTTCTCGATTATGGAGATGATAAAAGAGTTCGTTGTAAAGAGTTACATCGATGCAAGCTTTTACGCCGATCCAGATGACTCTAAGTCTCAATCTGGATACATATTGAAAGTGGGAGCAATTAGCTAGAGTAGCTCCATGCAGAGCATTGTAGACATAGAGTATTTGCAAAATACATACGGATCTGAATGTTGCAGACCCGTTGACTAAGCCTCTTCCACGAGCAAAACATGATCATACATTAGTACTCTTTGGGTGTTAAGTACATAGCGATGTGAACTAGATTATTGACTCTAGTAAACCCTTTGGGTGTTGTTCACATGACGATATGAACTATGGGTATTAATCACATACAGATGTGAATATTGGTGTTAAATCACATGGTGATGTGAACTAGATTATTGACTCTAGTGCAAGTGGGAGACTGAAGGAAATATGCCCTAGAGGCAATAATAAAGTTATTATTTATTTGCTTATTTCATGATAAATGTTTATTATTCATGCTAGAATTGTATTAACCGGAAACTTAGTACATGTGTGAATACACATACAAACATAATGTCACTGGTATCCCTCTACTTGACTAGCTCGTTGAATCAAAGATGGTTAAGTTTCCTAGCCATAGACATGATTTGTTATTTGATTAACGGGATCACATCATTAGAGAATGATGTGATTGACTTGACCCATTCCGTTAGCTTAGCACTTGATCGTGTTTAGTATGTTACTATTGCTTTCTTCATGACTTATACATGTTCCTATGACTATGAGATTATGTAACTCCCACTTACCGGAGGAACACTTTGTGTGCTACCAAATGTCACAATGTAACTGGGTGATTATAAAGGTGCTCTACAGGTGTCTCCGAAGGTACTTGTTGAGTTGACGTATTTCGAGATTAGGATTTGTCACTCCGATTGTCGGAGAGGTATCTCTGGGCCCTCTCGGTAATGCACATCACTATAAGCCTTGCAAGCAATGTAGCTAATGAGTTAGTTGCGGAATGATGCGTTATGTAACGAGTAAAGAGACTTGCCAGTAACAAGATTGAACTAGGTATTGAGATACGACAAGTAACATACCGATGAGAAAGGGAACAACGTATGTTGTTATGCGGTTTGACCGATAAAGATCTTCGTAGAATATGCAGGAGCCAATATGAGCATCCAGGTTCCGCTATTGGTTATTGACCGGAGACGTGTCTCGGTCATGTCTACATAGTTCTTGAACCCGTAGGGTCCGCACGCTCAAAGTTCGGTGACGATCGGTATTATGAGTTTTTGTGTTTTGATGTACCGAAGGTAGTTCAGAGTCCCGGATATGATCACGGACATGACGAGGAGTCTCGAAATGGTCGAGACGTAAAGATCGATATATTGGATGACTATGTTCGGACACCAGAAGTGTTTCGGGAGGTTTCAGACATATACCGGAGTACCATGGGGTTATCGGAACCCCCCGAGGGGCTTAATGGGCCTCATGGGCCCTAGTGGAGAAGAGGAGGGGCAGCCAGGGCAGGACGCGCGCCCCCTCCCCCTCTAGTCCGAATTGGACAAGGAGGGGGGCGGCGCCCCCCCCCCCCTTTTTTCCTTCCTCTCCTCTGTCCCTTCCTTCCCCCCTCCTACCCCAACTAGGAAAAGAGGGAGTCCTACTCCCGGTGGGAGTAGGACTCCTCCTTGGCGCGCCTCCTCCTGGCCGGCCTCCCCCTTCCCCTTGATCCTTTATATACGGGGGCAGGGGGGCACCCCAAGATACAATAATTGATCTCTTGATCTCTTAGCCGTGTTCGGTGCCCCCCTCCACCAGATTCCACCTCGGTAATATCATAGTGGTGCTTAGACGAAGCCCTGCGTCGGTAGAATCATCAACACCGTCATCACGTTGCCGTGATGACGAAACTCTCCCACAAAGCTCTGCTGGATCGGAGTTCGCGGGATGTCATTGAGCTGAACGTGTGCTGAACTCGGAGGTGTCGTACGTTCGGTACTTGGATCGGTCGGAGCGTGAAGACATATGACTACATCAACCGCGTTGTGTTAACACTTCCGCTTTCGGTCTACGAGGGTACGTGGACAACACTCTCCCCTCTCATTGCTATGCATCAGCATGAGCTTGCACGTGCGTAGGAATTTTTTTGAAATTACTATGTTCCCCAACACATTGGGATTATCAAGTGTGTCTACAACAGGTTCACTAGAAGCATGCAAAGTCCTATCATATTTCTTTTTCTTCTTTTTAGAAGGACTAGGTGCGTCTAAATTATTTCTCTGAGAATCTTGCTCAATTCTCTTAGGGTGGCCTTCAGGATACAAAGGTTCCTGAGTCATTCTACCAGTTCTAGTAGCCACTCTAACAGCAAAGTCATGTCCATTATTTAATTCATCGAGCAAATCACTTTGAGCCTTAAGTACTTGTTCTGCTTGAGTGGTGTCGTGGAATTGTCACGTCAGATGTCCTCGTGAAAGGACTTAGTTGTGGAGCCATCACAACTAGGAAACTTGAAGGGGTTAATCGGGACAAAGGACACGAGAGGTTTTATACTAGTTCGGCCCCTTACGGTGAAGGTAAGACCTACGTCTAGTTGGGTAAGTATTGATATTTCGATGACCAGGTAGCGAGATACGCTATGCCCGGCTCTAGATGAGTTGTTTCTTGCCCTAATACGACAACAGGTCGTCCCCTTATATACACGGGTTGGTGCCCTGTGGCTTACAGAGTCCCGGCCGGCTAATAAACAGTGTCCGGCTCGGTGACTAGTTAAATCTACCTTATGATACAAGTCATGCCATCATGGCGGTTTACTACAACGGGCCTTAAGTCGCCTGTGGGCCTTAAGCCCTCTGTTGAACCGCCGTCTTCATGCTTTGGTCTTGGGCTTCTTTCTGGTGAGTCTTCTTTGGGTAACCCGGCCCCTCCTGGGCGGCTTACACAAATAGTTATATCCCCAACATTAGGCCCCAGATTGATTTGAACCTGTTCATGTCAATCTTAAAATACCTTAAGAAGTAAATCTTCAATCCTCTGCCTGTACAAAGGTTTTCTTTAACCCGCTGTGACGTCATCTTTTGGATCCGTGTTAACCCGCCGTGACATCATTCTTACTTAAATTCATTTTTATTTCATCATATCCTCCAACGGATCTTTGCCTTTATTTTCTGTTCCGAAAGCCGAGGCGTCGGGGCCACTGGATAATAAATTTTATCTCCTTGTTTCTCGTGCCGCCTCAGTTATCCTCTCCTTATAAATAGGCGCGACCCTGGTCTTCCCATTCTCCTCCTTCCAGTCATCTTCTTCATCTCGCTGCTTCTTTGTCGCTCGAGCTCCGCCGCCGCCGCTGTCGCGGATCTCCTCGTCTTCACCAACTCAGGCCGTTGCATCAACCTGGTTGGACCAGAAAAATACTACGCCCTTCCACAGCAATCTTGCATCGGTAAGTCTCCCCTTTCCTGCTCCTTAGATCTACATTAGGGCCTTCGAGTTCTTCATGTTCTTCGACGTTTGGTAGTTTCCTTTCATAGATTTCATCACCCCCGCTCTTTTTGATCTTGAATATGGTAAAAACTGATGGAGTAGATTTCCCGCACCTATTTTGAACGCAACCAGGTCCCCTTTCTGTCACATAGAGGCCCCATTTGAGCCATTGAACTTCATCTATGCCAGTCTTAGGTCTAGAATTTTTTTTGCTAGAACAACTGTTTGATCCAAAATACTATCAGCAACTTGTGAAACCTGTTTGTATCACCTGGAAAAACTACTTCTATCAGATACACTTAAACACAACTGTCCATGTAGCCGGCTTAAATAAATGACACTGATCTGTAAGCCTTGTTTGCTTCTCATGACCTTAAGAAGTTTGAACTGCTTTTGACACATGTAGCGGCTTAAATACTATTGCATAATCATCCTTATATCATTAGGCCCCTTCTTAAAGTTGAACCGGAACCTCTTATTTTGTCGTAGGCCAACTGTTGTCATGGCACCTAAGGCAACCAAAGCCCCTGTGACCTGCAATTGGGTCCCATCCATAGTCACTAAGAGTAAACTATCTGAATTTGTGAAGTCTGGCCATCTGCCAAAAAAGGAGGTCATGTCTTATTGTGCCCCTGACCCGTCTGAAGAGAGGCCTCAACCCAAAGAAGGGGAAGTAATAATTTTTACGGATCATATGAACCGAGGATTTGCTCCTCCCGGCTCAAAATTCTTCAGGGAAGTTTTGAATTTCTTTGATCTTAGACCTCAAGACATTGGACCCAATTCCGTGTCAAATATTTGCAATTTCCAAGTCTTCTGCGAGGTGTACCTGGGAGAGGAGCCAAGTCTGCTATTGTTCAGAGAACTTTTCTACTTGAACTGGCAGAATGAACGTGCCAACGGGCCTAGTCTTGAGCATTGTGGCATTTCAATTCAGCGGCGGAGAGATTGCCTTTTTCCTTACGTTGAACTGCCGAGCCATCCAAAAGATTGGAACCAGACGTGGTTCTATTGTCAGGATACTTCACCGGCTGATGAGAGCCATCTACCCGGCTTCCGCGCCCTGCGCCTTGAGTCCAACCATCCGCTAGCGGACAAACTGACAGCCGTCGAGCGTCTGCCTCTCAATCCCACCATCAAGAAGATCAAAGCTCTCTTGGGAAACGGTTTAAACGGCATCGATCTGGTCCGAGTCTGGGTCACTTGGCGAGTACTTCCATTAAGCCGCCGTTCCGCCTTAATGTGTACTTACACAAGCGAAAAAGATGACCCGCTACACCATAGTCCTAATGACTTACCAGATGATGTGGTGGATGCGATGACCCAGTCACTGCTGAAGGAGGGCACTGTAACCAGTAATGCCTTCGGCTTACTTCCCTTCTGCAAGAAGAACCCGGCCCCTGCAGTGAGTTATCAATCTTAATAAATACTCTTTGCTATGTTATACCTTATTTGTGCTCATAATTCCTTATCCTTTTCCACAGGCCGATGACAACTTCTGGAAGGTCAAATATGACCATGAGGCTGCCAAACAAGCCAAGACAGCCAAGAAAACCGAAAGGAAAGCCGCCAAGACAGGAACCTCAAAGAAGAAGAAACCCAGCGCCTCCGACTTACTCAAATTGGATGATACTTCTTCGGATGATGAAGAGGTAATCTTTTAAATTTTCTGAATTCCTTTGTCATTACTTGACTGACATTCTATCCCTTCAGGAGGATACAAGGAACAGTCAAGCAGCTGATGAAGAGGTAACTATAATCTCCTTCGACTCAGAGCCTTTGCCAAAGCAAAAAATCCGAAGGGTGACCCGGAAAGTAAGATTTTCACATCCTCTAGCTTATCAAGATCCTCAATTTCTTTTGAAGCAACAACACCTTGAAAACCGGATGCAGACACGGAACAACAAGGATGCAGAACTCTCCTCCGGCTTACCTGACATAACTAGGAAGCGTTGGACTGAGGTTATCTCCGATTTACGTTCTGTTTTACCTTTGGCGGGTTTAATTCGCCAACCTCTCAATTCATCTGACTCCAATTATCAGGATACCTCTCCTTCCTCCGACGAGTCTATGCAATCAAACATGCCGGCTTTCAAAACTGCTCTCGGGTAATGTAACCTTATGTACTTTGAGCTTTACTTTACCCATGCTTTAGTATTCATCCTTCTGCCTTTGTTAACATCATGCAAGTGAAACCCAGCAAGAGGGCAAAGAAGAATAAGCCGTCCCAAGACCCGATTGTAACTGAACCGGTGATTGATACGTCTGCTCCAGATAGCTCCACCCATCAGCCGCCTGAACCGGCCTCTGACATTCCGGTGCCAACTTCTGACCCGCCTGCCGAAGATACTCTCAACAGCTCTGATAACCCAGAAACTCCTAGCCCGGTCAAGACGTCTGAACCAGAAGTTGAATTTGTGAAAAGTCAGTTTGTTGAACCTGGGCGGCCTACTGTCCTTGCCAAATGTAGTGCCAAGGAAGAACTTGTTGAACGTCGAAAGGCCAAACAAGACATTACTGATTATACTCACTTAAGCATTGGTGATATAGTCTCGGGCTATCTGAATCAAGTGCATAATAGCCGTGACCTGGAAATTGACATGGTAAAACAAATACAACACAAATCGGAGGTATAACTTATGCTATTTTCCTGAATCTTACTTACTGTACCAGCCCCCAAGTCTATTGCTTATGAATAAATATGCTGTAGACTTAGAAATCTGTTTTACTGTTAGTTTGCCCGGTTTAAAAATAATATACTTAAACCAGTTATAACATGATAGTTTAAATTTGCGATACACATTAGCCCCCAAGTGTCAAGTATCTTTACTTGTAAAGTGCTTGAGACTTAATATATCTGACCCGGCATGGTAGGTTTAAAAAATTCTTCAGCATACATTAGCCCCCAAGTATCAAGAACCTTTGCTTGCAAAGTACTTGGGACTTAATATTATCTTACCATGATTCTTACCATAACCCGGCATCAATGCAGGCCACAATAAGTCAATTCGAGTCGGAGCTTGTTGTCCTGAAGAGCCGGCTAGAAACTCAAGAACTTGAAACTCAAAAGGCCAACTCCAAATTTGAATTCAGTGTCTCTGAACAAGAGAAACTGAAGAAGAATTTTGAGTCAGAGAAGAAAATCTGGGCTGATGAGAGGGCTTCACTGGTGACCCAGGCCGAGACAGCAGAAGCATCTCTTGCAGAAGCAACAACCGAGCTGTCTGACTTAAAACGACAGATATCTCAGATGGTCTCAGCCATCTTTGGTGAGTTATTTTATATAACCTCAAATATTGTAATCTTGTTTTTGATGATTATTGTAATTGCTATCTCCGGGTCACTTTATGTTGGTGAACACAGGCCCCAGGAGCACCAACCTTAAGCAGAACATGCTGATTAAGCTTAAGGCGGTTTACACTCTAGTGGAGCAGCTGTACACCGGGTCACAACGTGACTTGGCCGTTGTAGCCTTATCCAATACCACTCCCCGTCTTCTGCAAGATGTGTTGAAGTGCCTCGCTGTGTTACCTCAGCGGATCCAAGATTTAAGGCGGGCATCCTCAAGAGCCGGAGCCAGAGCCGAATTGAGCCGGGCGAAAGCATGGCTTCCAGAGCTAGATCCGGCCGACCTTGCCCTTGGATACCCAAGTCTGAAGGAGGACGGTACTGTATTTGATGATCATGACTTCACTGCCTGTGTCAAAGTCATACGTCCCGTGGCGACCCTTATTGGGAATGATACTGACCTTACTAAGCATTCGCCAGGTTATGACAGCGAGAACCGGAGAATTCCAAACATTCCGTATGATCAAGTCAGCTTGATCCCTCCAATTCGTAAGCATACTTTTGCCCTGAAGTGGACCCAGCCGGTTTAATAGATGATGAAGCTGAGTTTGAAGCTTTGAGCGGCATTGACTGGGCCTCGTCAACTTTCCAGGACAAAACAGCCGACGGAGAAGCAGAGAAGGATAACCCGGAGTCTTCAAGCCCGCCGAAGGAGTAAATCGCCATGTGTTTTGCAAAAAACAATGCTTCATTTGTTCAGACTCGGGGAGTCTTGTAATAGGGTAGAAAAACTTCTCAATGTTTGTCATGCCTTCGTGCATGTTCCTAGCACTTAACACTTTCGTAAGCCGCTATTGCTATATATTTCTGATTTATGTTGATCGTTTATTCCCTTGGCGTTTAAATTTTCTTACCTTATCATGCACATAAAACAAGCAAAATTCCCTTGGCAGTTTATCGCGCCGGGGGTCACATAAAGTATTGACAACCCGGAATACCAACCAAAGATACCATATACAGGCCGGTTTACGACTATATTTGTTAAACATAACCATGATAGCATACCTGCGATCCCCTTGATAATCTTTCCTACTGATATGATGCTCACCTGGTACTTAACATCCTGGTGTGACCAATATTAAACCGGAAAAGACAAAAAAACATCTCGTAATGCTTTTCACAAGGTCTCAGGATAGTCAAAATTATTATGCTTATGATGGATAATAAACAACATTTACAGGCTTCTGATTCGAATACGATCAGTAAACCGTTCCAAAGGGGTTAAGCTAAGATTCGGATACAATCATATAGCCCCCAGTGGCTTTGGTGATGCCGATCAAGTGGGTATCGACAGCTATGTTCTCTTTGGTTCGAATACGACCCATGTTTGAACAGGAAGCCCCCAAGTGACCATAAGAGTTGTTTAATGACATTGATTCGAATACGATCCACGTCAGACCCAAAGGGGTTAAGCTGTGATTCAAATATGATCAGGAAGCCCCCAAGTGGGTTTGGCAGTATGCCGATCAAGTGGGTATCGACAGCTATGTTCTCTTTGGTTCGAATACGATCTATGTTTGAACAGGAAGCCCCCAAGTGATCATAGCTAGATTCAGATATGATCATAAGCCGGACCAAAGGGAAACCCGGATTCAGATATGATCCTCTCCCTGTTGGTAGTTTCCGCCACCTAATAAAGGAGACATAAAAACATTGTTTGAGGGAAAAAAAGGACAGAGGTCCTGCTTTATTGCTTTATATAATATGTACATCGTCAAAAATATATACATCTTAAGAGCCGGTGGCTCAAGTATAGTAAGGCCGAAGATGGGCGATATTCCACGGCCGACAGGTCTCCTCCTCTGACTTACGTGAGTCTTTGTGCTCTCGAATATCAATGAGGTAATATGACCTGTTGTTCAGATTCTTGCTGAACACAAAGGGTCCTTCCCAAGGCGGAGATAGCTTGTGCATGTCAGATTGATCTTGGATGAGCCGGAGTACCAAGTCGCCTTCCTGAAAGGTTCTGCTCTTAACCCGGCGGTTGTGATAGTGGCGCACGTCTTGCTGGTAAATCGCCGAGCAAGCTATTGCCAAGTCTCGCTCCTCATCCAACAAGTCAAGGGCATCCTGACGAGCCTTTTCGTTATCCGCCTCAACGTAAGCCGCCACACGGGGTGAGTCGTGTCGGATGTCACTTGGCAGAACTGCCTCTGCTCCATAGACCATGAAGAAAGGTGTGTAACCCGTAGATCTGTTAGGCGTAGTGTTGACAAAGAGCCGGGGCTCCATAGTACAGAGGGTAACTCCTCCACCCAGCAACCCGGAGTCCATTTTAAGGGGACAAAGAGCCGGGGCTTGATACCCTTCAGGATCTCTTGATTAGCTCTTTCTGCTTGACCATTAGATTGAGGATGAGCAACAGCCAACACGTCAAGCCGGATATGTTCTCGTTGACAGAACTCTTCCATGGCTCCCTTGGAGAGATTAGTGCCATTATCAGTTATAATGCTGTGTGGGAAACCAAAATGAAAGATCACCTTTTTCATGAACTGAACCGTTGTGGCCGCATCACACTTACTGACTGGCTCTACCTCAACCCACTTTGTAAACTTATCCACTGCCACAAGGAGATGTGTCTTTTTATCCTTAGACCTCTTGAAAGGTCCAACCATGTCAAGCCCCCAGACCGCGAACGGCCAAGTGATTGGGATCATCCTCAATTCTTGAGTCGGCACATGAGCTCGTCAGGAGAACTTTTGACAACCGTCACACTTACTGACCAGATCCTCTGCATCAGCATGAGCCGTGAGCCAGTAGAAACCATGACGGAAGGCCTTGGCCACAAGAGATTTTGAGCCGGCATGATGACCACAATCTCCTTCATGAATCTCACGAAGTATCTCTTATCCCTTCGCAGGCGACACACAGCGTTGAAACGCCCCTGTTACGCTGCAATGATGCAACTCACCATTAACAATCATCATGGATTTGGATCGCCTGACAATTTGGCTTGCCAAAGTCTCATCCTCTGGTAACTCCCCCCGGGTCATGTAGGCCAAATATGGCATTGTCCAATCCGGGATAACGTGAAGAGCTGCCACCAGCTGGGCCTCCGGGTCTGGCACCGCTAGTTCTTCTTCGGTAGGTACCTTGACAGAAGGGTTATGCAAAACATCAAGAAAGGTGTTAGGTGGCACCAGTTTACGTTGAGATCCCAGCCGGCTTAAAGCATCAGCCGCCTCATTCTTCCTTTGATCAATGTGCTCCACTTGATAACCCTTGAAATGTCCAGCCACAGCATCTACTTCACGACGATAAGCCTCCATGAGAGGATCCTTGGAATCCCACTTGCCTGACACTTGTTGATCCACGAGATCTGAGTCGCCCAGACACCTTACCCAGCTTAAGTTCATCTCCTTGGCCATCCGGAGACCATGGAGTAAGGCCTCGTACTCAGCTGCATTGTTAGTACATGGAAACATAAGCTGGAGTACATAACAAAATTTTTCACCTCGAGGGGAAGTTAAAACAACTCCAGCCCCCGAGCCTTCTAGCTGCCTGGACCCGTCAAAGTGAATAGTCCAATATGTGTTATCTGGCTTCTCCTCAGGTGCCTGCAACTCTGTCCAATCGTTGATAAAGTCCACCAAGGCCTGAGACTTAATAGCATTACTTGGCATGTACTTCAAACCATGAGGCCCAAGATCGATAGCCCACTTGGCGACTTGTCCTGTGGCCTCCCTATTCTGGATGATGTCTCCCAAAGGGGCAGAACTTACCAAAGTTATAGGATGACTTTGAAAGTACTGCTTCAATTTCCGGTTGGCCATAAACACTCCATAAATGAGTTTCTGCCAATGTGGATACCTTTGTTTAGACTCAATGATCACCTCACTGATATAGTAAATCGGCCGTTGAACCAGATGCTCCTTGCCAGCTTCCTTACGCTCCACCATGATGGAAACACTGATCGCTCGTGAATTAGCAGCCACATATAACAACAATGGCTCTCTGTCAATGGGAGCCGCAAGAACCGGTGGTTCAGACAATTGCCTCTTCAAGTCTTCAAAGGCAGCATCCGCAGCATCACTCCAGACAAAAGTGTGAGTTTTCTTCATCATTTGATATAATGGTAGGGCCTTCTCACCTAACCGGCTTATGAACCGGCTCAAAGCGGCGACATGACCCGCTAGCCGTTGAACATCATTGATGCACGCCGGTTTAGCCAGAGAGGTAATCGCCTTAATCTTCTCCGGATTAGCTTCAATGCCTCTGTTTGACACCAGAAAACCCAAGAGTTTGCCTGCAGGTACCCCGAACACACACTTGGCCGGGTTAAGCATCATCTTGTAAACCCGGAGATTATCAAAGGTCTCTTTCAAGTCGGATATCAAGGTTTCCTTTTCTCTAGACTTCAGCACGATGTCATCTACATAAGCATGAACATTACGCCCGATTTGATCGTGTAAATAGTTCTGCACACATCGCTGCTAAGTCACCTAGGCACTTTTGAGTCCAAACGGCATAGACACATAATAGAAGGCTCCAAACGGAGTGATGAAAGTTGTCTTCTCCTGGTCCTTAACTGCCATTTTGATCTGATGATAATCAGAGTAAGCATCCAAGATGCTCAAACGTTCACAACCCGCCGTAGCATCAATGATTTGATCAATACGGGGGAGAGCAAAGGGATCAGTCGGACAAGCCTTGTTTAAGTCCGTGTAATCCACACACATCCGCCAAGTGCTGTTCTTCTTGAGTACAAGCACCGGGTTAGCCAACCACTCCGGGTGAAAAACTTCAACAATAAACCCGGCCGCTAAGAGCCGGGCGACCACTTCCCCAATAGCTTTCCGTCTCTCTTCGTTGAACCATCAGAGAAACTGCCTGACCGGCTTATACTTTGGATCAATATTGAGAGTGTGCTCAGCGAGTTCCCTCGGTACACCCGGCATGTCAGAAGGTTTCCATGCAAAGATGTCCCAGTTCTCACGGATGAACTCGATGAGCGCACTTTCCTATTTAGGATCCAAATTGGCACTGATACTGAACTGCTTAGAAGCATCTCCTGGGGTAAAGTCAACAAGCTTTGTCTCAGCGGCCGATTTAAACTTCAACGCCCGGTCATGCTCAGTAGTTGGTTTCTTGAGGGAGGTCATATCCGTCGGGTCAACATTGTCTTGATAAAATTTGAGCTCCTCCGCGGCACAGGCAGACTCAGTGTAAGCCGCGTCGCCTTCTTCACATTCCAAGGCCACCTTTTGACTCCCATGCACAGTGATGGTGCCCTTGTAACACGGCATCTTGAGCTATAAGTAAACGTAACATGGCTGTGCCATGAATTTAGCATAAGCCGGTCGCCCAAATAGAGCGTGATATGGACTCCTGATTTTAACCACTTCAAATGTCAATTTCTCAGCCCTGGAGTCATACTCATCTCCAAAGGCCACCTCCAATTCAATCTTACCAACTGGGTAAGCCGACTTACCCAGAACCACTCCATGGAAAACAGTGTTGGATGTTCTCAAATTCTTATCAGTCAACCCCATGCGTTGAAAGGTCTCGTAGTAGAGGATATTGATGTTGCTACCTCCGTCCATGAGTACCTTAGTGAATTTATATCCACCAACCTGAGGTGCTACCACCAAGGCTAACTGACCCGGATTATCAACCCATGGTGGGTGGTCCTCTCTGCACCATATAATGGGTTGTTCTGACCACCTCAAATAATGAGGAATTGCCGGCTCAACAGAATTAACGGCCCTCTTATGAACCTTCTGGTCACGTTTACGTAAGCTAGTGGTAAACACGTGATACTGCCCACCATTCAACTGCTTTGGATGGCTTTGATAACCCGATTGTTGCTGCTGTTGCCCTCCTTGACCAGATTGCTGTTGATTATTATTGCCCGAATGTCCTTGAAAGCTGGAGTTTGAACCGTCGCCCGGGCCATGAAAACCGCCCGCTCCCGAGCCGCCGCCAGACCCGGAGTTGTCACCAAACGTATTGGAATTCTTGAAAGCCTTCATGATCGCGCAATCTTTCCATAAGTGGGTAGAGGGTCGTTCCCGGGTGCCGTGTCTCGGGAAGGCTCATTAAGTAACTGCTCAAGAGATGGGTCTGACCCGCCAGACCGAGGGGGCGGCCTGCCCTTACGTCTCTGATTGCTGCCCTGTGCATTAGCGTTGGCTACAAACTCCGGGTTGCCGTCCGCCTTACACTTATTGCCGCTTTGATTCACCGGGTTGTGTTGCTGACCCTTTCCATTGCCGTTCCTCTTTCCCTTCCCTGTCTTCTCATCATCAGACGCAGGATCCTTGGTACTATCAGAATCGGCATATTTGACTAAAGCCGCCATCAGCGTCCCCATATCGTTGCAGTCGCGTTTAAGGCGCCCCAGTTTCTGCCTCAGCGGCTCAAAGCGGCAATTCTTCTCCAACATGAGGACTGCAGAGCCGGCATCCATCTTGTCGGATGAATGTATTATCTCCTTGACCCAGCGTACCCAATGAGTGGTGGATTCAGCCTCCTCCTGCTTACAATTCGTCAAGTCCATGATCGACATAGATTGCTTGCAAGTGTCTTTGAAGTTCTGGATGAACGGGCTTTTAACTCTGCCCATGAGTCAATGGAGTTGGGTGACAAACCCTTTAACCAAGACCGGGCCGTTCCATCTAACATCATGGTAAAGTATTTAGCCATTGCTGCGTCGCTGACTTCCAATAACTCCATGGCCATCTCATAACTTTCAATCCAAGCTCCGGGCTGCAAGTCGGCCGTGTAATTCAGCATCTTTCGAGGTCCCTTGAAGTCCTTGGGCAGGCGCATGTTATGCAAAGCCGGTACCAAACAAGGAACACCATCGGCTCTAGTGGCTACTCCCGCCTCAACAGAAGTCATTGGATACTCTGGGATATCCTGATGAGCCGCCTGTTGAGCCGCCAGCTGAGCCGCCTGCTCGTTCTCCTGACGTACTCGATCTTGCACCGGGTTATAGCCACTGTGTTGGTTACGGCGTTGGGCGTTGCTTGACAAAGCTTCAGACTCCATGTGCCTGCTGTAACTCGGGCTCTAGTTCTGACGAGGCGGTGCTAACCAAGGCGGAGGAGTTGAATGAATCCTGTCCCTGCTGTAAGAATAGGTCTCTTGCTGAGCCAGGGCCGTCTGGAGAAGCTCTCTGACCCTCCGGGTCTCCACCACTGTCGGGTCATCTCCGTCCATGGGCAGAGCCGCCAAGCGCACCAAAGCCGCGATTAAGTTCTCCATGGGGTTGGAAAAGTGACCCGGAGGTATCGGCACATAACATGGTGGCGCCATGCTCACCTGAGGAGGTGGCATCTCTCGAGGCTGAGCCGGTCCTCCTGCTCCGGCTGTCATAAACTGATTGGCTTCTGGTGGGTTACTCGGACCGGCTCCGGGTGTAGCAAAAAGAATCCGAGGGTCGTAATTCGGAGGTAAACGGGACTGAGTTTTCTGATGTCTCCTCCTCATCCCCTCATTGGACGCGTTTAAGCTCATCGTGAGCTGGTAAGCTTCTGACTGCAACCGCTGCACCCGGGCATCTAGAGTCGCCCGCTCCGCGGCTAATCTAGTGTCCTCAGCTGCTAAGGCCTCCTTAGCCTGAGCTATTTCCTCACGCATCTGTGCCACCTCCGCGTCATGCTCATCTTTGTTTGCGGGGATAACCGTGGCGGTTAACAGGGTCATAAGCTTGTCCATGAGTTCTATCAACACCTGAGCCGGCGGGTGCACAGGGCCTCCTGCCCCGGCCACTCCTGTCCCGGATGTTATTGCTGTCGCAGCTGTAGAGTTTAAACCGGGCTGAGTCCCAGCCATGAAGACTCCTTCCCATCTTGGTGGCTCACATGGGTCCGGAATACTGATGCCATCGGAACAGCCCCCGAGCACGCCATCTTGCACCTGGTACAACGAATCTGTTGAACCGGTGGATGAATTGTCGTCTCAGAGGACGGCCGTCTCACCACCATCTTCAGATCCTTCAGAAAGTTCCTCTCCATGGATGCAGCCCACGAAAACATGCTTCATGACGGGTTGAACTCGGGTTTTTCTCGCACGCTGAGCCGTCTCGACGAGGTCGGTGCAGTTGTCCGGCTCAGGGCCCGGCTCACCGATCCGGCCGATGAAAACATGGATTCCACCAAAGGGGACCCGGTACCTGTACTCAATTGAGCCGGCGTCGGGGCCCCAGCCTTCGTCGTCAATGTAGATCTTGCCGCGACGACTCTTGTTCATCCGGCCCACTACGTATCCCTTGAGCCCTTTGAATTTGCCCTTCAAGAACTCAAATCCATCGTGCGCTGGCCCCACGATGGGCACCAACTGTCGTGGAATTGTCACGTCAGATGTCCTCATGAAAGGACTTAGTTATGGAGCCATCGCAACTAGGAAGCTTGAAGGGGTTAATCGGGACAAAGGACACGAGAGGTTTTATACTAGTTCGGCCCCTTACGGTGAAGGTAAGGCCTACGTCTAGTTGGGTTGGTATTGATGTTTCGATGACCAGGGAGCGAGATACGCTATGCCCGGCTCTCGATGAGTTGTTTCTTGCCCTAAGCCGCCAGCAGGTCGTCCCCTTATATACATGGGTTGCCGCCCTGTGGCTTACAGAGTCCTGGCCGGCTAATAAATAGTGCCCAGCTTGGTGACTAGTTAAATCTACCTTATGATACAAGTCATGCCATCATGGCGGTTTACTACAACGGGCCTTAAGTCGCTTGTGGGCCTTAAGCCTTTTGTTGAACCGCCATCTTCATGCTTTGGTCTTGGGCTTCTTTCTGGTGAGTCTTCTTTGCGTAACCCGGCCCCTCCTGGGCGGCTTAGACAAATAGTTATATCCCCAACAAGTGGTAACCATAGAAGCATATTTGCTAATGAGTTTAAGTTCATCTTTAACTCTAGCCATATAATCACTCAAGCGTCCAATCATGAAAGCATTACTCTTTAATTCTCTACCAACATAAGAATTGAAACTTTCTTGTTTAGCCATAAAGTCATCAAATTCATCCAAACAGTGGCTAGGAAATTTAGTAGATGGGATTTCAACTTTATCATATCTATAGAGATAATTTACCTTTACTACCTGTGTCGGGTTATCAAGAACATGTGTTTCTTCGACAGGCGGTATATTAAGACCATGTATTTCTTCAATAGGAGGTAAATTCTTAATATCTTCAGCTTTAATACCTTTTTCTTTCATAGATTTCTTTGCCTCTTGCATATCTTCAGGACTGAGAAATAAAACACCCCTCTTCTTCGGAGTTGGTTTGGGAATAGGCTCAGGAGTTGGCTCAGTTGGCTCAGGAATTGTCTCATGAAGAGTCCAATTATTTTCATTAGTCAACATATTATTCAATAGAAATTCAGCTTGGTCGACTGTTCTTTCCCTGAAAACACAACCAGCACAACTATCCAAGTGGTCCTTGGAAGCATCGGTTAGTCCATTATAAAAGATATCAAGTATTTCATTTTTCTTAAGAGGATGATCAGGCAAAGCATTAAGTAATCAGAGAAGCCTCCCCCAAGCTTGTGGGAGACTCTCTTCTTCGATTTGCACAAATATATTTCCCTCAAGGGAGCTTGTTTCTTATGACCAGGGAAATATTTAGCAGAGAAGTAGTAAATCATATCCTGGGGACTACGCACACAACCAGGATCAAGAGAATTAAACCAAGTTTTAGCATCACCCTTTAATGAGAACGGAAATATCTTAAGGATATAATAGTAGCGAGACTTCTCATCATTAGTGAACAGGGTGGCTATATCATTTAACTTAGTAAGATGTGCCACAACAGTTTCAGATTCATAGCCATAAAAAGGATCGGATTCAACCAAAGTAATTATCTCAGGATCAACAGAGAAATCATAATCCTTATCAGTAACAAAGATAGGTGAAGTAGCAAAAGCAGGGTCATACTTCATTCTAGCATTTAGAGATTGCTGCTTCCATTTAGCTAATAACTTCTTAAGATCATATCTATCATTGCAAGCAAGAATAGCTCTAGCAGCTTCTTCATCCATAACATAACCCTCTGGAACAACAGACAATTCATACTTAGGGGGAGAACCTTCATCATCACTATCATCGATAATTTCATCTTCTATAATTTCATTCTCTCTAACCCTAGCAAGTTGTTCATCAAGAAATTCACCTAATGGCAAATTAGTATCAAGCACAGAAGTAGTTTCATCATAAGTATCATGCATAGCAGAAGTGGCATCATCAATAACATGCGACATATCAGAATTCATAGCAGTAGCAGGTTTAGGTGTCGCAGGCTTACTCAAAACGGAAGGAGAATCTAGTGCAGAGGTAGATGGCAGGTCCTTACCTCCCCTCGTAGTTGAGGAAAAAATCTTGGTTCTTTCGTCTTTCAAGTTTCTCATAGTGATCAGCAGATATAAATCCCAAGTGACTCAAAGAATAGAGCTATGCTCCCCGGCAACGACACCAAAAAATAGTCTTGATAACCCACAAGTATAGGGGATCGCAACAGTTTTCGAGGGTAGAGTATTCAACCCAAATTTATTGATTCGACACAAGGGGAGCCAAAGAATATTCTCAAGTATTAACAGTTGAGTTGACAATTCAACCACACCTGGGTAACTTAGTATCTGCAGCAAAGTAGTATGACAGTAATGGTAATAGTGGCAAAAGTAAAGATAGTAGTTTTGTAGTAATTGTAACAGTAGCGACGGTAAAGTAAATAAGCAAAGCACAATATGTGAAAATCTCGTAGGCATTGGATCAGTGATGGATAATTATGTCGGGTGCGATTCCTCATGTAATAGTTATAACATAGGGTGATACAGAACTAGCTCCAATTCATCAATGTAATGTAGGCATGTATTCCGAATATAGTCATACGTGCTTATGGAAAAGAACTTGCATGACATCTTTTGTCCTACCCTCCCGTGGCAGCGGCCAGCGAGGTCCTAATGGAAACTAAGGGATATTAAGGCCTCCTTTTAATAGAGAACCGGACCAAAGCATTAGCACTTAGTGAATACATGAACTCCTCAAACTACGGTCATCACCGAGAAGTATCCCGATTATTGTCACTTCGGGGTTGTCGGATCATAACACATAATAGGTGACTATAGACTTGCAAGATAGGATCAAGAACTCACATATATTCATGAAAACATAATAGGTTCAGATCTGAAATCATGGCACTCGGGCCCTAGTGACATGCATTAAGCATAACAAAGTCATAGCAACATCAATCTCAGAACATAGTGGATACTATGGATCAAACCCTAACAAAACTAACTTGATTACATGGTAAATCTCATCCAACCCATCACCGTCCAGCAAGCCTACGATGGAATTACTCACGCACGGCGGTGAGCATCATGAGATTGGTGATGGAGGATGGTTGATGACGACGATGGCGACGAATCCCCCTCTCCGGAGCCCCGAACGGACTCCAGATCAGCCCTCCCGAGAGAGATTAGGGCTTGGCGGCAGCTCCGTATCATAAAACACGATGAAACTTTCTCTCTGATTTTTTTCTCCGCGAAACGGAATATATAGAGTTGGAGTTGAGGTCTGTGGAGCACCAGGGGGCCCATGAGACAGGGGGGCGCGCCCCCCACCCTCGTGGATAGGGTGTGGGACCCCTGGCCTGGCCTTCATTCTTTCGCCAGTATTTTTTATATTTTCCAAAAGTTATCTCCGTGGATTTTCAGGTCATTCCGAGAACTTCTGTTTTCTGCACAATAAATAACACCATGGCAGTTCTGCTGAAAACAACGTCAGTCCGGGTTAGTTTCATTCAAATCATGCAAGTTAGAGTCCAAAACAAGGGCAAAAGTGTTTGGAAAAGTAGATACGTTGGAGACGTATCACTCGTGCAGAGGGATGGACGAGAAGCGTGTGCTGCCTCCTGAGCGCCTCACGACCATGCACGCCCCGCACTGGGCCGTCTCCTCCTTTGTCGATGTACCCAACTTGAGGTAGAAGAATCCACCCCAGAGCTCGATCGTTGGCTAGACGCCGAGGTATCCCTCGCAGAAGGTGACAAAGGCCGAGATGTACATCACCGTGTTGGGGGTGAGGTGATGCGGTTGCAACCGGTAGAAGTGGAGGAATTCCCAGAAGAAGCCGCTGGCCGGGATCACAAAACTACAGAGGAAGTGCGTATGGAAGACGACGTACTCACCGGGCTCCGGCCGCGGCTAGATCTCCGGCTCGGGGGGGGGGGGGGATGCGCAGGCCCACGTTGTCGGCACGGGGAAGCCTTTGTGTCGCGTGGAGGAAGTCGATGTGGTCGTCGTGAATATTGGACCCCAGCCAGCCGCTCTTCACCATGGCTCGGGATGGCGAGGAAGAGCATGATGGCGAGGATGACGGACGGTGTGGCGATGGTTCTAGGCAGTAGAGGCGCTGCAGCGGCCGTGACGGAGCAGCGGCCTCGACGAGACAACAAAGGCAGAGAAGTGCTAGCCGCAGCAGAGTTTCGGTAGCGGTGGACCAGCGCAACGGCGGCACCAACGAGAGGAAGAAGAGAGAGCGGGAGGGGGCGCGCGTGTGTTCTATCGCCCCTCCTCCCCCTCCCCCTCTTTATAGCAGGCTCGGCGAAGCCGAGGCGATGTGGGGGCATGGGATTAACTACGCCCCGCACCCGGCTCCTCCCAGCCGGACGGATCAGAAGGCGGAAGATCTCTCGAAGGGGAAATTGCTGAGGCCCTTCAGCTGCTAGCCGTAGAAAATCATCATCTTCGGGGACTACTGTCGGGGGGATAGACCCCTGGTAGCCTCATCTACACTAAACCACATTTCAAGACATCGGGGCAAGCCACGCCCCTCAAGCCGATAGGTCTCACGACCATCAACCAGAGCCAGTTGGTGCCACCCACCCGTACTCCAGAAGACGGCGTACTCCAGAAGGCGGCGTGCCCCAGAAGATGGCGCACTCCAGAAGGCGGCGAGGGTACGGGCAGGCTCCTAGCAGGCGGCCCGCCCCCTCCCTAGGAGTCTAAGCCCGACCAAGAGACAAGCCGGGGCATGGCTACAGTGTGACATGCCTCCCCCAAATCCCGGCGCGCACTGTAGCCATGGCGCGCCTGACACGGCCTCCGTCAGCATGGACGAAGCAACAGTGAAGAGTCGTCAATGGATCCCGCAGGCGGCGGGCCCCGCCCGTCGGCCGATTCCTCGGCAGCCGGCAAGGCCCACCAGAGGCGGGCCCCAGTAGCCGGCGGAGAACTCAACCTCTATAGACATTGGCATTCGGGACCTACCACCCGGCCAGATTACTATGAGGAAGGGCCGGAGGCACGTGGCATACGCGAGTGATGAAGCCATCGCGGCGGCCGCCATCGTCGGTGCCGCGCAGCAGGAGGTCACCAACGCCCGCGTCGCGGCGACAACGAGGGAGGCCCTTTATATGCTAGGGTTTTATAGGCCAACCCCCCAGGCCACACCCATGCAAAGGGCCCCAACCTTAGTTCCCTCACCATTTTCATACACCACAGCTTGGGAGAAGAGAGCTAGCCTTGCCCTTCTTCCTCCTCTAGCCAAACAGCTCTAGGAGCACCATTGTATTCCTTGAGATATAGTGATCATGCAGAGACCCTGCAGAGCAGGAATAGGGGTTTCATCTCTTAGGAGAGCCCTGAACCTCGGTACATCTCATGTCCGTCGGAGCTTGTGCTCACTCCCGCCTCCAGGACCTGACGACGTACTTCTGGCCCCATCCATGATTAGCCACCCCCTGGCATCTACCGTGATATTACCATGACAAATGTTATGATAGAGGGCGCTTTGTCGCAGTTGCATCGATCTACAATGAAGCTTCTAACTAATAAAATTCTTGCCATAGTGTGAGTTCATTATGCATGAGGACACACCATCAATGATGAGTTCATTATGCTCAACATTTTCATACAATATAATGAACATTTGATCCCATTTCAAGCCTTCTTATGTATCATTCTTGCCATAGTGTGAGTTGTGGCTCTGACTTTTAGCCGTGGTACTTAAAAACGCTTGGGGGGATCAATTATTTGCTTGTTTTAATCAAGGACCTTGATAAGTGCCACACGTCGGGTACGAGCACTTGGCAACTCTGAAAGTTTTTTATGGAAAATTTAGTTATGCGAGGATGGCAACTTTAGTTAGCAAACATGGTAACTTTGATGCTTCAGTTTATTTTTGACAGAAACTTGCGTGTCATTGAATTTACCATCCTTGTGTGACTAAAATTGCCATCGATGGATTTAATCAAAGATGGTTTGACTTTATCACTCAACAAGAATGCTTAAGGGCGCAAGAGTAGCTCATGACATATTTTACCCCAAAATCAACATTCGGTCAATTAGTTGTAATTTTTATTAGGGAAACGTTTCTCGCCGGGGCACCGGCCGAACCGTTCGGCCGGTCGCATGCGCACGTTCGATCCCACCACGTATGCGCCATGAGCCCACGACTCGATGCTTCCACCGCACATGCACTTTTTCTTTTTTTCCCTCTCTGTCTTATCTTATTCTCCACCTCCCTCCTTTATCCTCTCCTCCGCCACTCCCATCCCCTCCATCTCTGTCTCTTTTTCTCCAGCGAGAGAATCCCTCTCCATGAGATTCGGCACCGGCCACTGCTGGGAGCCAGCCATGGCCGCTCAACCAACCCCCTTGCCCCTCCCATCCTTGATGTTTATGCTGCAGAAGAGAGCGAGAGGAGTCCCCATGGTGGATGCGCCGCATCGACGGTGGGCTGCATCGACGGTGAATCGACGGCGACTGCGCCGCACAGTTCCGCGGTGCTACAACCCGCGGTTACAAATGCTGGAACCGTGGCTTCCAGATGCTGGAATCACGGCGGCAAATGCCAGAAGCCAGCAGCTGCTCGTAGTGACCACGCGGGACACACGATGGTGCGACCGGTTTGCGAGATGCTAGAACCACGAAGCCTTTTTGCTGCAACCGGGGCAGCCCAGAGCTGGAACCGGCATCGGTAATTGCTGCCTGCCATGCATTGTGCTGGAACCCGACGCGCCTTCGCCGCCGACGGCAACCTTTTTTGTTGGAACCAGTGTGTGTTTTTGCTGGAACTAGCTATTTTTTTGCTACAATCACCCACTGGTAGTTTTTCCAGTCGACTATGTTTTGCTGGAACCAGCTTTAGTTTTTGCTAGAACCTAGTGATTTTTTTGCTTCAACCAACAAATGAAAGATTTTTGTTTCTTTTAGTTTTTTATTGCTTGGCACTCCAACCCGCGGCGAGCCGGAGGCGACAATGCTACTGATGTTGCAACCGTGGTCACCACGGGCTGGAACCGGCCGGTGTCAGAGTTGCAACCAGTACCATGACGAGCACTACTCTGTTTTCCACTACAATTGGTGATGATGATTTTGCTACAACCGCGACCTCTTTTTGTTACGACCGGCTGGATGGTTTGCTACATCCATTCACGGCAGAGCTGTGGACGACGGCGACAACGATGATTTTTTGCTGCAACCACCTTCTCCTTTTGCTACTACCGATGTTTTTTTGCTACATCCCATTCATCGTTGTGACTGGTGGTCGACTCGCCGCCGTTGGCTGAAACTCACGCGTCAACGGCGACGGCTAGCAGGCGGCGTGCCGTAGCACAGCAACCATGGGGCATCAACTGCCGGAGTTGCAACCGGTCAAGGGGGAAGTTTCGACCAGGGGGTCGTCGACAAGATCTCCAACTGAAATCGACGACGAGGAGAGGTTCTTCAGTGAGCACCGTCGCTGGAGACGACAGAGTAGGCCTGCCGTCGTGAGCGGGGCCGCCATAAACGATGCCCTCTTTTGGCTCTGCGACGAGCTGCGGCGGGGGACGACGCCTGCGCAGTCACCGCGTTCTTTTTTTTTGTATGCAAAGACAGGGAAGAAGATGCTGGCGTGGGGCATCGAACGGCGGCTGTATGCTGGATCGTACGGCTGGGTGCAGACCGGCCCAAATTTGGGCCGGCGCACCGGCGCGTAGTGCTGCCCTTTTTATTACCATTATTGTTCGTTGTACTCCATGATTGAAAATAAATAAATTGCAATTTCCTCACAGAAAGACAGAGATCCCGCCTCAGCTACCTGAGCCACATATCTCCCTTTGTAAGAAATATAAGACTTTTTAATCTAAATTGAAGGAGGCCCCTTTCTCTTATCAATGCTAATCCAAAGGCTGCCACAAAAAAGAACGATCCAGAAATATTTCTTAAAAGAATGATGGTATTCCCCAAAAGGAAACATGATTGATAACGAAACAAAGCCCAGATGGTCTGGACGGCGTCCATATACGGGCCCATAAGGAGCCGCATCGACGACCATACAAACCTTCCAGAGTCCACATCACCCATTCTAAAAAAAAGGTCATATCTTCCATGATTTTTTTTAGGGAATATCTCCCATGATTAATAATCCTGAAAAGAAATCTATCCGTGATTATAAAGCGAATCCTTCGTCAAGGAATTAATAAGGCCTCCCCGCAAAAAAAAAAAGGAATTAATAAGGCCAACTAATAACCCTGAAAAGAAATCTATCCGTGATTAATAGTACGAATCCTTCGTCAAGGAAACCCGTCGACGTCACTCCATGCAGGTGGGTCCGCGGCTTATTAAAATTGCCCTTTCAGCCAGTGAGCCCCGTCAAACGGCCCCACACCTCGGTCGTCGTCGTCGTCGCGTCGCCGAAGACCCGAAGTCAGACTCAAACGACCCGACCGTCTCGTCACCGCATCCCATGGCTCCCCTGTTCCAGCGCGCCCTCCTCGCCGCCCTGCTGCTCGCCAGCACGGCCTCCTCATCCTTCGCCACCGCCAGCCGCGACGACGGCGGCGGGCGCTTCGACCCCACCCGCGCCGTCCACGTCTCGTGGCGCCCCAGGTGACCGACCGACGCCGACCACCCTCCTCCGCCGCCCGCCGGCACCACAGCCTCGTCGACATACATAACGTCCGTGCATCCCTCTGTACCGCAGGGCGTTCCTGTACAAGGGGTTCCTGTCGGAGGCGGAATGCGATCACCTCGTCGCGCTGGTGAGTTAACCATCTCTCTCTCTGTCTCTCTCTCTGCGCCCGGCGCACCGTACGTAGACATTCCATCACTCGCAATACATGCGTGATCTGCGTGTGAGTGGTGTGGCAGGCGGAGGAGGGTGGCCTGCAGAAGTCGATGGTGGTGGACCGGCTGACGGGGAAGAGCGTGATGAGCCAGGTGCGCACCAGCTCCGGAACGTTCCTCCCCAAGAAGCAGGTGCGCATCGCCTTCGACCTTTCATGGCAGCGAGGCAAGTCCATTTCCCACGGATTTGGCTCACGATCTGTCTCATCCATCTGCCCTATCTCATCTAGGACCAAGTTGTGGCGATGATAGAGGAGAGGATCGCCGCCTGGACCATGCTGCCACAGGGTACGCTATGCTATGCTCTCCCCGGTGCACTGAACTCAGCGCACGCTGCATTTCAATTTTGATTCAAACTGCAATGTTGGGCAGAGAACGGCGAGAGCATCCAGGTGCTCCGGTACGAGAGCGGCCAGAAGTACGAGCCGCACGTCGACTTCATCCGGCACACAGCCAAAGGATACCATTCCCGCTGGGGGCACCGCGTCGCCACCGTGCTCATGTACCTGTCCGGCGTCAAGATGGGCGGCGAGACCGTCTTCCCCAACTCCGACGTACTAATTGCAGATCTGTTATCTAGCTGCATATCTCGTTCTTCCCAACCTACGACCTCGAAATTAATTTGTTTCGCCACAGGCCGAGACGTTGCAGCCTAAAGACGACACATGGTCAGAGTGTGCACGACGTGGGTACGCAGGTAATAAGCGTGGACTCTTGGCCATGCAGATAGTCTTAGCAGTATCTCTTAATGTGACGCACTACACTTTGGAGTACTGATTTGTTTTACGTGGCAGTGAAACCTGTGAAGGGCGACGCGGTGCTGTTCTTCAGCCTGCACCCCAACGGGACGACAGACCCGGACAGCCTGCACGGGAGCTGCCCAGTGATCGATGGCGAGAAGTGGTCGGCGACCAAGTGGATCCACGTCCGACCCTTCGACAGCCGCCCTCGCGTGCCGTCCACCGCCGGATGCGGCGACGAGAACGATCTCTGCCCTCGGTGGGCTGCAAATGGGGAGTGCGCCAAGAACCCTCGCTACATGGTCGGAACCGCCGGCTTCCCCGGCTTCTGCAGGAAGAGCTGCAACGCGTGCACCAGTACATTGTAGATTACTATATTGTAATCGCAGGCCACTGACTGGCTAATCGAAATAAAAATATCTGTTTATCAATGATTTGTTATGTACAAATATACGATCAATGGATCAACAAATCATTGTCCGGCCAGGCAATCGCGTTCACGTGCCCTTGCTCGGCCCGACGACGCCGTCGTTGCCGGCGAGCGCGAGGTACTTGTCCTTCCTGGTGAAGCCGGTGCACTCGAAGGAGAGCGCCGAGGCGATGAGCCTCTGCACGTGGTTCGCCACCTCGTGGCTCGACCTCCCGCCGCCGCCGCAGGTGTGCTCCGCCGGCAGCCTGTCGAGGAACGTCACCGTGTACTGCGGCCGCGGATTCATGAACAGGTAGAAGGGGTCCATCCCCTTCCAGCCCCTGGCCGTGGTGCCGTGGAACATGCTCATCCGGCACTCCGTCGCCACGGGCACGATGTCGTCGCTGAGCTCCGCGAAGAGCGACGAGAAGCGCAGCAGGAAGGGCTCCCGGCACGTCGTCCCCTCGGGGCAGACGACGAGGTCGCCCCCGGCGAGCAGGCGCCTGATGGCGGCGGCGTCGGTGGCGCGGTCGCGGGTGAGGCGGACGGTGCGGATCGGCGAGAGGAACTCGGAGAGGCGGGAGAGCGAGTAGGTGACGACGGACACGGGGCGGCCGAGCGCCACGGAGATGAACACCGGGTCCAGGAGCGTGCGGTGGGAGCAGGCGAAGAGCGCGCCCGTGCGGCCCTCGGCATGCTTCGGGCGCGGCGGGGGCGCGCCCCGCACCACGACACGCACGCCCAGCGCACGGTAGACGTGGTACTGCCACGGCATCGGGACGAGCGACCCCGCGGCGACCCGGACGCACGCGAGAAGGAAGCCGATGGGGTACCACACCACGGCGAGCAACGCGGCCAGCGGGGTCGGCCGCTGGACGAGGCGGCCGTCGTGGAAGACCACCGGCTTCCGCAGCTTGTCCGCGCCCACGGCGTCCACCGGCTCCCGCGGCACGAGGTACGCCTCCTGCAGTCCAAAACCAAAGTTACAAAAGTATTCTGCGCACGAACTTTGTATACAAGTAGTGACCATGGTCGGCCACACTTTTCGCTACCGGTAGCATTTTAACAAGATTAACCTGAAATGGTTAGTTTGCACAGGAAGAACAGTACTGCAATAAAAGCATGCAAAAAGGGCAGAATCAATGCCTCACCGCCATGGGACGTGGTTACCATATTGGTCCAAGCAACTACTCATCGTACGGGGAAACGGCTGTTGGGTTGCTCTACCTAAATTGGCATGCATCATGAATGCATGCACAAACGAGCTGATGATGATCAAGAGATGCATGAAGGACATGTTTAGGTACTACTATAAGCCGACCCTCAGCCATCCTGCATGATATTCATGCATGCCAACATGATATGCCATGAACAATCCGCTCAGGTTGACTAGAACGCCGACGGCCATCTTTTTCGCGCCGGCATATGGAACCATTTGATTTATCGACGGGCAGCGTACGTCGAAACTCCGGGTAACATCAGGGCTTTAACCAGTGCTTAAAGAATCAAGTAAGTAACCTTGCAAATGCTCATGAAGGCGTAGTCGGACCTCCGGTCGCCCAGCCCGACCTCCGGCGCGTCGCCGTCGCCGACCATCTCCCTCAGCGCCTCGGCCTTCCTCTCGCCGACGAGCACGCCCCGGCGCGAGTCCACCAGCCCGGTCGCGCGCCCGCGCCACGTCGCGAGCTCCGTGCCGGCGACGGCGTCGGCGCCGAGGTGGTCCCGCAGGAACGGCTCCGCCATCACCCTGGGCGTGGCGGTCACCACCCACCTCCGCCCGCACGCCGTGAACACGCGCCACGCGTCCGGGTGCACGTCGTCCGCGTAGAACCTGGGAAGCACGGCGCGGGCTGCGGACTCGATGTCCGCCACGCGCGCGCCAGCGGTGGCCGCGAACACCAGCATCCGCACGCCGGCCGACTCGGACACCGCGTGGTACAGCAACCCGGCCAGCGGCGCCAGGAGCAGGAGGAGCGCGAGGCGCGGCACGCCGCCGGCCTCGAAGGCGACGAGCGCGTAGTACGGGAAGGCGCTCCGCGACCGGAGCAGCGTGCCGTCCAGGTCCGACACCACGGTGTGGTCGCCACGGCGCGACGCGTCGCACTTGCGCACCGCCGGGAACGGCTCCTTGCTGGCTACCACCATTGCACTGGCTTGAACGCGAAGGCTAACCCGTTTGTCTTGAGTCGGCTGCGTGTGGTCGTGTGATCTGTGCCTCTGTGGTTTGGTCTGCGCACAAGTGTGCGCAAGGATTTATAGAGCGCGGCGACGCGTGACAGACGGGCGGTTTGTGGATAGTAGGAGAAAGGACAAAACAAGGGTTGACTGATTAATTGGGTGAGCGGTAAAATTGTGGACGAATCCACGTTGTAGTCCGCGTTTCTTCGTTTGTGCTACTGCCACATATAGAACTGTAAAATAAACGCATGTCAAGAAAATGTCATTCACCACTTACACAAAAAGAAATATCATGTCTCAACAATTGCCATATTCAAAGTTTCATTGACAACTGATTTTTTTTCCTCGAATGTCATTTGACCATGAACTTTTACGCTTTTTTAGACCATCTCGGAAACTTTTTGTTGAACCGTCATGATTTTCTGCATGCATCCAGTAGTGCACTTTAGCATCTTTGATCCCAAAAAAATTATTTATTTTATTTTATGCCATTGGTTATGAATTTACAATTCACATGCGGGAGCAGCTGTGCCCGAGCTCCGGATCGGAAGGGAGTACAATACAATTTACCCGGTGTACAAAAGTGTATGATAGCGCGCTTAACGAATTCACATGTATGTGTCTCTACTCAATATTGAAAAAGGGTTTCTCCCGCTTTGTATACAAAGCAACCAAGCGAAACATCCAACAATAGGTGCTGGGGCGGAAGCAGCACAGTCACGCCCCAAAAAAAAGAAAGAGAAAATACAAGAGAAACAAACGCCGACAATGGCGGATCGACAAAGAAACGAAGAAGCCTCGTGGCTGCTGCACCCACCGGAGATCTCCCACCAGACTCCGAGCCTCCGAGGCACCGGTACCAATCAACACCTCCAAGAAGTGACGCGACGAAGACGACGCTGCTGCCAAGGGTTTCCCCCGGTACACGATGAGGAGAGAGGAAGGGTAGCTCCGACGCCCTCCAGGAAGGTCTGGCGGCACCCACAAGCGCCACCGCGTCGATGTCGGCCAAGCCAACAGAGATTTCTCCCGATCCCAACCTCCAACTCAGGCACTCCGAAGCTCGCCGCCAAACAGACCCTCACCCTGCGCCACTCGGACACGAAGCGTTCAACGCTGTCTCACCACGGCACCATGAAGCATGGTCGGCACGATGAAGAAGAGGAGCCGGGACAAGGCAGCAGCACCGTCGGCACGCGGGAGGGCCCCACCTCCACCACCGAAGACGGTAGCTGACCGGACGCAATGGCAGGAACACACCAGGCCCGTGGCCGCACAGGCCCGGCCGGGAAACGCAGGCCCGTAAAGTTCCCGCCTTCGCGCTGCAGCCGGCACGCCGTCGGCTCCGCCGCCCCTGTCCAAGCCGCTCCCCTTCCTCCCCACACCGAAAGCCGCCAAGGGAGGCACCACCACCACGCGCACCGCCGGCCACCATCACCAGGTCGCCGGACCGCCACCGGCTGAGCCGCACCACCGCCGCACGCCCACGACGGAGAGGAACCACCGCAGCCGCCAGCAGCCCGAAGCCGGACCCCAGCCGCTGCCCCCGCCGCCCGCGGCCCCCGCCGCCTGCCGGGCGGAACCGGCCGCCGCGGCGAGGCGCGCTCCACCGCGCAGCCGGCCACGCCGCACCACGCGCCGCCGGAGGGCCGCGCGCCGCCGCGCCGCGGTGCCCCGCGCCCGCCCGCGAAGGAGGGACCCGCGTCGCCCCCAACGCGCGGAGGAGGAAGAGAAGGGCCCCGCCGCCGCCGGTGCCGGTCAGGCCAAGCCCGGCCGCGCCCCCTGGCGGCGGCGAGGGAGGAGGGAGGAGGAGGGGAGACCGGCGGCGGAGGGATCTAGGCGCCCGCCCCGGCCGCCTCGCGGGTGGCGGCGCGGGGGGGGGGGGGGGGGGAGGGGGAGGAGGGAGGAGCTATGTGTCTCTACTCATACTTTGTATGCCTGAATTTTTGCCGCAACCTGTTTAAAACTTTAGAGATTTGATTATTGGGTTCATGTGAACCTGAAATTAGAATTGCATTTCTCAGCGTTGTTGTTCGTTCTCCACGCCAAATAGACATGACAACGATAATATATCATGCAAGAGGTAAAGATTATCCTTTAGTGGCATCTATCTGATGTGAATGCAAAAATTACATGATGATTAAAACTACCAATCTTTTTTAATCGAATGACAACATTATGTACAAAAGAAAAAGTGTCTTCTCCTACGATAGGATTCTAGCCTACATCTCGCTTTGTCCTTGCCCACGTCGGTGGCAACAACATATAATATAGTCGTCCCCATCTATGCCGTCCGCATAAACTTCTATATGTGTTATTTGCCACCCATTCATTGTTGTCCTAGCAATTTGGTCACCATCAATAATGGTTTGGCTTGTGTTGGGGATATAACTACTGAGAGTAAACCGATCAGGAGGGGCCGGTTCACCTTAAACTATATTGAAGTCCATGAAGACCCAGAAGATGGCGCTTTACTAATGAAGCTTAGAGGCCCGGAGCCCAAAGGCAGATTAGGGCCCATAGTGGTAAACCGTCATAGTCATGTAACTTGTATTGTAAGATAGGAAAGGAGAGACCGAGCCGGACACTTGGATGAGCCGGCCTCGGGACTCTGTAAACTGGTCGGGCGTCAACCCGTGTATATAAGGGGAAGACCCGACGGCGGTTCAGGGACAAGAAACAACAACTCGAGAGCCAGGCATAGCGTGTTTAGCTCCCTGGTTATCGAGACCCCAATAATCCCATCACAACTAGATGTAGGCCTTTACCTTCATCGAAGGGGCCGAACTAGTATAAAAACCCTCGTGTCCTTTGTCCGATTTAACCCCTTTAAGCTAACCCGTCGCGATGGCTCCACGACTAAGTCCTTTCACAAGGACATCTGACGTGATATTTCCATGATAGTTGGCGCCCACCGTGGGGCTATCGCACGATGGTTTCAAGTTCTTGAAGGGCAGCTTTGAAGGACTCAAAGGATACGTGGTTGGCCGGATGACGAAAAGTCGTCATGGCAAGCTCTACATCAACGATGCAGGGTGGGGCCCTGAGGCCGGCTCAATTGAGTACGGGTACCGGGTCCCCTTTGGCCGAATTCACATTTTCACCGGCAAGATCGACGAACCGGGCCCAGAGCCGGACATCTGCACCGACCTCGTCGAGACGGCTCAGCATGCAAGCCCCGCTCGGATTCAGCCCGCCATGAAGCGTGTGTTCGTAGGATGTGTCCACGGGATCGGATCTGAACCGGTGTCCGAGGGTGAGACGGTCGCTTATTCCGACGGCGAATCATCCGCTGGTGAAACCGAGTCCCTGTACCAAGTTCATGACGGTGTGTTCGAAGGGTATTTCGATGGCACCAGAATTCCGGAATTTCTTGAACCGCCAAACCAAGTCGGAATCTTCATGTCCGGAACACAGCCAACTTTGCAAAATTCTACTGCAGCGGCATCCGGACCAGCAGCAGGGGCAGGAGGCTCCGCGCGCCGGTCGTCTCAAGTTTTGTCCGGATTGATGGACGCCTGGACGACGTTATTGGCCACAACAGTTACCCCGGAGACTCAAGATCAGCATAACACGGAGGTCGCTAAGTTACAGGATCAGATAACTCAGGCCAAAGAGGATTTGGCGGCTGAGGAGATCAGGATGGCTGAGGAACATGCCGCTTTAGATGCCCAGGCGCAGAGGATTCAAGCCTAGAATTATCGACTTTTGATGGATCAGAACGCTTTGAATGAAGTATTCCGGAGGAGACATCGATCTCGTTTGCCAACGGATTACAATGCGATGAATTTCTTCGATACGCCAGGGGCAGGGACTAGTAATCCGGCAGCAGTAAATCAGACTGTTGTGCCAAGGACCGGAGCACTGGATCATCCTCAAGTGATGGGTCCACCTTGGCGGACAGACAACCCGCCACGGTATACCACACCCCCGCCAGGTCACTTCTCTACCCCTTTGGATAATATGATAGCAGCAGCATCCCGGCTGGCACCTATTCCGATAGAGGGTGAATCGCCAGCGGCGGTTGAGACACGGCGGGCCAGGGATCTTCTTCAAACTGCTATGACGTAGCAGCATGCTTACTCGTATAGCCGAGACAGGATTCACACGACCACACATCCGAGAAAAAAGCTATAGCAGGCATATAGATGAACCGGAGGTGTCCAGCAGTGTGCGGCGCCGTATTGTCCCTCAAGGACCCAATCCAGCGCGTGGTGAGGTGAACGCTCAGGACGTGGTGGATAATGGCAGAGCATGAAGGGAGGCCGCTTTAGCAGCACAGTATACGGGACGTTATCAACCCGCCCCGGTTCAGCCAGCAGCGTCAGTAGACCGATGCACCGGGCTTGCCTTCAGTTCCTGGGGAGTACCGTGTCTCATTCTGGCTCTCCGTATTATGCGGCTGCCTAAAGATTTCAAGGGTCCACGTAAGGTGCCTAATTACACCGTTGATCAACCGCCCGAGGCATGGGTGGAAAGTTATGAGATGGCAATGGAAATGCTGGATGTGGATGAAGCGGCTTGTGCAAAGTACTTCACGATGATGTTGGAGGGAACAACCCGTACATGGTTGAAGAACCTGCCAGCTAACTCCATCGAGTCATGGGACCAATTGAAGGCCCGGTTTATAGCAAATTTCAAGGATACATGCAAGCAGCCTATGTCCATTGTGGATCTGGATGCCTGTGTTCAAGGAGAGAACGAGTCAACAACTCATTGGGTGCACCGGGTTTCAGAAGTTTTGCACTCGTCAGACCGCATTAATGCTGGCCAAGCAATCATAACGCTGGAGCGTAATTGCCGGTTTAAGTCACTGAAGATGAAGTTGGGACGGCTCAAGCGCCACTGTAATGACATGGGAACCCTTATGGCAGCCTTGGTAAAGTATGACGATTCTGATAATACCAAGGATCCCGATTCTGATGAGGAGAAACCGGAGAAGGGAAAGAAGAGCGGCGGCACAAAGGGACAACAGCACAACCAAGGGGGCCATGGGAATAATGGTAAGCGCAAAGCAGATAATTTAGATTTTGTGGCTAACACTAATATGCAGCGTCGTAAGGGTAAACCCGCCCCAGCGCGGCGGCGGTATGAATCTGGAGCGTTTGTTAAACCAGCCCTGCCCAAAGCACGGAACCAAGGAGGTTCCAGCAACACATCTTTGGAAAGATTGTCACATTATGAAGGAGTTCAAAAACTCTGATCTCTTTCGGTATGATCAGGGTCCATCGGGCGGTTCAGGTCCAGGTTTTCATGGTGGTGGCGGTTCAAACTCTGGATTTCAGAATAATCAGGGCAACCAGAACAACCAAGGTGGTAATAACCAACAGAATAATCAAGGAAATCAGCAGCAGTCAGGTTATCAGAGTCATCCAAAGTAGTTGAATGGTGGGCAGTATCATGTGTTCACTACTAGTTTGTGCAAGCACGATCAGAAGCTTCACAAGAGGGCAGTTAATGCTGTTGAACCGGCAGTACCGCGTTATTTGCGGCGGTCCGAGCAACCCATTGTGTGGAGCAGAGAGGATCATCCGCCCCGGGTTGACAATCTGGGTCACCTGGCCTTAGTGGTGGCACCTCAGGTGGGAGGTTATAAGTTCACCAAGGTGCTTATGGATGGAGGGAGCAGTATCAACACTCTATATTATGAGACCTTCCGTCGCATGGGGTTGACAGACAAGAGTCTTAAACCGTCAAACACTGTTTTTCATGGTGTAGTACCAGGTAAATCAGCATATCTTGTTTGCAAGATCGCTTTGGAGGTTGTGTTTGGTAATGAGCATGACTCCTGGTCTGAAACATTGACCTTTGAAGTGGTGAAGATCCAGAGCCCGTACCATGCAGTGTTTGGACGGCCGGCTTATGCAAAGTTCATGGCAAGGCCCTGTTATATTTATTTGCAACTCAAGATGCCGGGTCACAAGGGGACCATCACAATTCACGGAAGTTGTAAGATCGCTTTGGATTGCGAGGAAGGTGATGCGGCCTATGCTGAGTCGGTTTGTGCTACAGAGGAGTTGAAGTTCTATAAAGACAATGTTGATCCGGCAGATATGACCCCTCTGAAGAAGCCCACCACTGAGCATGACCCGAACCTGAAATTCAAACCAGCTGATGAGACTAAACTTGTTGACTTTGTTCCTGGCGATTCATCCAAACAGTTTAGCATCAGCAAAAATCTGGATCTGAAATAGGAAAGCACGCTCATCGAGTTCATCCGTGAGAACCGGGACATTTTTGCATGGAAACCTTCTGACATGCCAGGTGTACCGAGGGAACTCGCTGAGCACACTCTCAATATTGATCCCAAGTTTAAACCGATCAAGCAGTTTCTTCGCCGCTTTAATGAGGAAAGACGCAAGGCCATTGGTGAGGAGGTAGCCCGGCTATTGGCTGCTGGCTTTATCATCGAAGTGTTTCACCCTGAGTGGTTGGCTAATCCGGTGCTGGTTCTTAAGAAAAGCGGCACTTGGCGCATGTGTGTGGACTACACAGATTTGAACAAAGCTTGTCCGGCCGATCCTTTTGCTCTCCCGCGTATTGATAAGATCATTGATGCGACGGCAGGTTGTGAGCGTTTGAGTTTCTTGGATGCTTATTCAGGTTATCATCAGATCAAAATGGCAGTTAAGGACTAGGAGAAGACAACCTTCATCATTCCCTTTGGAGCCTTCTATTATGTTTCTATGCCTTTTGGGCTCAAGAGTGCCCAGGTAACTTATCAGCGCTATGTGCAGAATTGTCTTCACACTCAGATTGGGCGCAATGTTCATGCCTATGTGATGACATTGTAGTAAAATCTAGGAAAAAGGAGACATTGACAGATGATCTCAAGGAGACCTTTGACAATCTGCGTGTCTATAAGATGATGCTCAATCCGGACAAGTGTGTTTTTGGTGTTCCGGCTGGCAAGCTTCTAGGGTTTCTGGTGTCCAACAGAGGCATTGAGGCTAATCCGGAGAAGATCAAAGCAATTACATCTTTGGCTAAACCGGCGTGCATTAATGATGTTCAGTGTCTGGCAGGTTGAATTGCAGCCCTAAGCCGGTTTATTAGCCGCTTGGGAGAGAAGGCAATCCCTCTATATCAGATGTTGAAGAAAACAGACACCTTTGTCTGGAGTGATGCGGCTAATGCAACGTTTGAAGACTTGAAGCGGCAATTGGCTGAACCGCCGATCCTTGCTGCTCCAGTTGACAAAGAGCCCTTATTATTGTACGTGGCTGCTAATGCCCATGCTGTCAGTGTGGCAATTGTGGTTGAGTGCAAGGAGGCGGGAAAGGAATATCCGGTTCAATGGCCGGTTTACTATATTAGCGAAGTGCTTATCGAGTCAAAGCAACGGTATCCACAGTGGCAGAAGCTGGTATATGGGGTTTTTATGGCAAGTCGGAAGCTCAAGCAATATTTTCAAGGCCATCCCATCACAGTGGTCAGTTCTGCTCCTTTGGGCGATATAATTCAGAACCGGGAAGCAACTGGCCAGGTTGCAAAGTGGGCAATTGAGCTTGGTCCCCATGGGTTGAAGTAAATGCCTCGAACAACCATCAAATCTCAGGCACTTGTCGACTTCATGAATGATTGGACCGAGTTACAAGCACCAGAGGACAAACCAGATAACACATACTGGACTATTCACTTTGATGGATCCAGGCAATTGGAGGGCTCGGGGGCTGGAGTTGTCCTTACTTCCCCTCGAGGTGATAAAATTTGTTATGTTCTCCGTTTAATGTTCCCCTGTACTAACAATGCAGCTGAGTATGAGGGTTTACTCCATGGTCTCCGTGTGGCCAAGGAGATGAATTTAAGCTGGGTACGATGCTTTGGAGACTGTGATCTGGTGGCCCGACAAGTTTCTGGCACTTGGGATTCTAAGGATCCACTCATGGCAGCTTACAGATGCGAGGTGGATATTGTGGCGTGTCACTTCAAAGGGTATCAGGTTGAGCATATTGATTGGCACAAAAACGAAATGGCAAATGCTTTAAGCCGGCTAGGATCTCAGCGTAAACCGGTACCTCCCAATACCTTTTTAGATATCTTGCATATCCCGTCTGTTAAGTTGCCTACAAAGGAGGATTTAGTTGTTCCTGATCCGGAGGCCCAATTGGTTGCCGCTTTACATGTTATTCTGGATTGGACGGTTCCATATTTGGCGTATATGAACCGGGGCGAGTTACCAGACGATGAAGTTCTGGCCCGGCAGATAGTCCGGCGATCCAAGTGCATGGTTATTCACAATGGCGAGTTACACCGCTGCAGCGTTTCAGGCGTATTCCAGCGTTGTGTTTCTCCTGAAGAAGGCCAAGAGATTCTACAGGAAATTCATGAAGGGGATTGTGGTCACCATGCTGGTTCAAAGTCCATGGTTGCTAAAGCATTTCTTCATGGATTCTACTGGTTGACATCTCATGCTGATGCGGAGGATCTGGTAAAGCGGTGTGACGCTTGTCAGAAGTTTTCCCGCCGAGCTCATGTTCCGGCTCAAGAATTAAGGATGATTCCCATCACTTGGCCGTTTGCCACTTGGGGGCTTGATATGGTGGGGCCCTTTAAGCGCTCCAAGGATAAGAAGACCCACCTGTTGGTGGCGGTTGACAAGTTCACTAAATGGGTTGAAGCGGAGCCCGTCAGCAAGTGTGATGCAGCTATGTCGGTTCAATTTCTCAAAAAGATTATCTTCTGCTTTGGCTTTCCACACAGCATCATCACGGATAATGGCACAAACCTTTCTAAAGGTGAGATGGAGGATTTCTATCGGAGAGAGCACATCCGGCTTGATTTAGCATCCGTGGCGCACCCCTAGTCCAATGGTCAAGCTGAAAGAGCCAATCAAGAAATTTTGAAGGGTATCAAGCCCGGGCTCATGGTTCCTTTAAAGCGGACGCTGGGTTGTTGGGTGGAAGAATTGCCTTCTGTGTTATGGAGCATCAACACCACCCCCAACAGATCAACGGGTTACACACCTTTCTTCATGGTTTATGGGGCAGAGGCGGTCCTCCCAAGTGATATTCGTCATGATTCGCCCCGGGTTGCCAATTATGTTGAAGCAGACAATGAGCAAGCACGCCAGGAGGCGTTGGACCTGTTAGATGAAAAACGGGACATGGCTTTGGCTCGTTCAGTGGTTTATCAGCAAGACCTGCAGCGTTATCACAGCCGCCGGGTTAAAACAAGAACCTTTCAAGAATGCGACTTGGTGCTCTGGCTCATCTAGGATCAGACCGATATGCACAAGTCATGCCCACCTTGGGAAGGGCCAGCAAGAATCTGCACAACAGATCATACTACCTCATTGACGTTCGAGACAACTCACGTAGTTCTGAGGAGGAGATCCGGCGGCCGTGGAACATAGCTCTCCTTCAGCCTTACTATACTTGAGCCATAGGCTTCTCTTATGTACATACTTCAACAATGTATATATTATGATCAATATAATAAACCGGCATCCTTGCTATAAGCAGGGCCTCTGCTGTTTTTTCTCAAATATCCTTTGAGTTACATGGGGGATTCAGCTGGCAAAGCGGAGTACTGCCTGTTAAACCGGCTATCATGCCACAATATAGCTCGGGAGCTTCACACCCAAGGGGCCAAAGAGAGTCTGGTTGCTATGCATAGCTCAAACATAGGCACCCAATGAGCACAGCTCACAAAGTTACTTGGGGGCTCTTTGTGTAAAGTAACAAAGAGTTTGAAAGGACCCTTGTAATTGGGTATCGACCCCTAGCTTGGAAGCCTGGTGTATTCACCTAAAACCCTGGGTTAACCTGCCTTCATCAAGTAAGCCACTCCTATCCAGGTAATCCTGGCACGACCCGCCGAACGTTTGACAAGTCAATCTTATACAGACCCTGAACTTGTAAAAGTTAAAATGACGATTGGTTAGTTGGAGGTCCATCTTAAAAGGCTTCGCAAAATGGTTTAATTCAGTGGCCTGGCAGCCCATGAAAAGCCTCGAATTTGGGCCTGGCAGCCCTTGAAAAGCCTCGACTACACGGTTTTCTTTGCCTTTGTCAAGATTTGTTCTCTTTTGATGAATTTTATGTTGAACCGGTGTTTATTGACCCGGTATGGATTTTCAATCATCATATTAACCCAGCGTTTGTTAACTCGGCTTGGCTTTCAACTACAAGTTGTCAGACCATATTATCAAACCGGTGTTTTTAAAACCCCGGCCTGGCTTTGACTACATGTCACCAGTTTGATCATCTGGTGTTCATCGTAACCCGGCATGACTTATTACACACCATCATTACATGGTGAGAGTTGTAAAAACTCAAGATTTGGGTCTTCACCCTTACTACAATAAAAGTTGGTAAACCAACTAAGTGATTTCATATCACAGGTATGAGTTATTTCATATTTATTCAGCTTTGGTTATTAGCCAGGCTTTGTCTTGGGCATTGTGACCCATCCGGCGGTAAACCGCCAGACAATTTTTTGTATGCACATATCAGGATCACATGAAATTATCAACGTATAATCAAGCACAACAAATATCATGGCGGATCAACAAAGTCATGCATCAGTACCACAGATCAAAGTATTTTAACTAGCCTATTACAAGGCGCTTTGAGGCCCAAAATAATGATTGTTTTTATAGATTAAAGTCTGTGACAATAACCAGATTGCCGAATCAAGATTTGTCACCGGGTTGATGTGATGTTGATGGATCTTCAGGCGTCGGTTCAACCTCCTCCTCTCCACCCAGTGGCTGGAAGTCAACAATGGTCTAGTCAATCTGGGTTAAAGCTTGAAAGACAACCTCTTTGCTTATAAGATTTGATGGTTGAACGTCAGGAGCATAAGTGTGCTTACGAATTGGCGGAATAAGATTCTGCACTTCCTTCACAGCAGTGTCAACTTGATGGTTGTTGGCATCATAGAAGGACCGATGCGAAGTCAAATTCACCTCGTCAGCCAACTGACTTGCTACCGGACGCATCTCCTTGGTAAGGGCTTTGAGGGCTTCATTATCAAATGCTGATCCGTTTTCTTGTTCATACGGATAGCCCTTGGCGATATCAACTGGATCCAGGTCAGCTATCCATGATTTGGCACGAGTCAGCGCTAGCAAAGCGCCCGCTCTGGCAACCGATCGCTTCACCTCCTCTATCTGAGCAGGAGTCATTGAGAGCCTGGCCAAGGTATCCTTGATCAAGGTGGGTGCCGGTTTGTTGTACGAAGCTGCCGAGATGACTCGTTGTGCACCAGTATACAATTGCTCAATCAATGTGTATGATGCCTTCAACTTCATCCGCATGTCTGCGCCTAGATGAGCAATGCGGTTACCTGAAACGGTTTTGAAACTTAAATGTTAAACCGGCAGAGTTGAAGATACTTCAGAACAGGATATTATAAAATACTTACCAAAAATGGTGGCTGTCGTGGCATTCACTTGATGTTTCAGCCCCGTCAGCTCTTCCTCCACCGGTTTAAGAGCTGCTTCGGCGTCTTCAGCCCGCTTCAACAAAGCAGCCCTTTCGGTTTCCCAGTTGGTGCTCAGTTTTGAAGCCATCTTTCAGTTGTTCCATGGCTGTTAAAGCGCCCTTTAGTTCCTCTTTGGCCTTTGAGGTCTCTTCTTGCTGAGACTTGATGTTCTCTTGAAGATCGGCGATTTGAGACTCTTGGGTCTTTATATGAGCCTACAAAGTCAGATGATAAAGCAGTTAATATCTCTTAAAGTCCCAAGTGCATAACAAGTTATACACTTGGCACTTGGGGCTAATGCGGATTTCTTCTTAAACCGGATATTTTAAAGTCCCAAGGTTCAATACAAGTATTAAACTTGGCACTTGGGGGCTAATGCCTAGTTGCTCATTTCCCAATGCACTACCTCGGTCTTCCCCTCTCAATGCGTAAGCCCGCTACTTCTGCCCTTCAACCCCTCTTCGACAAGCTACATGAAAAACTTCAAGACATGTGCTGGACCGTGGTCCACCTCGCTCCCACGTTATTCCACACCCACGTCGCCATGTCTTCTGTGACAAGGAAACCGAGGCCATGCCTCACCTCCTGGGCGGCTGCTCATTCGCTCGCTAGGTTTGGCATGAGGTTCTCCCTTGGAGTTGCGCCACAGCCACCATTCCCCGTCCAGATGATGAGTTCCTTGATTGGTGGGCCTCCACCTCATCTACGACAATGGCAAGCATGCACAAAAAGGGGTCTCTACCCTCGTCATCCTCACCACACGGTCGCTTTGGAAGCACTAGAAATGGTGTTTCTTCTACTTAGAGCACCTTTCCTTCACTCACCTCATGCTCATCATCCAATACGAAGGTCGTTACTAGGCCAAGACCATCGCCAAAGGATTGGCACATCTTTAGTCGGCGACATTGATTTCGGTTTTCTAAGGCGAGCACTGAAGAAAATATGCCCTAGAGGAACACTACAAGAAATATGTTAACTAGTGACCTTCTGTCAGTGACCCTGGAAGAATTGGTCATAGATCTATGACCATTTCAGACCAATTGGTCAAAAGCTGTTTGGGGGGCTCCAAACTCTAAACCATTGCGACCATTTTGGTCAGAAAAGTCGTAATTTCCTTATATGAAATGGTCACAAAGCAAACAGTGCTAGTTTGCTGCCTTATTTCTAGTTGTTCATGACCAATATAGATGGTCATAGCCTTGTAGATTGTGGTGGGTTGTGATGACTAGGCGCCATCTCATCAGTTTTGCCTATGTGTCATGTCCATGTGGCAGTTTTTGCCCTAGGTTGTGAAGGAACCTATATTTCTGTTATTCCAAAAATTCCCAAAATATTCTCATAAATGTTTTGGATCATATCTTCACCAAATATGTCAAAAACATTCCTTGCCTAGTTCAAAAATAATTCGAAAATATTCATTTTCCTATTCTGTTCAAAGCAGCACTTTGTGAAGGAAGTACCACTTTGGCATGTCCAAATGGTATCCATTTTCTACAGTGCTTTCCTATGCCCAAATAACCATCCTCCACCAAATGCCAGCTCAATCCATTCATTATTTTGAGCCCAGCTTCAACATTCGTATTTATGTCCAGTGTGGTACTTTGTAAAGCAAGTACCACCTAGGCTCCTCCTTTTGAGGTGAAAATTTGTGAAGACGGTCTTCTTAGTAACTGATCATCCTTAGCCAAAACTCACGCCCATTAGCCATGTGCATTTCCCCTACCGCAAATCAAACACTTGGCTGCTTATTCATGTTTGAGCATCGATCGGTCTCCTCGTGAGAATCTTATGTTGTGATTTTATTCCTAGCACCTACCTGGGAAGTGCCCAACCCACTGGACATGCCTAGGCCACCCAGAACACATGGCAACGCCACGGTCACGCGGTGACCAAGCGGCGGGCATGCGAGCTTACGCGTTCTAGAGTTGGGCCCCTCGGCCACCGTCCAAACCTCGATGTCTCGCCATCAAACCATGTATTTCTGAATAATTAGATACTTATTTACCTAGAAATGATTTTTTGAAAAAATAAAGAGCAAACTATGAGGCAGCTGCAGTTCAAATTTGACCCGCTTCGAGCTGAATCGACGGAAATTTGTCTTTTTCACCAGAGGTGGATCAAAAATTTTGACACCCAACCATTTTGTCAATTGTGCATTAAATATGGCCTAGTATTTTATAAAATTGATTAGGTCCAATTTTGCAACAAATATATGGTAGGTCCTTCACAAAAAAACTCATTTCAGGTACTCAGAAAATGGAAAATGGTTTTTTCGTCCAAAGAAAATGAAAACTTCCTTAGGCAACATTGTTTGCCATTCCAATATGCACCCTTGTGCACAATATGAGATCATTTGAACAAACTATGCCATGAATGTGGCCATAAGATTGATCATTTGGCTTGAAAGCCATGGATCTTCACACTTGATAACTCATTTCTGAGAACACTTTTTTAAAACAATTACCGTATTACAACTTTATTATTTTTCCTGGAAACTTGGTCACATATAATGACACAATGCGAAGGTTTTCCAATTTTTTGATTTTTTTGAATTTTTATGCCCGTTTCAAAATGCGGTCAAAACAGCGGGCTTGACCGTTCCTTGCTAGTGTTGAATCTTGGATTTTTTGGTGTTTCTATGATTAACTAGATACTTATGTACCTAGAAATGATTTTTGGAAAAAAATAAAGAGCAAACTATGAGGCAGCTACAGTTCAAATTTGACCCGTTTCCAGCTGAATCGACGACAATTTGTCTTTTTCACTAGAGGTGGATCAAAACTTTTTTCACCCAACCATTTTGTCAATTGTGCATTATATATGGCCTAGTATTTTATAAAATTGATTTAGTCCATTTTTGCAACAATTATTTGTTAGGTCCTTCACAAAAAATCTCCTTTTGGGCACTCGGAAAATGAAAAATGAATTTTCCGTGCAAAGAAAATGAAAACTTCCTTAGGAAACATTGTTTGGAATTCCAAGATGCCCCCTTGTACACAATATGAGATCATTTGAACAAATTATGCCATGAATGTGGCCATAAGATTGATCATTTGGCTTGAAAGCCATGAATCTTCACGCATGATAGCTCATTTCTGAGAACACTTTTTAAAAATAATTTCCGTATTACAAGTTTATTATTTTTCCTGGAAACTTGGTCACATATAATGAAACAATGCGAAGGTTTTCCAATTTTTTTATTTTTTTTGAATTTTTTATGCCCGTTTCAAAATGCCGTCAAAACGACGGGCTTGACCGTTCCTAGCTAGTGGTTGAATCTTGAATTTTTTTTGATGTTTCTATTATTAAATAGATACTTATGTACCTAGAAATGATTTTTGGAAAAAATAAAGAGCAAACTATGAGGCAGCTGTAGTTCAAATTTGACCCGCTTCCAACTGAATTGGCGGGAATTTGTCTTTTTCACCAGAGGTGGATCAAAACTTTTTACACCCAACCATTTGGTCAATTGTGCTTTAAATATGGCCTAGTATTTTAGAAAAATGATTTGGTCCAATTTTGCAAGAATTATTTGGTAGGTCCCTCGCAAAAAAACCTCATTTGGGGCACTCGAAAAATGGAAAATGGCTCTTTTGTGCAATGAAAGTGAAAACTCCCTTAGGCAACATTGTTTAGAATTCCAAAATGCACCCTTGTGCACAATATGAGATCATTTGAACAAACAATGCCATGAATGTGGCCATAAGATTGATCATTTGGCTTAAAAGTCATGAATCTTCATGCATGACACCTCATTTTTGAGAACACTTTTTAAAAATAATTTCCGTATTACAAGTTTATTATTTTTCTTGGAAACTTGGTCACATATAATGACACAATGCGAAGGTTTTCCAATTTTTTGATTTTTTTTGAATTTTTTATGCCCGTTTCAAAATGCGGTCAAAACGGCGGGCTTGACCGTTCCTAGCTAGTGGTTGAATCTTGGAAAACTTTTGATGTTTTTCTGATTAAATAGGTACTTATTTACCTAGAAATGATTTTTGGGAAAAATAAATAGCAAACTATGAGGCAGCTGCAATTTAAATTTGACCCGCTTCCTGCTGGATCGGCGAAAATTTGTCTTTTTCACCAGAGATGGACCAAAGCTTTTGACACCCAACCATTTTGTAAATTGTGCATTAAATATAGCCTGGTATTTTAGAAAATTGATTTGGTCCAATTTTGCAATAAATATATTGTAGGTCCTTCACAAAAAACCCTCATTTCGGGCACTCGAAAAATGGAAAATGAATTTTTCGTGCAAAGAAAAGGAAAACTTCCTTTGGAAACATTGTTTGGAATTCCAAGATGCCACCTTGTGCATAATATGAGATCATTTGAACAAACCATTCCATGAATGTGGCCATAAGATTGATCATTTGGCTACAAGTTTATTATTTTTCCTGGAAACTTGGTCACATATAATGACACAATGCGAAGGTTTTCCAATTTTTTGATTTTTTTGAACTTTTATGCCCGTTTCAAAATGCGGTCAAAATGGCGGGCTTGACCGTTCCTAGCTAGTGGTTGAATCTTGGAAAACTTTTGATGTTTCTCTGGTTAAATAGGTACTTATTTACCTAGAAATGATTTGTGGAAAAATAAATAGCAAACTATGAAGCAGCTGCAGTTCAAATTTGACCCGCTTCCTGCTGGATCGGCGAAAATTTGTCTTTTTCACCAGAGATGGACCAAAGCTTTTGACACCCAACCATTTGGTCATTTATGCATTAAATATGTCCTGGTATTTCAAAAAATTGATTTGGTCCAATTTAGTAATAAATATATTGTAGACCCTTCACAAAAAAACTCATTTTGAGCGCTTGAAAAATTAAAAATGAATTTTTAGTCAACTACGACCAATTTTTTTAGTCAACTACGACCTATTTAGAAGGTCATAACATCGTTCGTGTGTACTGCATTTTGATTGGTCCGTTGGCGCTTCACGCGGATCATGCATGGAACACCGTCAGATGATCGCGGATCCAATGGTAGTCCTCACCCCAAGCCCACATAAGTCGAAACCCTAGCTCTCACGATGCTCGTGGACTTTTTCCATCCACCCCCGCCTCCTTTCTTTCTCCCCTCCCTCTCTTCTCCTTCCTCTCTCCCCTCCCCTGCGCCGCACGCCCTACTGCCGCCCGCGCGCGCCCTCACCTCTTCCGAGACCGCCGGAGACCCCCACCCTCTCCTCTACCCCACCACCGGCGGTGCCCCCAAGCCTCTACCACCACCACCACCGGCGCACCGGAGACCGCGCGCGCCTTCTCCTTCTTTCCCAAGCGCCCGAAACCCTAGCCCGTAGAGCAACCGTGGCGACCGAGCTTTGGATCCGCGGGCTGGAGGTGCAGCACCGGATCCTCCCTCCCCTCCCCTGCACCGTGCGCCTCCTCCTTCCCTTCCCCTACGCCGCCTCCACCGCGCTCGACGACTTCCTCCACCGCGCCGGAGGTGCCGCGCCCCGGCCCCGCCGCTCCCCGGCACGGGGGCGCGCTGCTCCGGGTGGCGCTGGAGCTGGCGCCGCTGGCGGCCACGCTGCACAGTGCTGCAGGTCACGCTCCACCACGACCTCTCTGCGCGCGTCCGCCAGATCAGGAAGCGGTTCGACGAGATCTCCACCAACCGCGCCGCCTACCACATCGAGCATGCGCCCTCGCCCGCCTGGGCCGCCTCCTCCGCCACCACCCTCGCCGCCTGGTATGCACGCACCCACGCTCCCAAAATTACTTGTGTTCTTCCACTCTGGTTCTTTCTTTCAGATAAAATCAACACCCAAAAGCAGATACAAAATTAAGAACGAGAAAGAAGTGCTTGGTCAGGATCTATGACTAGCCTAGTATGCGATGCTTTGCATACTTTTGTCCCTGTAACCGCAAGATGGAGCAACTATGCTCCTGGATTCGTGGTTAATCGCGAGTTTGCGACCCAGATTCTGTTACTATTTTCGTAATTAAGTAGCAATCGATTCCTGCCATTTGTTAGGGTTGATAAGAATATTTATGTTGAATGATGTCGCTAGATTCTTGGACACAAGGTTGTGGCTGGCTAACCATGACCTTTCCTCTTGTGCTTAGTTTGTGCCTCAACAACTGTTTCTGCCATTTGCAGTCGCTGTTGCTGTGCCACTCCCCCACCAGCCTCCACCATGCAGAACGAGGTGGGTGACATGGTGGACCCCTACGTCCCCAGGAAGTGGTATGCACACCCTCTTTAGTCTGATGGTGTGTGTTTTGCACTGGTGGATGTGTGCTAATCATTTTCTTCTGCTTCTTGCAGCTCGGCCACCAACAGGATCATCACGGCCAAGGACCACGCCTCTGTCCAGATCATCATTGGTCACGTTGATGAGAATGGCCTCTATGATGGCCGCTTCACCACCTTTGCTCTCTCTGGGTTCATCCGTGCTCAGGTAATCATCTTTCTTGTGTATTGATTGAACTATGTGTGTGGTCACAAGTTTAATCTCATCAAATTTCTATTTTCAATGATCATGTTACTCTAAGCTCAGTCATATCTTAAAAGGAAATGGAACACTTGTTTGTTATGAGATTTTTCCTTGATTATTGTGCTGTATTTTATCTTCATTTTTGGTGTGTTCTGCTTGCAGGTCATTGTTGTGAAGGCCCCACAGGAAGGCGTGGGGGATTTGGCACAAGGCCGATGATCGAGTCTATGCTCTCTCCTCCATGGAAAGACCTATGTTCAGCTTGCTTGAATGAATAGTGTGTGTGGAACAGATTCTTGTCTGAATTCTCTTCTTGTGGGATGAACTTGCTTGTAGTATCTTGGAGTATCAACTTGGAGCATCTGGTTAGAGTAGCATCTTGCAACACATTCGATTACTCCAGTACTGATAGTTACAGTAGCATCTTGCAAAATGGAGTAGTTAGAGTAGCATCTTCGATTAACTAAATTGATGATTACTGCTGTTAAATTGGGACTTGCAAGAAGTAGTTCCCTCTTCTTATCTCTTCTCTCTTGCAGTAGTTGTTGTTGTAGTAGTTTCTTGTAGTAGTTTAGTGTACGATTTGTCTTTGGTGGAGTATTTCTTGAACTGTGTTGTATCTAGTTACAACAAAGCATGCCAGTACTTGTCTTTGGTGGAGTAGTTTGATAGTGAGGATCAGTGATCTTCCCAATTAATTTGGTGTAGTTTTGATAGTTAGAGTAGCATGTTGGAGTAGGGTAGTCCACATTTGTCTACATTAGACCAGATTATTCCGATTAGTCCACATTTCATATTATTCTTGGAGCACTGTACTATAGCAGCAGTACTGTACTGTAGCAGCAACATGAGTAAACTGAATACTCCTTCATATGCTTGGTTCCTTCTTATTCTTCCTCAGATTGTGAAAATGGATTGATTCCTTCTTATGCACTCCACTGTATTGTAGTATAGGTCATCTTCGAATTAATACTCCAAAATTTATCAGTATTGGAGGATTGATTGCTTCCAAATCAATACTCCTGGGCATCATTCATGGCTGTCTAGTAGTCAACATACTTCTGGTTCCATTTAGTGTATGCAGGTAGCAGCATCTTAAGTGTAATGGAGTTGTTTTGTTACTCTATGCCTACTTCGTTAGAGTTGGCATCATCTCCTTGTCGTTTATAGCATAAATGCCTTCACTATTCTTGCTCTGAACCTCTGATCCTGATGCTGATTGTATTTGTCTTGATGGAATTACATGCAACATGGTGACTCTAGTGCAGGCAGCGTTGGCCATCCTCTTCGAGGCTGTGTTTAGGTGATAACTCGGGTAGCCATGACACTACTCTGGCTGATTAGTACCCAGTGGCATGTTTGTAATATTTATATGCATTTTACTTGTAGAAATAATGCTCATGGTATATTTATATGTCCTGCAGCGCATGCTCTTTTTCGGTTTGTACAGAATCTTGATATGGTGTTTTGGCAGCTGTGATATTAGATTGCACTTCTTTATGTGATTTACTCATGTTGGTACTACTTGTTAAGTGATTGCTCTGTAACTTGTCTTTTTCGGAACAGTTTGCTTGGTCTTTCATATCTGACTATGTAATGTAGAAGCTCTACTTTATCCTAATAGTTGCATGTAGCATTGTGCTACTATCTGTGTGATTCTAAACAATATGCTCTTAATCTGTTGATATACTCTCAAGTGTTGTTCACCATTTACATTGTTTTCACATTTGCTATATTCACAAATAGTAGTAGTGTCTGGTCTAGATAAGCAAACAAGGTATGATCTATGCAGTTGTTCATCTGAATTGTTTGTTTCTAGGTGGTGTAGGACGAGCTGCAGCAGGACAACCTGGAGCGGAAGAACTTCGAGGGCAAGATCAAGGAGAACCAGGAGACGATCACCGGTTACCTCATCCTCGTCGGCATGCTTGGCTTCTTTGGCAGTCCCCTCTTTGGCTCCGACCAACTTACTTCTGTCGCTGGCTAGCAGCATTTCCACGTAGAGTTGCGTCTTGCTCTCTTGCCCTCTGTTTAGTTTGCATGGTGGCATCTTGAGCTCGCACTGTAAAATATGCTTTGCCTTCTTCCTGGCTGGCACTCTAAATTTTGCTATCTTGTTGATAATGCCATATGTCCTAAGCAATCATATTACATTTCTGTTTGTATGGCAATATAAAAAATATTGATGTTGTCATAATTTTCATTGTGTGTGCCTTTCATTTCTTTATTTTGATTGTTTCCCTTGTATTCTATATGCTTCTAATGGTCGATCCTTTCAATGACAGGTGTTGTGTTCTGGAAGATGAAAGAGGAAGAAAATTTATTTTTGTTGAACTAAATTTTTTGTATTCTGTTTTGTTGTACGTATGATTTGATAGTTTTGTATAGGAACATGTGATACTATTTTGTAGGGCTTTATGGCCTGTGATGTAAACATATTTAGTGATGAATTATGAAATTATTTGCAAAATTTATTGAAAAGGAGAATCATTTGTATGAATATGGGCTGCATATATGTGAATGGGCTGAAACGTATACTGGACCAACTCGAAGATTGAATTATTATTTGACTGTATAAAAAGGCTGAATGTAAACAAGAAAATGGGCTGCACAAAATAGTACCTATATTATTGAAAGGCCAAACGTGCATAGAAGTTGATGGGCTGAATAGTAGGGCTTGGCCCATGAAGCTAACAAAAATTGACAGAAAAAATACACTAAATTGGCTGAATTAATGGGCTCGGCCCATATAAACACCCAATTGGACCGGGCCGATTCTAATTTTTGACCTTTTGAATTGGTCGTAATTTTGCCACGTCAGATTGCCACGTCGGATCCGACGTGGCCTGGGCAGACAGCTAGTGACCAAAACAAAAGGTCATGGGTTCAACGACCTTCTGTTTTGGTCGTAAACGTCTACGACCTTCTCACAGAGAAGGTCGCTATAGTCAGTTTACGACCGCCAGCTTTTGACCTTTTGTTTTTGGTCACAAAAAGGTCGCAAATGAAAAACCATGGCCTTTCAGTGACCAATAGTGGTGGTCACAAGTTGGCATATTTCTTGTAGTGGAAATAATAAAGTTGTTATTTTACATTTCCTTATATCATGATAAAAATGTTTATTATTCATACTAGAATTGTATTAACCGAAAACTTGATACATATGTGAATACATAGACAAAACACAGTGTTCCTAGTATGCCTCTACTAGACTAGCTCGTTGATCAAAGATGGTTAAGTTTCCTAGCCATGTACATGAGTTGTTATTTGATGTACGGGATCACATCATCAGTGGAATGATGTGATGGACAAGACCCATCCATTAGCTTAGCATAATGATCGTTCAGTTTTATTGTTTCTGCTTTCTTCATGTCAAATACATATTCCTTCGACTATGAGATTATGCAACTCCCGGACACCGGAGGAATGCCTTGTGTGCTATCAAATGTCACAACATAACTGGGTCATTATAAAGATGGTCTATAGGTATCTCCGAAGGTGTTTGTTGGGTTGGCATAGATCGAGATTAGGATTTTTCACTTCGAGTATTGGAGAGGTATCTCTCGGCCCTCTCGGTAACGCACATCATATGAAGCCTTGCAAGCAATGTGACTAATGAGTTAGTTGTGGGATGATGCATTACGGAATGAGTAAAGAGACTTGCCGGTAATGATATTCAACTAGGTATGAAGATACCGATGATTGAATCTCGGGCAAGTAACATACCGATGTCAAAGGGAATAACGTATGTTGACATTGCGGTTCGACCCATAAAGATCTTCGTAGAATATGTGGGAACCAATGTGAGCATCCAGGTTCCGCTATTGGTTATTGACCGGAGAGGTGTCTCTGCCATGTCTACATAGTTCTCGAACTCGTAGGGTCCGCACGCTTAATGTTCGATGACGATATGTATTATATGAGTTATGTGTTTTGGTGACCGAAGGTTGTTCAGAGTCCTGGATGAGATCAAGAACATGACGAGGAGTCTCTAAATGGTTGAGAGGTAAAGATTTATATATTGGAAGGTGGTATTCGGACACCAGAATGGTTCCGGAGTGTTTCGGGTATTTATCGGAGTACCGAGGGGTTACCGGAACCTCCTGGGGGAAGTAATGGGCCATATGGGCCATAGGGGAGAGGCAAGGCAGCCCGCAAGGGGGTGGCATGCCCCCCTCATGGGGAGTCCAAATTGGACAAGGGGGAGATGGCGCGGCCCCCCTTTCCTTCTCCCTCTCCCTCTCCTTACCCCTTTCCCCCTCCGATGGAAGGAAGGGGGGCCGAATAGGACTAGGAGTCCAAGTGGGATTCCTCCCCACTTGGCGCTCCCGAGGCTGGCCTCCTACCCTCTCCCTTCTTTATATATGGGGGCGGGGGGGGGGGCACCTCTAGACAGATCAATTGTTCTTAGCCGTGTGCGGTGCCCCCCTCCACCGTTTACTCCTCCGGTCATATTATCTTAGTGCTTAGGCGAAGTCCTGCGCGGATCACTTCACCATCACCATCACCATGTTGTCGTGCTGACGGAACTCTCCCTCGACACTTTGCTGGATCAAGAGTTTGAGGAACGTCATCGAGCTGAACGTGTGCAGTACTCGGAGGTACCGTACGTTCTGTGCTTGATCGGTTGAATCGAGAAGACGTTCAACTACATCAACCGCGTTAAGCTAAAGCTTCCGCTTTCGGTCTACGAGGGTACATGGACACACTCTCCCCGTCTCATTTCTATGCATCTCCTAGATAGATCTTGCGTAAGCGTAGGAAAATTTTGAAATTGCATGCTACGTTTCCCAATAGTGGCATCCGAGCCAGGTCTATGCGTAGATGATATGCACGAGTAGAACACAAAGAGTTGTGGGCGGTGATCGTCATACTGCTTACCACCAATGTCTTATTTTGATTCTGCGGTATTGTTGGATGAAGCGGCCCGGACCAACCTTACATGACCACGTTCATGAGACCGGTTCCATCGATAGACATGCAACTAGTTTTGCATAAAGGTGGCTGGCGGGTGTATGTTTCTCCAACTTTAGTTGAATCGAATTTGACTGTGGCCAGTCCTTGTGAAGGTTAAAACAACAAACTTGATAAATCACTGTTGTGGTTTTTGTGCTGTAGGTAAGTACGGTTCGTGCTAGAACCCCGTAGTAGCCACGTAGAACTTGCAACAACAAAGTAGAGGACGTCTAACTTGTTTTTGCAGAGCATGTTGTGATGTGATATGGTCAATACATGATGTGATATAAGTTGTTGTATGAGATGATCATGTTTTGTAAAAGTTATCGGCAACTCACAGGAGCATTATGGTTGTCGCCTTATTGTATGAAATACAAACGCCATGTAATTGCTTTACTCTATCACTAAGAGGTAGCGATACTCGTTGAGGCAATAGTTGGCGAGATGACCACGACACTACGATGGAGATCAAGGTGTCAAGCCCATGACGATGGAGATCATGACGTTGCTTTGGTGATGGAGATCATGAGCACAAGATGACGATGGGCATATCATGTCATATATTTTGATTGCATGTCATGTTTATATTTTATGTATCTTATTTTGCTTAGTACGGCGGTAGCATTATAAGATGATCCCTTACTAAAATTTCAAGGTATAAGTGTTCTCCCCGAGTATGCACCGCTGCGAAAGTTCTTCGTGTTGAGACACCACGTGATGATCGGGTGTGATAAACTCTATGTTCAAATACAACGGGTGCAAGCCAGTTTTGCACATGAGGAATACTCGGGTTAAACTTGACGAGCCTAGCATATACAGATATGGCCTCGGAACACTGGAGACTGAAAGGTCGAACGTGAATCATATAGTGGATATGATCAACATAGAGATGTTCACCATTGGAAACTACTCCATCTCACGTGATGATCGGACATGGTTTAGTTGATTTGGATCACATATCATTTAGATGACTTGTGGGATGTCTATCTAAGTGGGAGTTCTTAAGTAATATGATTAATTGAACTTAATTTATCATGAACTTAGTCCTGATAGTTTTTGCATATCTATGTTGTAGATCAATGGCCCATGCTACCGTTCCCTTGAATTTTAATGCGTTCCTAGAGAAAGCTAAGTTGAAAGATGATGGTAGCAACTACATGAATTGGGTCCGTAACTTGATGATTATCCTCATTGCTGCACAGAAGAATTATTTCCTTGATGCACCGCTAGGTGAAAGGCCTGCTGCAGGAGCAGAAGCTGACGTTGTGAACGTCTGGCAAGCTCGATCTGATGACTACTCACTAGTTCAGTGTGCCATGCTTTATGGCTTAGAATCGGGACTTCAAAGACGTTTTGAACGTCATGAACCATATGATATGTTCCAGGAGTTGAAGTTAATATTTCAAGCAAATGCCCGAGTTGAGAGATATGAAGTCTCCAACAAGTTCTATAGCTGCAAGATGGAGGAGAACAGTTCTGTTAGTGAGCACATACTCAAAATGTCTGGGTACCATAATCACTTGACTCAGCTGGGAGTTAATCTTCCAGATGATTGTGTCATTGATGGAGTTCTTCAATCACTGCCACCAAGCTACAAAGGCTTCATGGTGAACTACAATATGCAAGGGATGGAAAAGACTATTCCCGAGCTCTTCGCAATGCTAAAGGCTGCGGAGGTAGAAATCAAGAAGGAGCATCAAGTGTTGATGGTTAACTAGACCACTAGTTTCAAGAAGAAAGGCAAGGGTAAAAAGAAGGGGAACTTCAAGAAGAATGACAAGCAAGTTGTCACTTTTAGGAAGAAACCCAAAGCTGGACCCAAGCTTGAAACTGAGTGCTTCTACTTCAAAGGGACTAGTCATTGGAAGCGGAACTGCCCCAAGTATTTGGCGGATAAGAAGGATGGCAAAGTGAACAAACGTATATTTGATATACATGTTATTGATGTGTACCGTACTAATTCTCGTAGTAGTGCCTGGGTATTTGATACCAGTTTGGTTGCTCATATTTGTAACTCGAACCAGGACTACGGATCAAATGAAGATTGGCTAAGGACGAGGTGACGATGCACGTCTGGAATGGTTCCAAGGTCGATGTGATCGTTGTCGACTCGCTACCTCTACATCTACCTTCTGGATTAGTTTTAGACCTAAATAATTGTTATTTGGTGTCAGCGTTGAGCATGACCATTATATCTGGATCTTGTTTAGTGTGAGCCGGTTATTCATTTAAATCAGAGAATAATGGTTGTTCTATTTATATGAATAATATCTTTTATGGTCATGCCCCCTTGAGGAGTGGTCTATTTCTGTTGAATCTTGATCGTGGTGATACACGTATTCATAATATTGATGCCAAAAGATGCAAAGTTGATAATGATAGTGCAACTTATTTATGGCACTTCCATTTGGGTCATATCGGCGTAAAGCGCATTAAGAAACTCCATAGAGATGGACTTTTAGAATCACTTTTTTATGAATCATTTGATACTTGCGAACCGTGCCTTCTAGGCAAGATGACTAAAACTCCGTTCTCCAGAACAATGGAACGAGCTAACGACTTATTAGAAATAATACATACCGATGTATGCGGTGTGATGAGTTTTGAGGCTCGTGGCAGGTATTGTTATTCTCTGACCTTCATAGACGATTTAAGAAGATATGGGTATATCTACTTAATGAAACACAAATCTGAAACATTTGAAAAGTTTAAAGAATTTCACAGTGAAGTGGCGAATCATCGTAACAAGAAAATAAAGATTCTATGATCTAACCATGGAGGAGAATATTTGAGTTACGAGTTTGGCCTTCATTTAAAACAATCTGGAATAGTTTCACAGCTCACGCCACCTGGAACACCACATCGTAATGGTGTGTCCGAACATCGTAACCGCACTTTATTTGATATGGTGCGACCTATGATGTCTCTTACCGATTTACCACTATCATTTTGGGGTTATGCATTAGAGACAGCTACATTCACGTTAAATAGGGCACCATCAAAATCCGTTGAGACGACACCGTATGAACTATGGTTTGGCAATAAACCTAAGCTGTCGTTTCTTAAAGTTTAGGGATTCAATGCTTATGTCAAAAGGCTTCAGCCCGATAAGCTCGAACCCAAAGCAGAGAAGTGCGTCTTCATAGGATACCCTAAGGAAACAATTGGGTACACCTTCTACCACAAGTCCAAAGGTAAGATATTTGTTGCTAAGAACGGAACATTTCTAGAGAAGGAGTTTCTCTCGAAAGAAGTGAGTGGGAGGAAAGTAGAACTTGATGAGGTAAATGTACCTACTCTCAATTTGGAAGGTATCTCATCCAAGAAATCTGTTCCCGTGATGCCTACACCAACTGGAGAGTAATCTAATGATAAAGATCATGAAACTTCGATCAAGTTGCTACAGAACCTCGTAGGTCAGGCAGAGTGGTACGGTAATCCTGTTCTGGAGGTCATGTTGCTTGACCATGACGAACCTATGAACTATGAAGAAGCTATGACGATCCCAGATTCCGATAAATGGCTTGAGGCCATGAAATCTGAGATAGGATCCATGTATGAGAACAAAGTGTGGACTTTGGTGGATCTGCCCGATGATCAGCGACCAATAGAGAATAAAGCTCGACTTGTTGCAAAAGGTTTTCAACAAGTTCAAGGAGTTGACTACGATGAGACTTTCTCACCCGTAGCGATGCTTAAGTCTGTCCGGATCATGTTAGCAATTGCCGCATTTCATGATTATGAAATTTGGCAAATGGATGTCAAAATTGCATTCCTTAATGGATTTCTTAAAGAAGAGTTGTATATGATGCAACCAGAAGGTTTTGTCGATCCTAAAGGTGCTAACAAAGTGTGCAAGCTCCAGGGATCCATTTATGGACTGGTGCAAGCATCTCAGAGTTGGAATATACGCTTTGATGAGGTGATCAAAGCATATGGTTTTATACTAACTTTTGGAGAAGCCTATATTTACAAGAAAGTGAGTGGGAGCACTATAGCATTTGTAATATTATATGTGGATGACATATTGTTGATTGGAAATTGATACGTCTCCAACATCTTTATTATTTTTAATTGTTCCATGCTATTATATTATTTGTTTTGGATGTTTAATAGGCATTTTTATGCTATTTTATATTATTTTTGGGACTAACCTATTAACTGAGAGTCCAGTGCCTATGTTTTTTCGCCTATGTTAGAGTTTCGCAGAAAAGGAATAGCAAACGGAGTCCGAACGGAATTGTGGAGGATATAGCTACTGAGTATAAACCGGCCAGGAGGGCCCGGTTCACCCTCGACTATGTTGAAGCCAACGAAGATCCAGAAGATGGCGCTTTACTAAAGGAAGCATAGAAGCCCGAAGCCCAAAGGCGGATTAGGGCCCATAGTGGTAAACCGCCATGACTATGTAAACTTGTAGTATAAGTTAGGAAAGGAGAGACCGAGCCAGACACTTTGTATGAGTCGGCCTCGGGCCTCTGTAAACCGGCCGGGCGTCAACCTGTGTATATAAAGAGACGACCCGGCGGCGGTTCAGGGACGACAGACAACAACTCGAGACTCAGGCAAGCGTATTCCGCTCCCTGATCATCGAAACCCAATCAATCCCATCACAACTAGACATAGGCTTTTACCTTCATCGAAGGGGCCAAACTAGTATAACTCCCATGTCCCTTGTCCGGTTTAATCCCTTCAAGCTAACCCGTTGCGATGGCTCCACGACTAAGTACTTTCGCGAGGACATCTGACGTGATAATTCCACGACAGTTGGCGCCCACCGTGGGGCTATCGCACGATGGTGTCGAGTTCTTGAAGGGATGCTCTGAAGGACTTAAGGGGTACATGATCGGCCGGATGACTAAAAGTCGTCGCGGAAAGCTCTACATCGACGACAAAGGATGGGGCCCCGAGGCCGGCTCAATCGAGTACGGGTACCGGGTCCCCTTCGGCGGAATTCATGTCTTCATTGGCAAGATCGGCGAACCAGGCCCTGAGCCGGACATCTGCACCGACCTCGTCGAGACGGCTCAGCGTGCGAGTCCAGCCCGGGTTAAGCCTGCCGTGAAGCATGTGTTCATAGGATGTGTCCATGGGATCGGATCTTAACCGGTGTTTGAGGGCGAGACGGCTGTATATTCTGATGGCGAGTCATCCACTGGCGAAACCGAGTCCTTATACCAGATTCATGGCGGTATGTTTGAGGGATATTCCGATGGCAATAGTATTCCGGACCTCCTTGAAGCGCTGAGTCGGGTTGCTATTTACATGGCCGGCACGCAGCCCGTGTTGCAGTCTTCATCTACCGCAGCAATGAATACCGGATCAGTGGCCGCGGCAGGCACCTCGGCGCGCCGGCCGGCGCAGGTTCTCTCCAGTTTAATGGGCGCTTGGGCGACCTTGTTAACCGCGACAGTCACCCCAGATACGCAGGATCAGCACAATGCGGAAGTTGCGAGACTAAAGGAGCAAATTACGCAGGCTAAGGAGGACCTGGTGGCTGAGGATAATAGGATGGCTGAGGAACAAGCCGCTTTGAATGCTCAATCATAGCAAATACAAGCACAGAATTACCGGCTCATGCTAGATCGGACCGCATCGGAGGATGTGATACGAAGGAAGTATCGGTCGCGCCTGCCGCCGGTTTACGAAGGGTTAAATCTCTTTCAGACGCCAGGCGCTGGGCCGAGCAATCCGGCAGCCGCAAACCGAGCTGAAGCGCCTAGGATAGCTCCGGATCAGCCACGAGCAACGGAGCTACCCTGACGGATAGTTAACCCGCCGCAGTATGTGCCTACACCACCGGGTCACTTTTTGAGCCCTCTAGATAACATGATTGCTGCGGCCTCACGCTTGGCAGCCATTCCAATGGAAGGAGATTCGATAGAGGCAGTTGAGACACGGCGGGCGAGAGATCTTCTTCAAACTGCCGTAGTACAGCAACAAGCTTATTCATATAGCTGGGATAGAATCCATTCAACCCCTCGTCCGAGCCCAAGGTATAGCAGGCGGATAGCGAACCGGAAGTATCTAGTAGCGTGCGGCGTCGCAATGCTTAGGAGGTAGTGGATCATGGCAGGGCACGAAGGGATGGTGCTTTGGGTCGTTATCAACCCGCCCCGGTTCAGCCATCAGTGTCGGTTGACAGAGGCACCGGGCTTGCTTTCAGTTCCTGGGGAGTACCGTGCCTTATTCCGGCTCTCTGTAACATGCGTCTGCCCAAGGATTTCAAGGGTCCATGCAAAGTACCTAACTACATGGCGGATCAGCCCCTGAGGCGTGGGTCGAGACTTATGAGATGGCAATGGAGATGCTGGATGTAGATGAAGCAGCTTGTGCAAAGTACTTCACGATGATGTTGGAAGGAACAGCCCGTACTTGGTTGAAAAATCTGCCAGCTAATTCCATCGAGTCATGGGATCAGTTGAAGGCCCGGTTTATAGCCAATTTTAAAGACACGTGCAAATAGCCCATGTCCATTGTAGATCTGGATGCTTGTGTTCAGGGTGAGAACGAGTCCACAACTCATTGGGTGCGCCGGGTCTCAGAAGTTTTGCACTCGTCCGACCGAATTAACGCTGGCCAATCGATTATCACACTGGAACGTAATTGCCGGTTTAAGTCACTGAAGGAGAAGTTGGGACGGCTCAAGCGCCACTGCAACGACCTAGGAACCCTCATGTTAGCCTTGGTAAAGTATGTCGATTCTGATAATACCAAGGATCCCGATTCTGATAATGAGAAACCGGAGAAGGGAAAGAGGAATGGCGGTGCGAAGGGACAGCAGCACAACTAGGGAGGCCATGGGAATAAAGGTAAGCATAAAGCGGATTCAGATTTTGTGGCTAATGCTAATGTGCAGCGTCGTAAGGGTAAACCGCCCAGCACGGTGGGGCGATGAATCTGGAGCGCTTGTTGAATCAGCCCTGTCCAAAGCATGGGACCAAAGAGGTCCCTGCAACACATCTCTGGAAGGATTGTAACATTATGAAGGAGTTCAAAAATTCTGATCTCTTCCGGTATGATCAGGGTCCATCGGGCGGTTCAGGTCCAGGTTTTCATGGTGGCGGCAGTTTAGGCTCTGGGTTTCAGAATAATCATAGCAACCAGAACAACCAAGGTGGTAATAACCAACAGAGTAATCAAGGGAATCAACAGCAGTCGGGTTACCAGAGTCACCCGAAGCAGCTGAATGGTGGACAATATCATGTATTCACCACTAGTCTGTGCAAGCGTGATCAGAAGCTGCACAAGAGGGCAGTCAATGCGGTTGAATCGGCAGTTGCACGCTATCTGCAGTGGTCGGAACAACCTATTGTGTGGAGTAGGGATGATCATCCGCCCCAGGTTGACAATCCAGGTCAGCTAGCTCTGGTGGTGGCACCTCAGGTGGGAGGTTACAAGGTCACCAAAGTACTCATGGATGGAGGAAGCAGTATTAATATTCTGTACTATGAGACATTCCGCCGCATGGGGCTGACAGATAAGAATCTTAAACCATCCAATACTGTTTTCCATGGTGTGGTACCAGGAAAGTCGGCATATCCAGTGGGCAAGATTGCCTTGGAAGTTGTGTTTGGGGATGAACATGATTCCCGGTCTGAGACATTGACTTTTGAGGTGGTGAGAATCCAGAGCCCGTATCACGCACTGTTTGGGCGACCGGCTTATGCTAAATTCATGGCGAGGCCTTGTTATATTTACTTGCAGCTCAAGATGCCGGGTCACAAAGGAACCATCACGGTTCATGGAAGTCGAAAAATCGCTTTGGATTGCGAAGAGAGTGATGCGGCTTACGCTGAGTCGGTTTGTGCTACAGAGGAGTTAAAGTTTTACAAGGAGAATGTTGATCCGGCAGAGATGACCCCTCTGAAGAAGCCCACCACTGAGCATCACCCAACCCTACATTTCAAACCGGCTGACGAGACTAAGCTTGTTGACTTTGTACCTGGCAATTCGTCCAAGCAGTTCAGCATCAGCACCAATCTGGATCCAAAATAGGAAAGCGCGCTCATCGAGTTCATCCGTGAGAACCGGGACATTTTTGCATGGAAGCCTTCTGACATGCTAGGTGTACCGAGGGAACTCGCTGAGCACACTCTTAATATTGATCCGAAGTTTAAACCAGTCAAGCAATTTCTTCATCGCTTTAATGAAGAGAGACGCAAGGCAATTGGGGAGGAGGTAGCCCGACGGTTGGCTGCTGGGTTTATCGTTGAAGTGTTTCATCCTGAATGGTTGGCTAATCCGGTCCTGGTTCTTAAGAAAAACGAGACTTGGCGTATGTGTGTGGACTACATGGACTTAAATAAGGCTTGCCCGGCCGATCCTTTTGCTCCCCCGCATATTGATCAGATCATTGATGCGACAGCGGGTTGTGAGCGCCTGAGTTTTTTGGATGCTTATTCAGGGTACCATCAGATTAAAATGGCAGTTAAGGACCAGGAGAAGACAGCTTTCATCACTCCCTTTGGAGCCTTTTTCTATGTTTCTATGCCCTTTGGGCTCAAGAGTGCTCAGGCAACTTATCAGCGTTGTGTGCAAAATTGTCTTCACACGCAGATTGGGCGTAATGTTCATGCCTATGTGGATGACATTGTGGTAAAATCTAGGAAAAAGGAGACATTGATAGCTGATCTCAAGGAGACGTTTGACAACCTTCGGGTTTACAAGGTGATGCTTAACCCGGATAAGTGTGTCTTTGGTGTTCCGGCAGGCAAGCTGCTCGGTTTTCTTGTGTCTAATAGGGGCATTGAGGCTAATCCGGAAAAGATCAAGGCAATCACATCCTTGGCTAAACCGACATGTATCAATGATGTTCAGCGTCTCGCAGGCCGGATTGCAGCCCTCAGCCGGTTTATCAGTCGTCTGGGTGAGAAGGCCATTCCTTTGTATCAGATGCTGAAGAAGACGGATGATTTTGTCTGGAGTGATGCGGCCAATGCAGCCTTTGAGGAGTTAAAGCGCCAGTTGGTTGAACCGCCAGTTCTTGCAGCCCCAGTTGATCATGAACCTTTACTATTATATGTGGATGCTAATGCCTGAGCGGTCAGTGTGGCAATTGTGGTAGAGCGTAAAGAGGCTGGGAAGGAATATCCGGTCCAACGACCAGTATACTACATCAGTGAAGTTCAAATCGAATCAAAACAACGCTATCCGCATTGGCAGAAGTTGGTGTATGGGGTTTTTATGGCTAGTCGAAAGCTCAAGCAATATTTTCAAGGTCACCCCATCACAGTGGTTAGTTCTGCTCCCTTGGGCGATATCATTCAAAACATAGAAGCAACTGGCCGGGTTGCAAAGTGGGCAATTGAGCTTGGTCCACACGTTTTGAAATATGTACCTCGAACAACCATCAAGTCTCAGGCTCTTGTGGACTTTATCAATGATTGGACCGAGTTGCAAGCACCGAAAGAGAAGCCGGATAATACGTACTGGACTATTCATTTCGATGGATCAAGGCAGTTGGAAGGCTCGGGGGCTGGAGTTGTCCTTACTTCCCCTCGAGGTGATAAAATTTGCTATGTCCTCCGCTTGATGTTTCCTTGTACTAACAATGCAACTGAGTATGAAGCTCTACTTCATGGTCTCCATGTGGCTAAAGAGATGAACTTGACTCGAGTTCGTTGTTTCGGAGATTCTGATCTGGTGGCTCAGCAAGTTTCTGGGACTTGGGATTCTAAGGATCCACTCATGGCGGCCTACAGGCGTGAGGTAGATACTGTGGTGGGTCACTTCAAAGGATATCAGGTTGAGCATATTGATCGGCGCAAAACGAAGCAGTAGACGCTTTGAGCCGGCTTGGATCTCAGCGCAAACCGGTACCTCCTAACACCTTTTTAGATATCTTGCATAACCCGTCTGTGAAATTGCCAACAGAAGAGGATCTGGCTGTTCCTGATCCGGAGGCTCAGCTGGTGGCCGCTTTACACGTTGTGCCGGATTGGACGATTCCATATCTGGCGTATATGAGCCGGGGTGAGCTACCAAATGATCAAGTCCTGGCTCGACAGATAGTCCGGCGATCCAAGTCCATGATTATTCACAATGGCGAGTTACACCGCTGTAGCATTTCAGGCGTATTTCAGCGTTGTGTTTCTCCGGAAGAAGGCCAAGTGATCCTCCGGGAAATTCATGAAGGGGATTGTGGTCATCATGCCGGTTCAAAGTCCCCGGTTGCAAAAGCTTTTCGTCATGGGTTTTACTGGTTGACAGCTCATGCTGATGCGGAGGATCTGGTAAAGCGATGTGATGCTTGTCAAAAATTTTCACGCAGAGCTCATGTTCCGGCTCAGGAACTACGGATGATTCCCATCACTTGGCCTTTTGCTACTTGAGGGCTTGATATGGTGGGACCCTTTAAATGTTCCCGGGACAAGAAGACCCACCTGTTGGTAGCAGTTGATAAATTTACCAAGTGGGTTGAAGCGGAGCCTGATAGCAAGTGTGATGCAGCTACGGCGGTTCAATTTCTCAAAAAGATTATTTTCCGTTTTGTCTTTCCACACAGCATCATCACGGATAATGGTACCAACCTTTCCAAAGGTGAGATGGAGGATTTCTGTCAGAGAGAGCACATCCGGCTTGACCTAGCATCTGTGGCGCACCCTCAATCCAACGGTCAAGCAGAGCGAGCTAATCGAGAAATTTTAAAGGGTCTTAAACCCCGACTCATGATTCCCTTGAAGCGGACGCCGGGTTGTTGGGTGGAAGAATTACCTTCTGTGTTGTGGAGCATCAACACCACCCCCAATCGATCAACAGGATACACGCCTTTCTTTATGGTATACGGGGCAGAGGCGGTTCTCCCAAGTGATATACGTCATGATTCGCCCCGGGTTGCTAATTACGTTGAAGCGGACAACGAGCAAGCCCGCCAAGAGGCACTGGACTTGCTAGATGAGAAGCGGGATATGGCTTTGGCACGATCGGCGGTTTATCAACAAGACCTACGGCGTTATCACAGCCGCCGGGTTAAGACAAGAGCCTTTCAAGAAGGTGACTTGGTGCTCCGGCTTATCCAGGATCAGACCGACATACACAAGTTATCCCCGCCTTGGGAAGGACCCTTTGTGGTCAGCAAGAATCTGCACAACGGATCATACTACCTCATTGACGTTTGAGATGACTCACGCAAATCTGAGGAGGAGACCCGGCGGCCCTGGAACATAGCTCTCCTCCGGCCTTACTACACTTGAGCCATAGGCTCTTTTTTATGTACATATTTTGACAATGTATATATTATCATCAATAAATAAATCAACATCCTTGCTCTAAAGCGGGGCCTCTGCTGTTTTTTCTCAAATATTCTTTGAGCTACATGGGGGCTTCCGCTGACAAAGCGGAATACTACCTGTTAAACCGGCTATCACGCCACAAAGCTTGGGAGCTTCACACCCAAAGGGCCAAAGAGAGTTTCGATGCTATGCACAACTCAAACATAGGCACCTAATGAGCACAACTCATCATGTTACTTGGGGGCTCCTTGGTCCAATACCAAGAAGTTTGAATGGACCCTTGTAGATGGGTATCGACCCACGGCTTGGAAGCCTGGTATATTTACCTAAAACCCCGGGTTAACCTACCTTCATCAAGTAAGACACTCCTATCCAGGTCATCCTGGCACGGCCCTCCGAACGTTTGACAGTTACTCTCCTTGAGATCCTGCACTTGTCAAAGTTAAAACGGTGATTGGTTAGTTGGAGGTGCATCTTAAAAGGCTTTGTTAAATGGTTCAACTCAGTGGCCTGGCAGCCCACAAAAAGCTTCGAATTTGGGCCTGGCAGCCCCCAAAAAGCCTCGACTACACGGTTTCATTCGAGTTTTGCTGAATTTTATGTTAAACCGATTTTCTTGGTTTGATCAGTCATTTTCTTAGCCCGGTATTCTTTAAACCGGCCTGGTTTGCAGCTACATGTTGACAGACCTTATTCTTAAACCGGAGTTTCTTAACCCGGCCTGACGTTGACTACCTGTCAACAACCTGGATCATCTGGCGTGAATCATCACCCGGTATGACTTACTCTACGACATCAGAAAATGATGGAGATACAAATAATCCAGATTTGGGTTTTTTACCTTTATTACAATACAAGTTGGCCAGCCAACTAACCAGGGATCTTATATCACCGGTATGTATAATTTCATATTTTTATGATTTTATTATCAATCTGGCCTATTTTGGGCATTATGACCCGTCCAGCGGTAAACTGCCAGGACCCTTTTGTCTTTTTATGCACACAGGAGTTGCATATTCTAATACTTGGAACAAAATTGACATTGATATGGCGAATCTACACAAACTATCTCCTTTTGCACGATGGCAGCAGATCATCATAAGTTTTTGCTACCCTATTACAAGGCACTCCGAGGCCCAAAATATGGAATTGTTTTCACATGGACAGTTTCTGACATATCAACCGCCTTGACGGATTAAGCTTCATCACCGGGTTGATGTGAGGTAGATGGGTCATCTGGCGTCGGTTCAGCCTCCTCCTCATCCAATGGCTGGAAGTCATTGGTGGTCCAATCAATCCGGGTCAAGGCCTGAAAGACAGCCTCTTCACTTATAAGCTCAGCCGGGTCAACATCAGGGGCATAAGTGTGCTTACGGATTGGTGGAATAAGGTTCTGCACTTCCCGAATCACAGCTTCAACCCGTCTGTTGTTTGCATCATAGAAAGATCGGTGAACCGTCAGGTTCGCCTCTTCTGCTAGTTGACTCGCCAAAGGACGCATCTCCCTTGTTACCCGTTTGAGGGCGTCATTGTCAAATTCTTTGTCGTTTTCTTGTGCACTGGGGAAGCCTTTGGCTATATCAACCGGATCAAGATCAGCTATCCATGCCTTGGCTTGAGTTAGCGCCAGCAAAGTGCTTGCCCGAGCAGCGGATCGCTTCAGCTCTTCTATTTGCGCTGGCGTCATTGAGAGGCGATCGAGCGTGTCCTTGATAAGTGTTGGTGACGCATTGTCATAAGAAGTTGTGCATATAACCGCCGGTATACAGCTGTTCAATCAGTGTATATGCAGCTTTGAGCTTCTTCCGCATGTCAGAACCTAGATGAGCAATGCGACTACCTATATCGGTTCAGGAAATGCATGTTAAAGCGATGAACTTTCAAAGAGTCATAAAACTTTGGCAACCACTGCTTACCAAATATTGCAGAGGTCATGACATTGATTTGGCGCTTCAATCCAGACAGTTCTGATGTCACCGGTTCAAGAGCTGCTTCAGCAGTCTCCGCCCGCTTCACCAGTCCGGCCTTTTCGGTGTCCCAGTTGGCCTGTTCAGATTTAAACCATTCTTTAAGCTGCTCCATGGTGGTCAAGGCAGTTTTCAGCTCATCCTTGGCCTTGGCGGTTTCTGCTTGTTGGGTTTTCAGATTTGCTCGAAGATCAGCAATTTGCGAGATTTGTTGATTTATTTCACTCTGCAACAGTACGAGAGCATGTCAATATCTTTGTTCAAGTCCCAAGCATATAACCAGTTATACACTTGGCACTTGGGGGCTAATGCGGATCATTTTTATGCGGGTACTTGAAGTCCCAAGGATTAATACAAGTTTTTATCATGGCACTTGGGGGCTAATGTGTGTTTGATCAGACATAAAGAAAATTTCACAAGTTACCGTATGGAGTATACAAAGTCCCGGTTTGACTTTCTCAAGACAAACTGGCCCTTGGGGGCTACAATGCAATGAAGGTACAGAACAAGGATCAATAATTTTTACCTCATAGCGCTCCTTCATCGGATTTACTAAACCGGCTTCATAATCACGGCTTGTGTACAACCGGTTCAGGAAGCGGGAGTGAAGATCTTGAGCAGAGAGATCGGTATAAGCAGACAAATCAGTCTTCCCCTTCCCCTTGCTCATGGCAGCAAATTCATCCTTGGCAGTGTGCTTTGATAGAGCAACCGGATTACCAGGGGCGTTATATGCAGTGCCCGTAACAACAACGTCATCATCCTTTGCCGGGCTGGAAGAATCAATATTCTAAACAGGACTTGGTGCTTTCGTGGCAGGGCTTGGCGGTTTGTTAGTTGGACTTGGCGGATCAACAGTTGAGCCCCGTTGTTCCACTGCTGGACTTGGAGGAGCAGGAGGATGTGAAGTGTCAGCTTCTACATTCGGTTCAACTTTTGGCGGGTTAGCATTACCATCTTGGTTCTGCCCAGCAGAGCTGTCCATGGCAACTTCAGGGTTTTCATCATGATGCTCTGGCGTCTTTTCCGGATCAACTTCAACAGTAGGGTCGCTGGTCTTGGCCTTCTTGCTTAATCGAGCCTTGGCGCTACAACATCAAAAGTTAGAGTATGGTAAACAGACAAATAAAGAAATAAACTATGTAATACTCACCCAGCGACAACTTTGAGAGGAGGCAATTGAGTGGTTGACGAACCGCCAGACGAGTTGGAAGAAGCCTGGTAATTCAGGTCAGACGGATTGAGAGGGCATCGGAAGAAACCTTTTAAAGGATAATGTTTTTCAGGAGAACAAGTCACCTCTGGACGGCGTTTCCTTGAGGGCGTATCAGCTAAACCGGATGAAGTGATTTGTTGACCACTATGCCGGGTTGTGCGACATTCTTCGACTTGCCGTGTCTTCAAAGAAAATTTTGGATCCAAATGAGCAAGGGGGTGAGATTGTTTTACTTTCCGGACTATACGACGAATTCTTTGAATCGGTATAGGATCTGAGTCGGAAGAAAGAAGAATTACCTCAACATGATCTGCATGGATGGCCTCAGCGTCATCCTGAAGATGGTCATTGTCAATAAGATGTACGAAAAAGGATCCAAGTGAGTCAAGTTCTACCTCAGCATCTGATTCCTCCTCCTCCGGCGGGTCAGAAGACTCGGCGGTTTTCTTCTTTCTAGGTTTCTTGGTGGCCTTGGTTTTTACACGAGGAGCACGGGCCGATTTAGTCCGTTTCCAGAAAGAGTTGTTGGCCTGAAATTAAGGCAAAGAAAGGTTAGTAGATAGTCAATACGGAAGCAAATCAGTAAAGTATGTACATGAACTTTACCGCCGGCGGTTTATTGGAGACGTAAAACGGAGCCAAACCGGTTTGGCTGCATGCAGAGATCGGTTCATCAAGCATCCTCTTTACACATTCGGCGATTTCAAGGTCGGTCATTACTACTTCGTGATATCGTTGAGGGTCTTTTACATTGCCGGTATACTCATGCATCAATCCGGGGCGGCGGCTCAAAGGCAAAATGCCCCAAGAAACCCAGCAGCGGACAAGATCAATGCCAGTTAAACCGTTGGCCATCAGATCCCGGAGCTTTGCAAGTTGAGGAGCAAAATTCTTCCATTCTGCGGCGGTTAAACGTGGAGGCAATGGGTGGCCATTGCTAAGCCGATGAGGGCAGTAACCCGGCAAGGGATTTTCTCCATCAGGAGCAGTGTTCCGGCAGTAAAACCAGGTCTGGTTCCAATCTTTAGGATGGCTATGATGTTTGGCATGAGGGAAATCAACTTATTTCCTTTTTTGAATTGACACGCCACCAAGCTCTGTGTTGGGACCATCTGAGAATTCTGTGCGGCGGTTCAGATGAAAGAAATCTCGAAACAACTCCACGGTTGGCTCTTCTTGAAGATAGACTTCGCAGAATACTTGAAAGTTGCATATATTTGACACAGAGTTCGGACCAATATCTTGCGGATGGATTGTTTCTTGCTTGTCCCTTTTTGGGGAGCCCTGACCCTCCTTATATAAGTTGAAGGGACGGGTTGATTGTAGAGTCCTATTAGGATTAGGACTAGTCTACCTTCTAATATAAACCGGATACAAGTACGGGTCTTAACTCCTTGTAGGATAATATTCCTTGTGCTTTCCTCATAAACCGGCCTACCATTAGCATAAACCGGCCTTCTGGGCCTAGGGCCTTGTCATCCGTCTGTCCCGCCCGCCAGGTTACCAGTGAATCATAATGTTCAGGTAGGTTGCTTGTAAACCGTCTGGTTAGGTCGGGTCACCAGTGAATCGCCAAGTGTCAACCGGGTCTTAAGTGAACCACCAAGCCTGGCCGGGTCGTATTTCCGGCCGGTTCATACCGCGGGGTATATCCCCGACAGGAATGAAACCTTCACGTTGATCTTTCTTGGACCGAAAGGAAACCAGAAGACTTGGAGATGAAGACGGAGACGCAGCAAGGCGGACACGAGGCAGGAGGGCGCGCCCCATGGGGTAGGGCATGCCCCTACCTCGTGGGCCCCTTGGGGTCTCCTAACCTTGTTCCTTCTCCTATATATACTCTTATACCTTGAAAACATCCAGGGGCACGACGAAACCACTTTTCTGGCGTCCTGCAGGAGGGGGATTCGATCACGAAGGGCTTCTCCATCAACACCATTGCCTCTCCGATGATGCATGAGTAGTTTACTTCAGACCTACGAGTCCATAGTTATTAGCTAGATGGCTTCTTCTCTCTCTTTGATTCTCAATACCAAGTTCTCCTCGATATTATTGGAGATCTATTCGATGTAATATTTTTTTGCGGTCTTTTTGCCGAGATCTAATGAATTGTGGATTTATGATCAGATTATCTATGAATATTATTTGTTTCTTTTCTGAATTCTTATATGCATGATTTGATATCTTTGCAATTCTCTTTGAATTACCGGTTTAGTTTGGCCTACTAGATTGTTCTTTCTTGCAATAAGGGAAGTGCTTGGTTTTGGGTTCAATCTTGCGGTGTCCTTTCCCAATGACAGTAGGGGAAGCAAGGCACGTATTGTATTGTTGCCACCGAGGATAAAAATATGGGGTTTTCATCATATTGTTTGAGTTAATACCTCTACATGATGGCATCTTGCTTAAAACGTTACTATGTTCTTATGAACTTAATACTCTAGATGCATGCTGGATAGCGGTTGATGTGTGGAGTAATAGTAGTAGATGCAAAATCGTTTCGGTCTACTTGACACGGACGTGATGCCTATGTTCATGATCATTGCCTTAGATATCATCATAACTATGCGCTTTTCTATCAATTGCTCAGAAATAATTTGTTCACCCACCGTAATATTTGCTATCTTGAGAGAAGCCACTAGTGAAACCTATGGCCCCGGTCTCTTGTCCATTATATTAAGTCTATTTTACATCTTATTAGTTTCTAATCTACTATTTTGCAATCTTTTACTTTTCGATCTGTAAACCAAAAATACTAAAAATATTTACTTTACCGTTTATCTATCTCTATCATATCTCACTTTTGCCAGTGGCCATGAAGGGATTGACAACCCCTTTATCGCGTTGGGTGCAAGTTGTTGATTGTTTGTGCAGGTATTCGGTGATTTGTGCATTGTCTCCTACTGGATTGATACCTTGGTTCTCAAAACTGAGGGAAATACTTACGCTACTTTGCTGCATCACCCTTTCCTCTTCAAGGGAAAACCAACGCAAGCTCAAGAGGTAGCAATAAGGATTTCTGGCACCATTGTCGGGGAGATCTACATCAAGTCAAGCCATACCAAGTACCCATCATAAACTCTCCTCCCTTGCATTACATTATTTGCCATTCGCCTCTCGTTTTAATCTTCCCCACTTCTAAAATGATTTTCAAAAAGATTCGCCTTTTCTTCGCCTTCTTCCCGTATGTCTTTTCTGTGTTTCCATGTGCCTTCTATTTGCTTGCATATTTGCTTGCTAAAAATCTATTGATACGGATCCACTTAAAGTGTTCTACTTGGATCATCTTTGATCTATATGTGCTCGTGCTGAAACCCCAATTAGTTTAATTTAGGGAAAATCTTTAGATGAGCATGCTCATTTTGTGCGTCACCGTTTGTCTGAAAAAGGGAGACTCTTATGGAATCAACTAAACATATTGATGTGTTACGCTTGGAATCTTCGTGAAATTTGTGATTTTACTTGTTGCTCTAAGAACCCTAAAAAACACCTTCCCTACCTATGTGAGTTTAATGATAATGAAATCTTATCTTCTTATGCAAAGGGTGTTTATAGTTACTATGATATCGAACAAATTGAAGAATTTGTTGCTTTTAAGGGTGCTTATGAAGTTGCTTCTTTGATTGAAAAGTATGATATTACTCTCTATAAATTTGAAATTTGTAAATACTTAAATATTGCTATGAAAACTATGCTCGTAATGTCTATGTCAAAGAATTAGTTGAGAGAATGACCGTTGCTCTGGAAGAAAATATTGATATGCATGAATCTATAGATAATTATGATTCGAATAATTTGATTGAAATATCCCTTGATTAATATGATGCTTTCTATTCTTATGGCCATGATGCCAATATTTATGAGATGAATTTGCTATAGTCCCTTATGTTAAACATGAGATTGTTGCTATTACACCCATACTTCATAGTTCCTTCGACAAAAAGTATGATTGCGATGATGTTATTATAAATTCTATTAATGTAAATTGTGCTAGTAATATGCAAAATCCCAAGCTTGGGGATGCTAGTTTTGCTATGTATACTACTTATTGCAATGATCATGATTGGGGTGATTCTTCTTATGATCATGAAAATTTATTTAATCCCCATGATGAATATGATATTGATAATAATGCTTGCAATAATATTGAAAGTGGGTTTGCAAGAGTGTCAACTTTAGATCCCACATATTTGGAGAATGTTCAATCTTATGACATTTTTAATAAAAGTGGGTTTGGAGAGGTCATGACTTTAGTTAATGTTAATCCCACTATTTTGGAAGAGTTTCAACTTTGCATGCATGTGGATCGTGTTGAGAATATATTATGTGATTGATATATTGTTGAATTTTCTTATGATCCTACATGTAATTATTATGAGAGAGGAAAATATGGTTGTAGAAATTTTCATCTTACTAAATTACCTCTCTTCATGTTGAGATTGCTATTGTTTCTTTCTTCTTCGTTGCATATGCTAGATCTTGCTTGTCTTGCTAATTTATTTTCCTATAAAATGCCTATTCATAGGAAGTATGTTAGACTTACATGTGTTTTTTATGCTACATGATGCTCTTCTTGTGTTTCAATTGTTATCTTTTATGTGAGCATCATTAAAATTATCAATGTCTAGCTAACGGCGTTAAACGATAGCGCTTGTTGGGAGGCAACCCAATTTTATTTCTATTCTTTGCTTTTTGTTCCTATTTAGTATTAAATAATTCATCTATCCTCTGGTTAGATGTGGTTTTATGTTTTAATTAGTGTTTGTGCCAAGTAGAACCTTTAGAAAAGCTTGTGGTGATAGTTGTGTTGATCCTGGGGAAAATCAGAAACTTTGCGCTCAGTAAATAATTTCTAGAATTTTATTGAAACGTGCTTTTGACCTGATTATTTTTTATATGGATTGGTGCAAAAATTTCTCAGGTGAATCTACTTTGTTCAGAATTTTTAGAGTTATATAAGTATTCGAGAGTTACAAATTATTACAGACTCTTCTGTTTTTGATAGATTATCTATTTTGCGATTGTTTGCTTATTTTGATGAATCTATGAGTAGTATCGAGGGGGGGGGGTATGAACCATGGAGAAGTTGGAATACAGTAGATATTACACCAATATAAATAAAGAATGAGTTTGCAATAGTACCTTAAAGTGGTGATTTATTTTCTTATACTAACGGAGCTCATGAGATTTTCTGTCGAGTTTTCTGTTGTGAAGTTTTGAAGTTTTGGATAAGGATTTGATGAACTATGGAATAAGGAGTGGCAAGAGCCTAAGCTTGGGGATGCCCAAGGCACCCCAAGGTAATATTCAAGGACAACCAAAAGCCTAAGCTTGGGGATGCCCCGGAAGGCATCCCCTCTTTCGTCTTTGTCTATCGGTAACTTTACTTGAGGCTATATTTTTATTCACCACGTGAGATGTGTTTTGCCTGGAGCGTCTTGTATGATTTGAGTCTTTGCCTTTTATTTTACCACAATCATCCTTGCTGTACACACCTTTTTGGAGAGACACACATGAATCGTGATTTATTAGAATACTCTATGTGCTTCACTTATATCTTTTGAGTTAGGCAATATTGCTCTAGTGCTTCATTTATATCTTTTTAGAGCACGGCGGTGGTTTTATTTTATAGAAATTGTTAAAATCTCATGCTTAAATTATATTATTTTGAGAGTCCTTTAGAACAACATGGTAATTTTCTTTGGTTATAAAACTAGTCTTAATATGATGGGCATCCAAGATGGATATAATAAAAACTTTCATAAAAAGTGCATTGAATACTATGAGAAGTTTGATTCATTATGATTGTTTTGAGATATAAATATGGTGATATTAGAGTCATGCTAGTGATTAGTTGTGAATTTGAGAGATACTTGTGTTAAAGTTTTTGATTCCCATAGCATGCACGAATGGTGAACCATTATGTGATGAAGTCGGAGCATGATTTATTTGTTGATTGTCTTCCTTATGAGTGGCAGTCGGGGATGAGCGATGTTATTTTCCTACCAATCTATCCCCCTAGGAGCATGCACATAGTACTTCATTTCAGTAACTAATAGATTTTTGCAATAAGTATGTGAGTTCTTTATGACTAACGTTGAGTCCATGGATTATACGCACTCTCACACTTCCACCGTTGCTAGCCTCTCTAGTACCACACAACTTTCACCGGTACCATACACCTTATACCTTCCTCAAAACAACCACCATACCTACCTATTATGGCATTTCCATAGCCATTCCAAGATATATTGCCATGCAACTTTCCACCGTTCCGTTTATTATGACACGCTTCATCATTGTCATATAGCTTTGCATGCTCATGTAGTTGACATCGTATTTGTGGCAAGGCCACCGTTCATAATTCTTTCATACCTGTCACTCTTGAATCATTGTACATCCCAATACACCGCCGGAGGCATTCACATAGAGTCATATTTTGTTCTAAGTATTGAATTGTAATTCTTGAGTTGTAAGTAAATAAAACTGTGATGATCTTCATTATTAGAGCATTGTCCCATGTGAGGAAAGGATGATGGATACTATGATTCCCCCACAAGTCGGGATGAGACTCTGGACAAAAAAAAGAAAAGAAAAAAGAGGCCATAAAAAAGAGAGAAGGCCCAAATAAAAAAATGAGAGAAAAAGAGAGAAGGGACAATGCTACTATCCTTTTACCACCCTTGTGCTTCAAAGTAGCACCATGAAATTCATGATAGGGAGTCTCCTATGTTGTCACTTTCATATACTAGTGGGAATTTTTCGTTATAGAACTTGGCTTGTCTATTCCAATGATGGGCTTCCTCAAAATGCCCTAGGTCTTCGTGAGCAAGCAAGTTGGATGCTTGATACGTCTCCAACGTATATGTAATTTTTGATTGTTCCATGCTATTATATTACCCGTTTTGGATGTTTATGGGCTTTACTTTACACTTTTATATCATTCTTGGGACTAACCTACTAACCGGAGGCCCAGCCCGAATTGTTTTTTTTTTGCCTATTTCAGTATATCGAAGAAAAGGAATATCAAACGGAGTCCAAACGGAATGAAACCTTCGGGATCGATCTTTTTGGAACAAACGTGATCCACGAAACTTGGAGTGCAAGTCAAGAAACAAGTGAGGTGGCCACGACGATGCCCGGCGCACCCCTAGGGCCGGGTGTGCCCCCCACCCTCGTGGGCCCCTCGAGCGTCCACCGACATACTTCTTCCTCCTATATATACCCATGTACCCCGAAACCATTAGGGAAGCCACCGAAAAACTATTTCCACCAACGTAACCTTCTGTATCCGCGAGATCCCATCTTGGAGCCGTCGGCGGCGCTCTGCTGGAGTGGGAATCCACCACGGAGGGCCTCTACATCAACTCCAAGGCCTCTCCGATGAGTTGTGAGTAGTTTACCACAGACCTTCGGGTCCATAGTTATTATCTAGATGGCTTCTTCTCTCTCCTTGATTCTCAATACAAAGTTCTCCTTCCTCTTCTTGGGGATCTATTCAATGTAACTCTTTTTGCGGTGTGTTTGTCGAGATCCGATGAATTGTGTGTTTATGATCAAGTTTATCTTTGAGAAATATTTGAATCTCCTCTGAATTCTTTTATGTGTGATTAAGTTATCTTTGCAAGTCTCTTCGAATTATCGGTTTGGTTTGGCCTACTAGATTGATCTTTCTTGCAACGGGAGAAGTGCTTAGCTTTGAGTTCAATCTTGCGGTGTCCTTTCCCAGTGACAGCAGGGGCAGCAAGGCACGTATTGTATTGTTGCCATCAAGGATAAAAAGATGGGGTTTATATCATATTGCATGAGTTTATGCCTCTACATCATGTGATCTTTCTTAAAGCGTTACTCTATTCTTCATGAACTTAATACTCTAGATGCATGCTGGATAGCGGTCGATGTGTGGAGTAATTGTAGTAGATGCAGGCAGGAGTCGGTCTACTTGTCTCGGACGTGATGCCTATATACATGATCATGCCTAGATAATCTCATAATTATTCGCTTTTCTATCAATTGCTCGACAGTAATTTGTTCACCCACCGTAATAATTATGCTATCTTGAGAGAAGCCACTAGTGAAATCTATGGCCCCCGGGTCTATCTCTTATCATATAAGCTTTCAATCTAGTTTTATTTGCATCTTTACTTTTCCAATCTATATCATAAAATACCAAAAATATATTTATCTTATCATATTATCTCTATCAGATCTCACTTTTGCAAGTGGTCATGAAGGGATTGACAACCCCTTTATTGCGTTGGTTGCGAGTTCTTTGTTTGTTTGTGTAGGTGCGCGGGACTTGTGAGGAGCCTCCTAGTGGATTGATACCTTGGTTCTCAAAAACTAAGGGAAATACTTACGCAACTGTGTTGTGATACGTCTCCAACGTATCTATAATTTTTTACTGTTCCATGCTATTATATTACCTGTTTTGGATGTTTATGGGCTTTACTTTACACTTTTATATCATTTTTGGGACTAACCTACTAAATGGAGGCCCATCCCGTATTGCTGTTTTTTTGCCTATTTCAGTATTTCGAAGAAAAGGAATATCAAACGGAGTCCAAACGGAATGAAACCTTCGGGAGCGTGATTTTTGGATCGAACGTGATCCAAAGGACTTGGAATGCAAGTCAAGAAGCTCCCGAGGCGGCCACGAGGGTGGAGGGCGCACCCCCTATCTCGTGGGCCCCTCGGGCGTCCACCGACGTACTTCTTCCTCCTTTATATACCCACATACCCCGAAAACATCAATGGCGACAATGAAAAGGTATTTCCACCACCGTAACCTTCTGTATCTGCGAGATCCCATCTTGGATCCTTCGCCGGCGCTCTGCCGGAGGGGGAGTCGACCACGGAGGGCTTCTACATCAACACCATAGCCTCTCCGATGAGTTGTGAGTAGTTTACCATAGACCTTCGGGTCCATAGTTATTAGCTAGATGGCTTCTTCGCTCTCTTTGAATCTTAATACCATGTTCTCCTTCCTCTTCTTGGAGATCTATTCGATGTAACTCTTTTTGCGGTGTGTTTGTCGAGATCCAATGAATTGTGGGTTTATGATCAACTTTATCTATGAGAAATATTTGAATCTCCTCTGAATTCTTTTATGTATGATTAAGTTATCTTTGCAAGTCTCTTCGAATTGTCGGTTTGGTTTGGCCTACTAGATTGATCTTTCTTGCAATGGGAGAAGTGCTTAGCTTTGGGTTCAATCTTGCGGTGTCCTTTCCTAGTGATAGCAGGGGCAGCAAGGCACGTATTGTATTGTTGCCATCAAGGATAAAAAGACGGGGTTTATATCATATTGCATGAGTTTATCCCTCTACATCATGTCATCTTTCTTAATGCATTACTCTATTCTTATGAACTTAATATTCTAGATGCATGCTGGATAGCGGTCGATGTGTGGAGTAATAGTAGTAGATGCAGGCAGGAGTCGGTCTACTTGTCACGGACGTGATGCCTATATACATGATCATGCCTAGATAATCTCATAATTATTTGCTTTTCTATCAATTGCTCGACAGTAATTTGTTCACCCACCGTAATACTTATGCTATCTTGAGAGAAGCCACTACTGAAACCTATGCCCCCTGGGTCTATCTCTTATCATATAAGCTTTCAATCTACTTTTATTTGCATCTTTACTTTTCCAATCTATATCATAAAATACCAAAAATATATTTATCTTATCATATTATCTCTTTCAGATCTCACTTTCGCAAGTGGCCTTGAAGGGATTAACAACCCATTTATTGCGTTGGTTGCGAGTTCTTTGTTTGTTTGTGTAGGTGTGTGGGACTTGTGAGGAGCCTCCTACTGGATTGATACCTCGGTTCTCAAAAACCGAGGGAAATACTTACACTACTGTTGCTGCATCACCCTTTCCTCTTCAAGGAAAACCAACGCAAGCTCAAGACGTAGCAAGAAGGATTTCTGGCGCCGTTGCCGGGAAGGTCTTCGCTCAAGTCAAGACATACCAAGTACCCATCACAAACTCATCTCTCTCGCATTTACATTATTTGCCATTTGCCTCTCGTTTTCCTCTCCCCCACTTCACCCTTGCCGTTTTATTCACCCCTCTTTCGTTTGATCTTATGTTTGCTTGTGTCTTCATGTGCCTTCTATGTGCTTGCATCTTTGCTTGCTAAAAATCTATTGATATGGATCCACTTAAAGTGTTCTTCTTGGATCATCTTTGATCCTTATGCGCTCGTGCTGAAACCCCAACTAGCCTAGTTGATGGGAAATCTTTAGATGAGCATGCTCATTTTGTGCGTCACCGTTTGTCTGAAAAAGGGAGACTCTTATGGGATCAAATAAACAGATTGATGTGTTATGCTTGGAATCTTTGTGAAATTTGTGATTTTACTTGTTGCTCTAAGAACCCTAAAAAACATCTTCCCTACCTATGTGAGTTTAATGAAAATGAAATCTTATCTTCTTATGCAAAGGGTGTTTATAGTTACTATGATATCGAACAAATTGAAGAATTTGTTGCTTTTAAGGGTGCTTATGAAGTTGCTTCTTTGATTGAAAAGTATGATATTACTCTCTACGTATCTGAAAATTTTGACATACTTAAATATTGCTATGAAAACTATGCTCATAATGTCTATGTCAAAGAATTTATTGAGAGAATGACTGTTGCTTTGGAATAAAAGAATGATATGCATGAATCTATGGATAATGATTCCGATGATTTGATTGAAATATCGCTTGATGAACATGATGATTGCTATTCTTGTGGCCATGATGCCAATATTATCTAGATGAATTTGCTATAGTTCCTTATGTTAAACATGAGATCATTGCTATTGCACCCATACTTGGTAGTTCCTTCAATGAAAAGCATGATTGCAATGATGTTACTATAATTCCCTTTGATGTCAATTGTGCTAATAATATGCAAAACCCTAAGCTTGGGGATGCTAGTTTTGCTATGTCTACTACTTGTTGCAATGATCATGATTGGGGTGATTCTTCTTTTGATCTTGAAAATTTATTTAACCCCCATGATGAATATGAGATTGATAATATTGTTTGCAATAATATTGAAAGTGGGTTTGGAAGAGTGTCAACTTTAGATCCCACATATTTGGAGTATGTTCAATCTTATGATATCTTTGATAAAAGTGGGTTTGGAGAGGTCATGACTTTAGTTAATCCCACTATCTCGGAAGAGTGTCAACTTTGCATGCATGTGGATCGTGTTGAGAATATGTTTTGTGACAGCTATGTTGTTGAATTTTTCTTATGATCCTACATGTAATTATTATGGGAGAGGAAAATATAGTCGTAGAAATTTTGATCTTACTAAATTACCTCTCGTCATGTTGAGATTGCTATCGTCTCTTTCTTCTTCCTTGCATATGCTAGTTTTTGCTTGCCTTGCAAATTTGTTTGCTTACAATATGCCTATGCATAGGAAGTATGTTAGAATTAGATGTGTTTTGTCACGTGTTTCATGATTCTCTCTTTGCGCTTCAATTCTTGTCTTTCATGTGAGCATCATTAAAATTATCAATGCCTAGCTAAAAGGGGCGTTAAACAATAGCGCTAGTTGGGAGGCAACCCAATTTTATTTGTGTTTTTTGTTTTTGTTCCTGTTTAGTAATAAATTTTTCATCTACCTTCTTTTTAGATGTGTTTTCATGTTTTATTTAGTGTTTGTGCCAAGTAGAACCTATAGGATAACCTATGGTGATAGTTAATTTGATTCTGCTGAAAAACAGAAACTTTGCGCTCACGAGAAAAAATTCAATAAATCACAGAAACGTGTTTTTGCGTTGATTCTTTTTTCTGTAGATCAATAGACAAATTTCCTAATACTTCCTATTTTGGTAGGATTTTTGGCGTTACAGAAGTATTCCAAAGTTACAAATTGCTACAGACTGTTCTGTTTTTAACAGATTCTGCCTTTCGTGTGTTGTTTGCTTATTCTGATGCATCTATGGCTAGTATGTAAGGGTATGAACCATAGAGAACATGGAATACAGTAGGTTTAACACCAATATAAATAAAGAATGAGTTCATTACAGTACCTTATGTGGTGGTTTTTCTTTCTTTCACTAACGGAGCTTATGAGATTTCTTGTTGAGTTTTGTGTTGTGAAGTTTTCAAGTTTTGGGTAATGATTTGATGGACTATGGAATAAGGTGTGGCAAGAGCCTAAGATTGGGGATGACCATTGAACCCAAGATATTCAAGAATATCCAAAAGCCTAAGCTTGTGGATTCCCCGGGAAGGCATCCCCTTTTTCGTCTTCGTTCATTGGTAACTTTACTTGGAGCTATATTTTTATTCGCCACATGAGATGTGTTTTGCTTGGAGTGTCTTGTATGATATTAGTCTTTGCCTTTTAGTTTACCACAATCATCCTTGCTGTACACACCTTTTGGGAGAGAAATACTTGATTTGAAATTTATTAGAATATTCTATGTGCTTCACTTATATCTTTTGAGCTAGATAATTTATGCTCTAGTGCTTCACTTATATCTTTTAGAGCACGGCAGTGGCTTAATTTTGAAGAAATTGTTGATCTCTCATTCTTCACTTATATTATTTTGAGAGTCCCTTAGAACAACATGGTATTTTCTATGGTTATAAAATTGGTCCTAGAATGATGGGCATCCAAGTTGGGTATAATAAAAACTATCATAGAAAGTGAATTGGATGCTATGATCAATTTGATACTTGATAATTGTTTTGAGATATGGAGGTAGTGATATTAGATTCATGCTAATTGGGTGATTATGAATTTAAAGAATACTTGTGTTGAAGTGTGTGATTCCCGTAGCATGCACGTATGGTGAACCGCTTTGTGATGAAGTTGGAGCAGAATTTTATTTATTGATTGTCTTCCTTATGAGTGGCGGTCGGGGACGAGCGATGGTCTTTTCCTACCAATCTATCCCCCTAGGAGCATGCACGTAGTGCTTGGTTTTTGATTACTTGTAGATTTTTTCAATAAGTATATGAGTTCTTTATGACTAATGTTGAGTCCATGGATTATACGTACTCCCACCCTTCCACCATTGCTAGCCTCTCTTGTGCCGTGCAACTTTCGCCGATACCATACACCCACCATATTTCTTCCTAAAAACAGCCACCATACCTACCTATTATGGCATTTTAAAAGCCATTTCAAGATATATTGCCATGCAACTTTTCACTGTTCCGTTTATTATGACACGCATCATCATTGTCATATTGCTCTTTGCATGATCATGTAGTTCACATCGTATTTGTGGCAAGGCCACCTTCATAATTTTTCATGATAGAGAGTCTACTATGTTGTCACTTTCATATACTAGTGGGAATTTTTCATTATAGAACTTTGCTTGTATATTCCAATGATGGGCTTCCTCAAAATGCCCTAGGTCTTCGTGATCAAGCAAGTTGGATGCACACCCACTTAGTTTCTTTTGTTGAGCTTTCATACATTTATAGCTCTAGTGCATCCGTTGCATGGCAATCCCTACTCACTCACATTGATATCTATTAATGGGAATCTCCATAGCCCGTTGATACTCCTAGTTGATGTGAGACTATCTTCTCCTTTTTGTCTTCTCCACAACCACCCTTCTATTCCACATATAGTGCTATGTCCATGGCTCACGCTCATGTATTGCGTGAAAATTCAAAAAGTTTGAGATTACTAAAGTATGAAACAATTTCTTGGCTTGTCATCGGGGTTGTGCATGATTAAAAACTTTGTGTGATGAAGATAGAGCAACAGCCAGACTATATGATTTTGTAGGGATAACTTTCTTTAGCCATGCTATTTTGAGAAGACATGATTGATTTATTAGTATGCTTGAAGTATTACTATTTCTTATGTCAATATGAACTTTTATTTTGAATCATTTGGATCTGAACATTCATGCCACAATAAAGAAAAATACATTGAGAAATATGCTAGGTGGCATTCCACATCAAAAATTCTGTTTTTATCATTTACCTACTCGAGGACGAGCTGGAATTAAGCTTGGGGATGCTTGATACGTCTGCAACATATCTATAATTTTTTATTGCTCCATGCTATTATATTACCTGTTTTGGATGTTTATGGGCTTTACTTTACACTTTTATATCATTTTTGAGACTAACCTACTAACCGGAGGCCCAACCCGTATTGCTGTTTTTTTGCCTATTTCAGTGTTTCGAAGAAAAGGAATATCAAACGTAGTCCAAATGGAATGAAACCTTCGGGAGCGTGATTTTTGTAACGAACGTGATCCAGAGGACTTGGAGTGCAAGTCAAGAAGCTCTCGAGGCGGCCAAGAGGGTGGAGGGCGCCCCCATACTGGGCGCACCCCCTATCTCGTGGGCCCCTCGGGCATCCACCGACGTACTTTTTCCTCCTATATATATCCACGTACCCCGAAAACATCAAGGGCGACCATGAAAAGCTATTTCCACCACCGTAACCTTCTGTATCCGCGAAATCCCATCTTGGATCCTTCGCCGGCGCTCCGTCGGAGGGGGAATCGACCATGGAGGGCTTCTACATCAACACCATAGCCTCTCCGATGAGTTGTGAGCAGTTTACCACAGACCTTCGGGTCCATAGTTATTAGCTAGATGGCTTCTTCTCTCTCTTTGAATCTCAATACCATGTTCTCCTTCCTTTTCTTGGAGATTTATTCGATGTAACTCTTTTTGCAGTGTGTTTGTCGAGATCGGATGAATTGTGTGTTTATGATCAAGTTTATCTGTGGGAAATATTTGAATCTCCTCTGAATTCTTTTATGTATGATTAAGTTACCTTTGCAAGTCTCTTCGAATTATCGGTTTGGTTTGGCCTACTAGATTGATCTTTCTTGCAATGGGAGAAGTGCTTAGCTTTGGGTTCAATCTTGCGGTGTCCTTTCCCAGTGACCGCAGGGGTAGCAAGGCACGTATTGTATTGTTGCCATCAAGGATAAAAAGATGGGGTTTATATCATATTACATGAGTTTATCCCTCTACATCATGTCATCTTTCTTAATGTGTTACTCTGTTCTTATGAACTTAATACTCTAGATGCATGCTGGATAGCGGTCGATGTGTGGAGTAATAGTAGTAGATGCAGGCAGGAGTCGGTCTACTTGTCACGGACGTGATGCCTATATACTTGATCATGCCTAGATAATCTCATAATTATTCGCTTTTCTATCAATTGCTCGACAGTAATTTGTTCACCCACCGTAGTACTTATGCTATCTTGAGAGAAGCCACTACTGAAACCTATGCCCCCCGGGTCTATCTTTTATCATATAAGCTTTCAATCTACTTTTATTTGCATCTTTACTTTTCCAATCTATATCATAAAATACCAAAAATATATTTATCTTATCATATTATCTCTTTCAGATCTCACTTTTGCAAGTGGCCTTGAAGGGATTGACAACCCCTTTATTGCGTTGGTTGCGAGTTCTTTGTTTGTTTGTGTAGGTGCGTGGGACTTGTAAGGAGCCTCCTACTGGATTGATACCTTGGTTCTAAAAAACCGAGGGAAATACTTACGCTACTATTGATGCATACCCTTTCCTCTTCAAAGAAAACCAATGCAAGCTCAAGACGTAGCATGCTGCATCACCCTTTCCTCTTCAAGGAAAATCAATGCAAGCTCAAGACGTAGCAATGCACACCCACTTAGTTCCTTTTTGAGCTTTCATACGCTAATAGCTCTAGTGCATCCATTGCATGGCAATCCCTACTCATTCACATTGATATCTATTGATGGGCATCTCCATAGCCCGTTGATACGCCTAGTTGATGTAAGACTATCTTTTCCTTTTTGTCTTCTCCACAACCCCCATTCTATTCCACTTATAGTTCTATGTCCATGGCTCACGCGCATGTATTGCGTGAAATTTGAAAAAGTTTGAGAACATCAAAAGTATGAAACAATTGCTTGGCTTGTCATCGGGGTTGTTCATGATTTAAATATTTTGTGTGATGAAGATAGAGCATAGCCAGACTATATGATTTTGTAGGGATAGCTTTCGTTGGCCATGTTATTTTGAGAAGACATGATTGCTTTGTTAGTATGCTTGAAGTATTATTATTTTTATGTCAATATTAAGCTTTTGTTTTGAATCTTTCAGATCTGAACATTCATGCCACAATAATGAAAATTATATTGATAAATATGTTAGGTAGCATTCCACATCAAAAATTCAGTTTTTATCATTTACCTACTCGAGGACGAGCAGGAATTAAGCTTGGGGATGCTTGATATGTCTCCAACGTATCTATAATTTTTGATTGTTCCATGCTATTATATTATCTGTTTTGGATGTTTAATAGGCATTTTATGCTATTTTATATTATTTTTGGGACTAACCTATTAACCGAGGGCTAGTGCCATTTTCTATTTTTTACCAAACGGAGTCCAAACGGAATGAAACCTTCGCAATAATTTTTCTTGGGCCGAAATGAAACCAGAAGACTTGGAGATGAAGTCAGAGATGCAGCGAGGCGGCCACGAGGTAGGAGGGCGTGCCCAGGGGGTAGGGCACGCCCCCTACCTCGTGGGCCCCTTGGGGGTCTCCTGACCTAGTTCCTTTACCTATATATACTCTTATACCCTAAAAGCATCCATGGGAACGACGAAACCATTTTTCCACCGCCGCAACCTTCTGTACCCATGAGATCCCATCTAGGGGCCTTTTCTGGCGTCCTGGTGGAGGGGGATTCGATCACGGAGGGCTTCTTCATCAACACCATTGCCTCTCCGATGATGCGTGAGTAGTTTACTTCAGACCTACGTGTCCATAGTTATTAGCTAGATGACTTCTTCTCTCTCTTTGATTCTCAATACCAAGTTCTCCTCGATGTTCTTGGAGATCCGTTCGATGTAATATTGTTTTGCGGTGTGTTTGCCGAGATCCGATGAATTGTGGATTTATGATAAGATTATCTAGGAATATTTTTTGGTTCTTCTCTGAATTCTTATATACATGATTTGATATCTTTGCAAGTCTCTTCGAATTATCGGTTTAGTTTGGCCTACTAGATTGATCTTTCTTGCAATAGGAGAAGTGCTTGGCTTTGGGTTCAATCTTGCGGTGTCCTTTCCCAGTGACAGTAGGGGCAGCAAGGCACGTATTGTATTGTTGCCATCGAGGATAAAAAGATGGGGTTTGTATCATATTGCTTGAGTTAATTCCTCTACATCATGTCATCTTGCTTAAAGTGTTACTCTGTTCTTATAAACTTAATACTCTAGATGCATGCTGGATAGCGGTTGATGTGTGGAGTAATAGTAGTAGATGCAGAATCATTTCAGTCTACTTGACACGGACGTGATGCCTATGTTCATGATCATTGCCTTAGATATCATCATAACTATGCGCTTTTCTATCAATTGCTTAGCAGTAATTTGTTCACCCACCATAATATTTGCTATCTTGAGAGAAGCCACTAGTGAAACCTATGGCCCCGGGTCTCTATTCCATTATATTAAGTCTCTTTTCCATTATATTAAGTTTCTTTTACATCTTATTAGTTTCTGATCTACTATTTTGCAATCTTTTACTTTTCGATCTATAAACCAAAAATACCAAAACTATTTACTTTACCGTTTATCTATCTCTATCAGATCTCACTTTTTCAAGTGATCGTGAAGGGATTCACAACCCCTTTATTGTGTTGGGTGCAAGTTGTTGATTGTTTGTGCAGGTATTTGGTGACTTGTGCTTTGTCTCCTACTGGATTGATACCTTGGTTCTCAAAACTGAGGGAAATACTTACGCTACTTTGCTGCATCACCTTTCCTCTTCAAGGGAAAATCAACGCAAGCTCAAGAGGTAGCAGAAATGATGTAGAATTTCTGGATAGCTGAAAGGATCGAGATGGACCTAGAGGGGGTGTGAATAGGTACAATTACAAATTTTAATTATTACTAAGCAATTTTAGGCAATAATGCGGAGTATGAGAGTGAGCCTAACAATTACAAGAGTAGTACTAAGTGCTGAGCAAGTAACACGAGTATGAAAGGAAACAAGCACAATATGAGATAAGTAAGTGCTAAGAGACAAGTAACCACAAGTAGAGAGTTAGGGTTAGGAATAACCGCAACTCCGGGAGACGAGGATGTATGCCGATGTTCACTTCCTTGGAGGGAAGCTACGTCACCGTTAGAGAGGTGGATGTTACCACGAAGACACACCAACGCCACGAAGGCTCACCCTATTCTCCCTTTGAGACAACACCATGAATGAGTTTCTCAACCACTAGTGGTAGACCTTGGGGTGGTCGCCAAACCCTCACAAACTTTCCGGGGGTAATCACAATGGTTGATTCCTCACCAAATGACTCCTACCGCCTAGGAGTCTCCAACCTCCAAGAGTAACAAGATCCGAGGGGAAAGACTCAAGACTTGCTCAAACCACGATTTGCTTTGGTCACAAGAAGGAGAGGGAGAAGATCTTTCTTTTGATTGGAACAACTCTTCGAAACTCTCAGGAATCAAGCTGGGATCTAGGATTTAGTTTATGAGCAAGAAAGGGGGAGCACTGGTTTTCTTGAGGCGTGTTTGTGTGAGGTGTTCCGCCTTATCTCGAAGAGGTAAGGGACTATTTATACCATGTTCAGAATTGAGCCGTTTGGACAAAAGTTGACCAGCCCGGATGATCTGGGACACCACCCAGATGATCTGGACATTGTCCGGATTAATCTGGCTGAAGGCCCGGATGCAGATGATAGCAGCAGAGTTGCGAGCAGCCCGGACAGACCGGAGACCACCCCGGACGATCCGGACATGTCCCGGATGATCCGGATGCCTGGCCGGACGATCCAGCTACAACATCTGGGTTCTGTGAAAAACAGGGGCACGATTACCCGGATGATCCGGAGTAGGATCTGGATGATCCGGGGCACAGCCCGGATGATCCGGAAGAACGTCCGGACGATCCGGCTTCAGCCACACCGTTCTGTGATGAAACATGCCTATTATCCGGATGATCCGGAGCAAGGTCCGGCTGATCTGGGTGAAGCCCAGATGATCTGGGGAGCCGTCCGGATGATCCGGCTAGGAGAATTTGTAGGTTTTGGCTAAGGGGTTTTGCTAGGGATTTTGGTCTATTGTGAAAAAACGTTTGTGAGACACAATGTGAGCAAGTCTTGAACCTACACCTCGGATCCCCTCTTAATAGTGTGGGATTCCTATTACTCAGAAAATAGAAAATAGCACAATACTTCATCTTTGTTTCCTCCTTTCCTCATTGATAATTTGCTTGAGTAAAATCTCATATGATGTGATCATGATGCTCATTAAAAAAACCACAGGACCGACGGCCTGTGTATATACTTAGCAAACAAGGTTAGTCCCCTATATGTAGATTTGTCATCAATATCAAAAATATTCTTTAAGAGCAAGATTGCACTTTCAATCTCCCCCTTTTTTGGTAATTGATGACAAACTACATATAGCACTCAACAAGTAAAATGTGATGCGAATAATTCTAGGAGAGTAGTCCGGTATGTGTTTTAGGAAGAGCTCCCCCTTAATGTATGCATAGGGATGTGTTTTAAGGAGAGCTCCCCCTTAATGTATGCAGGGAATAAAGTGATAAAAATACAAAATCATGCACATATGGAGTGGATGCCCTCATTCGGAATATAGTGTTGTAACAGTAGTGTAGACATACACCATTAAAATCAACATAAGCAATGATAAGCAACGAATGAAGACATCATACTTAAGCACTTGCATGGTGACATAGACTCATAGACTCATAACTCATAAACTCGTACAAGGTATCATAACACATGACCAAAGTACCATTACAATAATCATAACACATGACCAAAGTACCATAGTACCATTACAACAATAATAATGAGTCCACTTAACTAGAGCTCTAAGCAAACCAGACACACACTCATACTCCTCCTAAGAATTAAATCTCCCCCTTGATAGCAAGTACCGAAAAAGGGGAAGACGGTCGAGAAGGTAGGAGGATCACGCAGCATCCTCCTCCTCCTCATCATCATCACTCAGATCAGCAGGTGCAAGGAAGAACTCGGGAAAATCAGCGGCAGAAGGAAAGTTGACCTCCGGAAGAGGAAGACGATCAGGAATAGGCTCATTAGGCTCGATGGGACTGCCAGGATGCACACGAAGGCGAGCCCTAAGAGAATTTGCCTTAGAGATGCGGCGAACCTCTTCGGTAGCAATATGAGTAGCGGTGTAGCAGCAGGTGTCAAAGATGGCTTTATGGGACTTCCCAATAAAGCGAGCAAGGCGGTCAAACGGCTTGACGAAAGGTTTGGTGTGGCGAGAAGAGCTCTCACCACACGAAGGAGCAGGAGCCTTGACCCTAGAAGTGTCATCACGCGGAGTCCACATGGAGTGAATGTTGGTCTTGTTGATGGGGCAAGTGAAGACAGAGTCAATGACGGTCTGAATGAAAGGAGCATGTGGAAGAGTACGAACCTTCAGGCAACTAGCCATACGAATCTCATGCCAAAGGAAATCTGCCATGTCAATGGGATGAGTGGGATTCTTCCGTGAGTAGTACATCAAGTCAATGTTGTAGGCCCGAACCATTCATGATCCCCTTTCTTGGGAGCAATGGAGTTTAGGATACACTGAAAAAGCCACCGGTATTTGAGAAGGAAGATACTGATATCATTAAGCTCCTTGCTTTGCTGCACTGTGGATAGCTGAGTGGTGGGCATGGTGAGACAACTACAAGCACTGATGGGAATAGCCTCAAACTTGGGATTCACCTCATGGACCCGAAAAAGAGCGGCCTCAGATCCAGGCATGCCCAAGACAGCAGCAAACTCCTCAAAAGAGACAGTGAACTGAGAATGGGGATTCATCCAAGTGATAGAATGATCCGGATGGAAGAAACACGTGGCATAGAATTGCCGAATGGCAGCCTCATTCCAATCACAGTGGAGAGTCATAGCACGACGCAGCCCCATGCCCTCAATCTTCCCTAACACACCATCAAACTTGGTTGGATTTTTCTCAATGTAATTCAAGTTCACATAATGCTGAGGAGAGAACCCTAGATGAGCAATGACAGATTGATAGATGTCATGTTGAACCAAGGTGCAAAACCGAGGATCGGTTGCATTTGCCGGGGCGGCAAATTGGTTGACCTCGCTCCTTAAAGCAGTATACTCAAAGGGATCCATGGACTGATAGGTGATAATACGATGACCATGGTTGGTGGGGTTGGCCATGGACAAAATGAGACCAGTAGGTGTGGTAGACTGCGAGCTTGAGGCAGAAACCGCTTTCTTCTTCTTGGCTTTGGTTGTGGGGCGAACCGGCACGAGCTCTTCCTCATGGAGTTTGTCCTCATAGTCAGGGTCGTCCTGCCCGGCATAGGACGGACGAGCACGACCCGACGCTTTCTTGAGTGGACGAGCAGCTTCCTCGGAGTCTGTTGATGCTTGGCGACGTGGTTCTATGCACACACATGGGAACGAAAAAAAGGGGGGGCAACTAGATGAGTAACTGACCCTAGATGAGTAATAGGGGGAAAACAAGGAGAGAACCAGATGAGATACCACAAGAGGGACCCGAGGATGTCGACTTGAAGCTCCGGCCAGTACCACCATGGCGGAGTTGGGGACAGAGGCCGAGATTGGAGAGGATCCAATCGGCCCCGGGGAAAACGACGCGAGGAGGGAGTAGATCGAGGCAACGACAGCTCATAGGGGCGAAATCAGCTCAGTTGGACGGCCGGACAGGCAGGGCGGCCCGATGAGCAGGCGGCGGCGGCGGGGGCGAGAGGATGGGGTCGAGGGGGAGAAAACAAGGGAATAACCCCCTGTGCCCACTCGGCCCGATATGTTACTGGGCAGGGCGAAGACCCACCCGGATGTCCGAAAGGCGCCCCGGATGATCCGGACAGGTCCAGATGTCCGGGTATGGACCCGGAAATCCGGGCAGACAGAACCCGGACATCCGAATGGACATCTGAATGATCCGGCCAGCCAGAGAGCTGAGAGCTAGTTCTGATGTTTTTGAAGAATGATGAGGTGATGACGTGTGTGTATATATATATACGTAGCTTTAGTCACAAACATATCTCAAACCCATATAACCTACCCCAAAAAAAGTTGTAGGCTAAGTCACCATGTTTGAGTATACATAACTTGGGAGACCAAAAAATTTGAACTTTTGGACCCATGATTACTACTCCATCATGTTAAAGTACTATGGACACAAAATAAGTGTCATAGTGACTTTGAGATTGTTGGTTCTATTTATGCATTATGTACGGTGAGAGTACTCATGAATTGAATGTCTCCCCCTAAGAGTATGCCTACATAAGGACAAGACATTATGAAAAGGCATACATGGGTACTAGATTTCATATAATGTTGTCAAGCTCCAAGATACCAAGTTCACGCGTAAGCTGACAAAACCTTGCTTCATCCAATGGTTTGGTGAAAATATCTTCAAGTTGCACATCTGTACCAACATGATCGATGTGAATATCACCCTTTTCCACATGATCTCTCAAGAAGTGATTATCAATGTGCTTGGTGCGGAGATGATCCTTGGGGTTCTCAACAATATTGATGGCACTTTCATTATCACATAGGAGAGGCACATGTCTATAAGTGATACCATAATCCTTTAAGGTTTGTCTCATCCATAGTAATTGAGTTGCACAACTGCCGGGTGCAATGTATTCAACTTCTGCGGTAGAGTGGGCAATACAATTTTGTTTCTTCGAGGACCAACTTACCAAGGAGCAACCAAGAAATTGACATGCACTGGAGGTGGACTTACAATCCACTTTGTCTCCAGCCCAATCCGCATCCGTGTAGCCAATGAGATCAAATTTAGCATCCTTGGGGTACCATAGACCCAACTTTGGGGTGTGAACAAGGTATCTAAGAATATGCTTAACCGCCTTATGATGAATTTCCCTAGGGGAAGCTTGAAATCTAGCACACATGCATACACTAAACATGATGTCTGGTCTAGATGCACAAAGATAAAGCAATGAGCCAATCATAGAGTGGTATTTAGATGGGTCGAAAGGGATACCGTTGGTGTCTTCAGTGAGTACAATTTTGGTTGGCATGGGTGTCTTACATGGACTAGCATCAGTCATGCCGAACTTCTCTAGGATATCCTTGAGGTATTTTGCTTGAGACAAGAAAATTCCTTCTTGAAATTGTTGAATTTGAAATCCAAGAAAGAACTTCAAATCCGTATTGAGTGAAATTTCAAAATTCTTTGTCATGGAGTCCGCAAACTTCTTGCACAAATGAATGTTAGGAGAACCAAAAATTATATCATCTACATAGATTTGGCATAAGATCACTACAAAAAAATACACTTCCGTGATGATGCGTGTTTGTCACAGTAGGTCACGTTTTTTGTCATGCATGTACATCCATGACGATTTTATGACAGAATGAAGATAGTCATACCTGTGTTGTCGTAGAAGTGTTCCATGACATTACCAAAATTATCATCACGGAAGTATCCACTTCCATGACGATAAATCGCGCGTCACATAAGTGCTTTCGTCATGGGTGACTGACACGTGGCATCCACCGTAACAAAACACCGTTAAGCTATCGGGTCGGGTTTTGGATCCGATAACCCGTTAACATCCTCGACCAATGGGGATTTTCCACGTGTAAAATCATCATTGGCTGGAGGAAACACGTGTCGGCTCACCGTTGGGACAGATGCCATCCGCTCATTGGACCGAAGGCGCCTATGATACGATGACACATGGCACAGCCCAACAGAGGCCCATTCCTGTGAAAAGGCCGGCCTGTTTGACTTGGTCAAAACGTGGCGGGCCGGCCCACGGAAAGCCTATTAACAGCCTATTCTCATATAGCCCATTTACAGCCCGCTAACCCAGGGCCCGTTACGCCCTATCTGAATTAGGCCGAGTAGCGTCATCCGGGCCATCCAATATGATTCCAGCCCATTTTAACTTCCGGCCCATGTGTGGCCCATGACTTCTTTCGGCCCATATGAGGCCGTTTGTAACTCTTGGCCCATTAACGACCCGTGGTGAAACTGGCCCGTAATGAACAGTGTATTACTTTATACCCATTAACGGCCCATTATTCCATTGGGCCGTTTCCAGCCCAAGTTATCTTTCGGCCTTCTCGGGGCCCATTAATTCTTGGGCTCATTTGTAGCACTCGGTTACATACGACCCATTACTGTCATTTTCTGCTTGTGGGCCAAATTCAGCCCGTCGTTACAGTCAGCCCGTTTGCGGACCGTTAATACGTTGGGCCGTTTTCATGTAAAAAACCATTGGGCTATTTTCATAGAGTTATCAAATACGACCTATTAACGGCCCGTTATGGTCCACGAATAGTACGACCCATGATTGGCGAAATGATGATATGCCCCGTAGAAGGCCCATGGATCCTACGACCTGTATGAGGCCCATGGATAGTACGGCCCGTAGAAGGACCATGGATCGTATGACCCATAGAAGGCCCATGGACCCTACGGCCCGTAGAAGGCCCATGCACCCTACGGCCCATAGAAGGCCCATGGACCCTAAGGCCCGTATAGAAGGCAGATGGATCCAACGGCCGGAAGAAGGCCCATGGATCATATGGCCTACAGGAGGCCCATGGTTACAACAGCCCGTGTGTTGCCATGATTATTTTAGCCTAGTTACCAAAAATAGGCTATTGTGGCCACTAGAAAAACACAGAAAAAGAACTGCACTGACTACAAGCAAACAACTAAACAAGACAATAAGGAAATAAATAAGCAAGCAATTAATGCTAGCCTATTACCGCTATTACACATATTACATCCACTGGGCATCAAAGTTCGCCACCAGTGCAAATATAGGGAACAAAGCAGCACATTACATACACTGGCCGTCAAAATTGGCCACCAGTGCAAATAAACGCGGCAGCAAAACAAGAGCATAACTGAAACAACTTCAGAAGAGCTCAAGAAACGTTATCCTGGGTATCCACCATGCTGGCAATAAGCTTAGCAATCTGATTAGCTTTGTCCTGTTTGGCGCTAAAATCCTCCAACACTTGTTGTTGCACCAGAAAGTATGCATCTGAATGCTCCAGGGACTTCTGCAGTCCTTCCGCTTCTTGTCGCAGCACAACTGATCGATGTCTTTCAGCTTGTAGTTGAGACTCAAGAAACCGAACTGATTCAGACAGTGAGTTTGAATAGCTTGTGCAAGCGGTAGTGGCCAGTAACTCGAACACTAAACCAAGACAGGACTTTGGGGTTGTCTCGCTGTCTTCAAGATAGTCTTCCTTAGCTGTTTTATCAGCTTTGTTGGAGACCAACAAGGATGTGTCACTATCCTGAACCTTATCTGCATTACTTCCTTTACCATTGCTTAATAAGGCACTCTTCCCCAATATTCTGTCAGCATTCTAAAAGAAGAAACAAGCAGACACATAACAAGTTTAGCATGTACTAGTATATGAAACTCATTTCGGTGAACCAGTTCATTAGTAAGGTGGACAGGATTAAACTACCAAGTCTTCTATTGCCAAGTACTAGTACATAATAAAAGCATCAAACAAACATATATCTATGTCCTATGGTCACTGCATTGTCTTGCCAAATCAAAATAGAGACACGGTTCAAATCATATCAGTTCAAGACAAAGCAGCAGTGAAAGAATACAAAGCGTGGGAAACTACACGGCACAACAAGATTTCAGATGGGTACCACGGGTCTACATGTACAACAACACTATTGGCTCTGTTGTGATGCTAGTAATGTGCATGATATGAAAGTCAACTGTATACACAATTGAAATTGAAATCAAAAGAGCTATTGATAAGAGCAAACCTGTTAAAGAAACATGCGTGAACATACCTGCTGTGCCATTGGAGTTTCGATTGGATCCTTCAATTTAAAAATAAGTTTGTATGAGTAAATACAGTGATACAAGAGCAAAGCAATCATAGTTAAAAAAGGCGCGCCTAAGCGAGCGCTTAAGCGCGCCTAGGCTCTAGGCGTTGGCAAAACGCATTGCGCATAACTACGCTTAATCTGTGCATAACTGCGCATAAGCATGCGCTTTGGTCAGTAAAGCGCAAGGCGGTGGCAAAACGCACAATTAACGCCTAGCGCTTTTTTGAACTATGATAGCAATGGAATCTTAAATTAGAACAGTTGTTCTTCAGGTTTAGGCACTTGTTCTACATGAACAGAGTACAGTAAGACGCAAGAATATAATACTTAAAAATAGAAAATGAGCTCATAGACCTTACCACATTCTTGGTTCGGGACCAGTACAGAACAAGGCGTTCCCAGTCATCGTCCAGTAAATGTGTCTCAGGAGAACGTAAGGGAATTTGATGAGTTTCTTTGCCGGTGAAGTACGTTTTCTTCAGGTAATTCCGATACTGCCACCAAGCATTCTTGAAGATAGCAGAGGTATTAGCACAGGTTACCTCATCCTGAGTTTCCAAATCGGTCCTTCTCTATAGAGAAAAATGGGAAAATTTGTTGTATTATAACCATCATGGAGGTAGGATGTATGGGACGAAGCAAAGTAATTGCCATGAATAACATTACTTACACATAACTCCTGGACAAACACCTGCAACTGGCATTTTCCTTCATCTTCAGTATAATATTTCCAAGATGGGAAGATACGCACATACGATTTAACAACATCAAATGCGATAGATGCTAAACTACGACTAGCTGGTTGTGCTTCCTCCACAGGAATAGGCGTACTAACTGGTGGAGTTGGGGTTCGCCGTGATAGTACTGGCCCTTTGGGCACTGGAGCTGCCTTACTAACTGCTCTTGTTTGGGAGCTCTGTGGTGGAGATGGTGTTGTGTCAACAGGAACTGGGTTACTATCGGCTGGGGTTGGGGTTAGATTGGGTGAAGCTGGTTCTCTGTCCATCGCAGTAGGGGTACAATCTGCGAGAGTTTGGGTTATGTGTGGTAGGGCTGGTTCTTGTGCATGTACAACCGGGGTGCTATCTCCACCAAGAGGTAGCACTGTTTTATTTGAAGACCGTGTTTTTATTCCGCTAGATACTGGCATCACCCGCTCCAATTCAAATGGCTGATAAACAGGAAACATAGTTGAATGTACAGACATTGTATGAGAGACAGATGCAATAGATAGTGTGGAAAAAAGAGGGCATGAAATAGTTGACATGTATATTGTTTAACTAAAACGGATAGCATGACATAATTTCACATATATGATGTCTATCTAAACTGGATAGCATAGCATAACATAATTCAAAGATATGATGAATAACTAAACAGGATCGCATGACATAATTCACCTACATGTTATCTAAGTAATCAGGATCGCATCATTTAATTCACATATGTGATTTATATGCTAAACAGAGGGCATTCGATATGATGTCTGAACTAAGAACATGGTGTTGAATATTGTGTATATGATGTCTAAACTATGCAATGCAAGACACCGTATGCATGATATGAGCAGTATAACCGTGCCAAGTTAGAGCATACACCTCAGTGGGGGAATAGGACTGGTCATCTGTCTCTGAATCCATCTCTGAGGAGCTATCGGGACCCAACAAGAGATCTGCTTCGACAGGTAGCACTGTCTGCTCTGAAGGCCTTGTTTTCACTCCAGATTTTTCCATCTCCCACCCAAATGGCTGATTCACAGGAAGAGTAGTTTAATGTACAAACATTGTCGACAAATGGAAATGTAATGAAGAAAAGGATGGGCAAGATATCATTCAAATATATGATGCCTGGTTAAACAGGATGGCATTGCACATTTCACATATATTATGGCTGGCTAAAAGACATGAGACTGCATAATTCCCATATATGATATAGAAACTAAACAGGTGGCATTACAGAACATGTCTAAACTAAGCAGATGACATATATGATGTCAAAAGTAGGCACTGCAAGGCAACATATGCATGATATGACTAACATCATCATGCCAAGGTAGAGCAAACACCTTGGGGGGTAAATAGGAGTGGTCAGCGGCGTCTGAATCCGCCTCAGAACAGATATCTTCCTCTGGATTACAATCTGGAGAGGGGTGGGGAGGGTTTGCCATTGAACCCACCATGGAGCGATGTCTGCATGACATTGTATTGCCGCGCAAAACTCTTCTCTTTTTCTCTACATGTTCAGCATGACTGTGTACAATATCTGACATGCATACGAAAAAATATGGTGAGATTATGTAAGGAGAGCATGCAGAAATTTAGAGTGATGGTAACAACCAGTGGATGGATCCAAAAATAATGATAGCAGGCTGATGATTGCTTTAAATTAATAAAAAGACAGATGATGATTGCTTTACTATTTGTTTCCCACCCAAGATGAACAACATAGGCATACCCTAGGTGAACCAGATATTAGACAGACATACTATTCATTGCTGCCTCGATATGTGCCCCACAACTAATTTAGAACTCAAGTTTGAACATTAATTTGGACCTGACTTGGGAGTCCAAGAGCTGAACAGGACGATAAAGTAGCAGGTAAGTTTAAGCAATGCATAACATAAGCAGAAACAAAAGAGTGCGACCTCTCTTGTGGACCCGTGTACTCCTCAGGTTCATCTGCTGAGTCGATGATGGTGATGCCGTTGGGGTGGGTGCCGGCGGCAGGGAAGGAGATCTGAGGCGGCGAAAGACGGTCAGGAGTCGTGATGTCTGGTTTGGTGGATGCTTCTGTCGATGGAGCAGCTCAGGTGAGGTGGACGACGTCGCGGCAGGAGCAGGACAAACCACACAAAGTTCCCTTCGACACGTACCTGTAACTGAAGTAATTCTGTAAGGGCTCATTTGGCTTGCATGATTCTTAAAACGCAGGGATAGGAAAAACACCGGAATAGGATAGGAAAATGCACATGGTAAACAGAGCATTTGTAAACACAGGATTTCTGTCAACTTGGGTGTTTGGTTTACAGGAATTGGAAGAGCAGAGGAATGCAAAGAAACATGGCCAAAATAAAGTGAAACCATATGAAAGCGTGTACAGTTAGAATGTTATTCTGGCACTAATGCACTTGGTCTTGTTTTCATGCATAGGATTTTGAAAAGTAGGTCCAGGTGGATGTTTTGCTTCATTCCTTTCAACAAAATGCATGAATAATTGAATAGTAGAGTGCCATTGGAAAATTCCCTATTGCTATGTTTTTCCGTTGAACCAAAATAGCCCTAATGGATCGATGTGAATGTATAGTAATAAGTGATGCAACAAGTGTACAACCTCTTTGCCATAGCCGTGTCGACCTCAGCATCATTGGGTTGGTCGCTGAAGCAGTTGAGGCAGAGGTGGCTGTCGGAGGTGTGGAGGAAGATCTGAGGAATCTGTAGACGGCATCCAGGGCACTGCTCTGTTGTGATGGATCGTTCTATCGTTGGAGCAGCTCCGGTGAGCCGTAAGACGTCAAGGCTGAAGCAGCACAAGACAGACATCGTCAATCTCAAGTGGGATTCTAATAGAATCTCCAATAGATGATGTAAAATGGATGTAAAATTAACATCACCAAAAACCACCTGACTACAACCGATGAGGTAAAAACTGTTGACTCTGAACTTAACTGTCGAACCTGAAATTTACCATGGAATCTGAATGCTATTGTCGAAACTGAACGCAATGGTAGCAGAGAGGCACTTGACATGTAGTTTAGGGAGGACCTGCAGTTCATTTTCAACCTGCACCCCCCTGAGCCGCCAGCCACCACCGGCCGAACCGCCGGCCCCAGTGCCGCCTCGCCGCCCCGAAACAACTCGCCACCGCCGCCCCGGCCAGCCCTCTAGGCCCCCTGTCCCCCACCCTGAACCCTAAGATAGATAGTGGGGTACCTCCCCGGCGAGCCCCCGTCCCCGATGTGGGTGGTTCTTCCTTAACTCCGTCGAGACCCCAAACCCCTGAAAATCGACTTACCCAAAAGTCGATTCAGTCGATTGAAGTGTGGCTTAATCGGAGCAGAGCAGCAGCACGAGCAAGGGGGAGAGCAGTAGCAGCAGCTGGGCGAGCGAGCGATCGAGCGAGAGCTAGAGCAGCAGCAGCTGCGCGAGCGAGCGAGGGAGAGCCGGAGTAGCAGCAGCAGCTGGGCGAGCGAGCGATCGAGCAAGAGCCAGAGCAGCAGCAGTGCGAGCGAGCGAGGGAGAGCTGGAGCAGCAGCAGCAGCAGATCCGGCTGGTATGGACGCCACCGCCGAAGGGGCCTCGCACTGGGGGAGAGCCGTAGTGGAGATGTCGCCCGCAACGCCGGCTTCAAGGTAGCCGCTCCATGGGGGTGCGGGATGGAGCACCGTCGGCGCCAGGAGGTCGAGTTAAGGAGAAGGTGCAATGTGATGAGTGTACAACCTCTTTGGTGGCGCCGAGTAGGCCTCGGCTTTGTCCAAGGAGTCGGTGAGGATGCTGCGGTTCCGGTGGAGCAGGTTAAGGCGGCGCTGTGGGGATGGAGCAGCCGCGATAGACGAGGCGATCGTCGGAGCAGCTCCTTGGAGGTGGAGGACGGGGCAGCTGAACCGGCGGGACAGCGCGACGGACGACGGATCCTCATCCGGGGAGGTGGACGAGGGACGTCGAGCTGTTGCGGTGGACAACGTCGTTGAGGAAGAGGCTCCGGCTTGGCAGCGGTGACGTGGCGGACGGAGGAGGGTGGGGTTTCGCGGCTGGAGCGGAGAGGTTATGGAGGCCTAGGATTTCGAATGGCGAAAAGGGGGCGATGGGAGGGGGTGAAGCATGACTTAGGGACGCACTTGTCCAAAATGTAGGGTGTGTTACAAAAGTACCCCCACCGATTTGAACTAGCGGCCCTTTCAGCTCAGGGTTAGAAGGGGGATTTCGCGTGTCGGGATTTGGCAGCTGGAGGGAGTTTTCGCGCGCGTTGTAATTTCGGGATAGCAAGGCGCGGGTTGTGAAGGCGCCAGTTTTGAGAGCACGATATCTGAATTTTCAGGATATAACAAGACGCGGGTTGAATTTTAGGGACAAGCCTAACATGTAGTAATATTGTACATGTACGTACCAAATCAATTTGCACTTCCCTCAACCAAAAAGAAGACGAAAAAAATAAAACTATTCACACCACACAAAGAGAGAGTCTTGCCCCATTTTACTATACAAATGCTATTCAAAGCTACTCCCTCCTTCCATCTATATAGGGCCTAATGCGTTTTTCGATGCTAACTTTGACCAAATATTAGAGCAATGATATATGACATGCAACTTACACAAAGCACACCGTTAAATTCGTCTGTGAAAGGTTCTTTCAATGATATAATTTTCACATTGTGCATGTCATGTACTATTAATCTTGTCAATAGTCAAAGGCGGTCTTAAAAATCTCATTACGCCCTATATAGATGGAAGGAGGGAGTATGAATCCATGTTATGTCCGATTAAATTTTTTCGCTTGCTGTATAATGCATGTAACCTACTCATACCAACATTTTAGTGCATTCCAAATGTCTATACTACCGCTGCAATTCGAACTAAATTTGAATTCGTTTCTCTATTTCAATAAGAATCTACAATCATGATTGTTGCCAACTTCAACCATCATTCGTGTATTACCTTAATAACACACCACATGATTACTATAGAGATAGATATGAACTATGTGTACTACATGAACTCGAATTCTATTTTTTGAATACACTTGATGTTGATTCCAAATAATAGTACATTTGATGTACTAACTATATATTCATAATCTAAACCATGTTCCATACGTACACCGTGTTTATCACACAAAGTATAGTGCCCCGCCCCCTACATTATGACAAGTATTTAGACCTGAGTTGCAAAAGCCACACATTAGCCCAAATTATAATCAATGTTCTACATTATGATATCTTCTTCAAGTATCCGTATCCACTTTTTTATAATGAATTATGATCTTTGTTCGTCTTTTACACCTTCACGATCCTCTTCTATTTGTAGCTAGCTAGCGCTAACTTTCTATCGTGCATGCACACGCCCGCCCCCCTCACACACCCTTAGCGTCCCCTCCATCGCGCACGTTCATTATTTCTCTTTAGGTCGTCCACCAGCGGTGTGTGTAGGCCCCCGGCTCCTTCTTTCTGGCACACACCGGTCGATATACCTCTCTAGCCAAGTGTGCCTACAACAAACACATATATACTTCCCCTCTTCTCTTCTCACCGTCCATGCCCCCATATGTCCAATACGATTCCACGCAGGTGCACACTCCCGCCCCTCTTTTCATTTATCACATGCTCGCACACTCCTCCCCCCTCGACATGGTAGGCCTCTCGCACCACCTCCTAGCCACACCCTCTCCCCCTGTCTGCCTCTCCGGACCTTATTTGCTTCTAACACATGCAGGCGTGTATATGAACTGATCTCCCTACATATAGCCAGGTCGACTATAATTCGTTTTCACCAAGCACCGATACACTTACCTCGCTAGTTATGTCTCTCCTTTTCTCGGACACACGACGGTTGATCTTCCTATGTAGTTACGCATGCTTACCACAACCATATCTTCTCCCCTCATCATCCTTGAATACCTCCCGACCCGTCTCTCACACGCACGTGCATAGACAGACAGACATCCCCCGCCCTCTCTTATTGATATTGCACTCATACCCTCCGTTTGTCTAGCAGGCCTCTCCCACCATTTGTGAGACGCCACTCCACCACCAACCCTCCGACGCTCTACCTTTGTCTTTTTCCCAACCTTATTCCTCTGCTACACATATCCATGGATGTCGATCGATCTCCCTCAATACATAGCTAGGTCTCTCTCCTTCCCCACACATATACTAGTCGACCGGTCTCTACCCCCCCCCCCCCACACACACCGATAGTCGAACGTTGTAGGTAGGTATCCATGCCACGGAGAAGAACTGCACCTCTGCCCTCTCAAATTCTAGTAGGCCAGCCGCCCTGTATCTTTGACGTGGGCAAACACAAATTCGATGGCACTCTTTATCGATCGCGCAGCCACACACTTCATCCCTGTTTTCAATTCTATCGATATCTCACGTCCATGACTCCGTTTCACACACATTGCATATGTTACGGTTTTCTGATTGAGATATCATCAACACATTGCCTCTGTTTCGCACAAACCATCTCTCTCACACCCACCCACGTACGTACCTGCACCTAAAGAAGAAGTGCACGCAGGACGCACGTACTCACGTCTCGTTCCCGGCCACACCCGCGCGGGTACATGGTGGAGTTCGTTTCTATACGAAAAGGCAGCCCACGTGATAATTTGACGCGTGTAGAAGTTGTTTACTCAAAGGAGGGTCGGGTACCACGCCTAGAATATAAAACGATTGCCGTGGGGAAAATGGAAAAATGGGTTTGTCTCTCGTCACACCATCTCACACAAGGCCGCCGTGGCCTCTCTCTCTCAGCGTTGGTCAGTGATCCGGCCACATCCCGTCCGCCGGCGGAAAGGGAGGATGTGCATCGTCTCTCCGTTCGACGGCGTTGAGGCAGCTCATCCCGATCTGTGGTACCCGCCGTTCTCTCTGACCAAGCTCCGGCGCGGTAGGGCCTTCGCCACTTGCTCGCTGCTGCAGCATGGGCAGATCCCGGCTGCCGGCGCCCTCCTAGTAACATCCCGACGACCCTCAGGTACAGCTTCCTCCGGCCTTGCTCCACTGCCCATCTTCCCACGTTGCTGCATGTGGATCTTCTTTAGTTGTTTGCTTAAATCGTATCTCGGCCGGCGTACTTTCCATCTTGCAATCTCGTCCTCAAACCATTTTTGATAAACCACCATGTGCTATCTTTCCCTTTTTACATGGAACATGCTTCTTTTTTGTCGGCGTATGTGTCTTCAACTCGTGTTATTGGGCAGTAATTGTTTCCTTTCGACCTCCTTTTGCAAACAGGGCTATCCATTTTCACCTCGTTGCTATTGCGACCTTTTGGTGAACTGCACAAATCACTTTTCTGAAGAGTGTTTTGTGCAGTTCCGCCAAAATGTCACACGGGCAACGTTTTTACATTTCTGTGGGACTGCGGAAAGGGAGATTGGTTTTGCTATCCTCCTCATCCAACTCCGTGCCTAATCTTCTCCAACAAGAAGTTAGTCCTAAAGAGAGATCGTAGAGGTGATCGGCTTCTATTTATGTGTGTTATGTTTCATCATCTAGTTCCACTATTATTGTAATCACACTGACTGGATATCTTTGCAAACAGGGATGGTCCGCTCGATTTTAGTGGAGCTGCACAAAATGATCGGATTGTGGTGTCCTTCATACACCTCTTTTTTGGCTACAGAGCTGGGTGAAACTAGCTGCCAAGCAATGAACACTGTGCCAAGGAAATGGAGCCATGCCTACGAACAACATCGATCAATTATATTTTTTTCTTTATTTGTACACCTTCTCACAACTTTGTCTTCAGTTGTGATGTGAATATTGGCGCTGATCTGCGAACCATTGAGATGCATTAGCCATGGTAGTTTCATTTGTATTTGATGGAATGTTGTAACGAGATAATCTCGAGGCAAGACACATGAATCCTAAGTTGAAACCTTTTTTTCCCGCGGGAACCAAAGTTGAAACCTTCATAGCATCACAGTACAATTTCATCAAAATTATGCGTACATATAAACAAATCCTGAAGGATTGATAGCAATGCCAGAAACAATTCAACTTTGTTTCGCCGACATGTTGGACATCCTTCATCCGGCTCCACCTACCATGCAGCAATATTGAGTGCACAACACAACTTCAGGGAAAGATTCGCCCCGGTCGTTGCACCGCAGTAGTAATGACTAGTGAGCAGTCAAATCACAGAGCCCCACCTTTGCCACAGTAAGTTGCTCGGACGAAGCAACCATCATTTCTCTGTTCCTTGAATCCGCTGGTACTCCCATATTCCCACAGTAATAAGTTGCTCGGGCAAATCAACCATCACTATATCCACTCACGTGTGATGACCACATGAGCTATCCATTCAGATTGCATGTGAAAAAAATAAAGGTCGATAACTAATGCGGCAAACTTTCAAAAAAAAAACTAATGCGGCACCTCGGGCCAATGCGGCCAGATCGCATTTTGCATAAGAAATTACACACCTGTTTCGTTGACATGTGGTCCCATTCCAACATATCAGTGAGACGACATCGAGTAGTAGGAGTATTTCCGAACGGACGTGTAGGCCGGGGCGCCTCTTCGTGAACCGTGGCAAACTGGCAACCGTCCACCGACTCTTCGCCTTTCCCTCTCGATTTGGAACTGTTATCGCATGCTCTTCCTCTCCCTCCTCCATTTTCCTTCAGCCCTTCACCCTTTCTTCTGCCATTGTTCGATCGTCTTCTCCATGGAGGGAACACCGGAAACGACCCCGTTATTCTTGCCCCGATCTGAAAGATGACGTGGTGGAGAAACTCATTGGTCGGTGCAACGTCATCACCTCGGCTGCCATGGCAGGTTCGTTCAAGCCCATTCTCGACTCAACTAATAACACCATTACAAGGAACCCAAGAGTCAAGGAGCGGTTTGATCTCCCCTATCTTCTTCGCCGTGACCCTGATGACTGGCGTCGGCACGACGGAGGCCTTGCCCTGTGCAAGTTGATGCCGCTTGATAATGATATGTATGATGTTAAGATGCCATCGCTTGAGGGCAAGGCTTGGGCAGGTGCAAATGGAGATTGGGTTGTTTACATTGGGTCCAACTGCGAGTGGGAACTTTTGAATGTGTACACTCGTGACCGTGTTCCACTTCAAAAAATCTCAGCAGACTGCCCAGAGGTTGAGCACACCGGTATTGTACGCACGTTCAAATACGATCATGGTAACTGTCTTCTACGGAAGATAGAAATTTGTCGAGTTCCCAACCGCTCATGGAATTATAACAACTATGAAGTTGTTGCTATCTTCGACAAGCTTGTTGCCGTCCTTGGTGGTTTGACTCGATGGATATTGCTCAAAAACCAGTTTCTATACACGGATGTGTACTGTGATGCAATTCAATACGAGGGTCTTGTGTTTTCTTCCACCTCTCATGGCACTGTTTTTGCATGGGATCCTCGTAGTTTCTGTATGTTTGCCTTCCACCGTAATTATAATTGTTTCATCCACATGCATGCAGGTTAGCAAGTTTCCCTTTACTAATTAACCTTCTTCTTGTGTTTCCAAGGTCCTATGAACATTCCACCACCTATACTTGAAAAATTTAATAACCAAGGGGGAGATGGTGATGGTGATGATCACGAGCATGAGGACGAGCAGAACGTATATACTCAGTGGCGCCTGGAAACTAATTCCGATGGATCACCTCTTCTTGTGTGTATACAGCCCACTGATGATGTTACTACTGAGGGAGCACGTGTTGTCTCCCATGGTCGCACTCTTTGGACCTATTCCAACACCCGTTGCATGGTATTCGAGATGGATACTAGTGTGCTAACGCCAACACCTTCTCCCTGGACAGAATTGATAGTCTTGGAGAAAACTCGCTCTTCCTTGGACAAAACTATCCGATGATGGTGAAAGGCGATCCAACTGCTGTTGACACAACGTTACTAGTAGCATTTATGAGAAGCAACTATGTCTATACCTCGGACATTAGGGTGGTTCCCTATCCTGGTACTGCTATAGTAGGCCACTTTAGCCTGGATGATTAGTCCTGCGTTGGTCTCGAGATCGACAATAGATGGCCCGTCCCAGAGAATCACTTGTGGTTCAAAGCAAGCGTTTCCAACGCCGAGGAATGGTTGAGTTGAAGTTCATTTCATTGCTTGTTATTTGTTGTGTGGTGAAAACTTTAGTATTTATAATGTATCCTCATTGTCGATGTGGGTTGATGACCTGTTGTATGTAACAAAATGATATGCCTGTGATAAACTTACTAAATTTATGAATTGCTTTCGAGTTGCTTCTGTGAGTGAGTGGTGCGACGAGGCAATTAATTTTTCCGAATACATAATTGTACGTGCATTGCAACAGGTTATCGGATGAGGCCAATCAACAATAGTAGTACACTATTTGTACTAGCTTCACATGCTTCGCGCGTCGTGCGGGTGTTTTTACTGTAGCCATATTGTACGTAACCAGCACCTCGAATCCTCGATACTAGTACTATATAGTAAGTAGTAGGAGTAGTAGGGTGGCATGGGCCAGAACAAGCATTCACGTCTAGGAGTACGGCACACGCCACCAGCACGACTTCCATCTGACACCATATTTCTTGGAGTCCGTGCTAGAGCAATCTCTTCAACCTCATCGTTTCTCTAACTCAGCCATCGCGCGGCGGGCGAGGTGGGGGTTTGCCGATAGTCGGTTTCCTCAACTGCGGTCCCACTTGTAAGGCCAACTCCAATGCTCTATCAATATATGGATGTACTCTTCTTCCCAATACAAAAACTTGCATCCATTCTACTCCCTCCGTTGCACAATACATGCCTTGTATTTGTCAAAATATATATTTATCTAGACATGTTTTAGTATATAGGTACATCCATTTTTGGACAAATGGAAGTCAAGTATTTTGGAACGGAGGGAGTACACAATAAAAATTTTAAGTTAGCACAACTAGTCTAATCCAAGAGCACAACCGAAGATTTGGTCGGGTTCTTCCTCCTTTTGCCGACACGTGGGACATCCAACATCCAGGTCGAGTCATGAAAGAAAATAGAGTGGTAGTTGAAGCCACAAGATGTGCATCTTGGGTTAAACTTTAAATAGAATCTTACTACTCTTGAGTCTTGAGTAACTCCAAAAGCGGCCACCGAAGATCTTTATTGGATTTGTTTTTCATCACCAGCACGCCGAGGTGAAAGATGTGTAGGTTCAGTGGGTCCTCTTGAATTTTCACTGACATGTGGGGCCGCATGTGAGAAAACAAACGATGGGCTCCGTGCGTCCACTGGCTGGCTGAGAAGAGAGATAGAGGAGGGATGAGCACGGACTGCAGGAAATTTGTTCTACGTAACCACCACCTTGATATTCGCGTGTGGTTGTTTCTAGAATAAAAAAAGGAGGTACCCCTACTTATGTTACTCCCACTACACCTAGCCTAAGGTTAGTAGGTGACCTTGCGCTTGGCTCTTCGCCTCTTCCGGAAGTCGATGGTTCTACAGTAGTGCTTCTGGCAATCTGACACCAAATGAACTGCTGCACGTCCACCGCTTGTAAGCAAAAGTTTCTCCTCGTGCTGTGAGCCACCGCGCACGCATTGGCGAGGGAGAAGGCGTAATCAAGCTTCTCGTCATTCTGTGAGTTGACGGGACACATCAAAGTTATTTACTAGTAGTACATACTCTCTCCAAAAAAGGGCTGACCATGTCATTGCTACCATCCCGTGCTCCGTCGTTGAGTACATGCACTATTCACGTGCCATCGAGGAGAAAAAATATTGCGTAGGTGCCATCGAAGTGCACAACTCACTTACGAAAAAGGGTTTCCCCCCACTCCCCCCCCCTCGCACGACTCACTTACACACTACTTATCTGATTATCTCCATTTTCTTGCATGACACATGCACCTTGATGCTAGATGTCTCGTGTGTTGGGAAAACGATGAACAAAGCTCGCGTAAAAGAAAAGAGTTGAAGAGCATAGATTCCCGACGACCGAGGAGGAGCAAGGAACCTTGCGGTGGAGTGTCTTCAAGGAACCTTGCATGTTTTCCCCTCTTTTTTGCCGCCTGCCCACCTATAAACAAATAAAAGAACATGAACTTTTCGCTAACCACTAGAAACGATACATCAGGATGCTAAGTTGAAGATGTTTTATACTCCCTCCGTTCCCAAACATAAGTCTTTTTAGATATTTCAATAAGGGACTACATACGAACAAAATGAGTGATCCTACACTCTAAAATATGTCTACATACATCCGTATGTTGTAGTCTATTTGAAATGGCTAGAAAGACTTATATTTAGGAACGGAGGAAGTAGTTTATATTGAATTACAGACAACCACGCAACAAGCCACGCATGTACAGGACGCATGCAGCCATGCATGTACACAAGCCAACGCACTAACTCCATCCAATCCAACTCATGCACATACGCAGCCAGCATGGAGCACACAACACACGTACACAAGCTCGGCCGGAGAATGCACGTGAATAACACATGCATGCGCACACACTCGGCTGCATGGAGGCGTGCACCATCCGCGGCGACGTCCGGTTCGTCGTGCTACGGCGAAGCTCGCATGCAACGGTGCATACGCATCTCTTGCATCACCTCTTTGCCGTTGTTGCTCAACTACTAGTCGGAGACGAAGACGACCGCAACCTTGGCCTTAGAGCTAGCACCGATGGAAAAACACGCACGCTGCACGCACACGAGCACATACGGAGTGCCCACGACATGGTGGTGGTGCGTCCACAGTCGCCTCTACTCCTTCTGCGCATGTTGTCTATCAAGGCGGCTGCATGCTAATGATGATGTGGGTGAGATCTTCTAGGACTCAGACGATGACGAGGAAAATTATGAGACACAAGGTGACGTACACCATCAAGGTCCACAGTTAAAGGGGTGCTAGTAAGTGCTTAGATGTGCTTAGAGCAAGTACAATAGAGCTGAGTCAGCGGGGTATAAGGAATAAACTAGTATATTTCTGCTTAGTTGGAGGAAAGAGAAGAGGAGAGTGAAGGTAAGCAGGCTCTTCGTGAAGAGCCAGCTCTAGCACGTGCTCCTAGGCACTTTGTGAGAATGAAAGGTGGGCCACAGAATAAAAATGTAGTAGTACACTCTTTTGATCTACTATTATACATGTTGACTATAAGATGGGCTGTAGATGACATGGCACTGGCTATACTATTAATGCTCTTTAGATGAGGTGCTAAGTGCATTAAATGGCTTAATAACTCAAGTCTTCAATGCATAGGTGCTTAGTTTATTGGTGCCACATCATATTTTATGCCTACGTGGCAGGCTTAGCAGCTATACATGGTGGAGCACTGGGAGAGGCCAAGGCTGGTCATAGTGGGGAGTAACTTGTACTGTAACATATTACTATGTTACTCTAAACATCTCTATAAACCGGAAAGGAGGGAGTAGTAACATAGACTAGTGTCATATGCAGAGTATGGGAGCACATGATATTTCCCCGTCCGGACCGATCCCAAGTTGGCTTCTCACCTTCTTGGCCCAACAAAAACCCCTCCCCCCTCCCGCGTGCGCTTCCCGCCCAGCGCCAGTTGAGCCCACCGCTCCACATTGATGGCAAGTCAGGGCGACGCGACCTCTCACTACTTCCGCCTTTGAAGCGGCGTGCCGACCGAGGGCACCGCCTGCTGCACGCCCGGCATTTCAGACTACACAGTGGATAGTAACTTTACAGCAAGTACTACAATTAGATGACATAAGCAGGCTATAAGGATTTAAATATAGTATTTGTGCTTAGTTGAAGGAGAGAGAAGAGGAGAGAGAAGAGAAGCAGATTGTAAACGTGTAGCCGGTTGTACTCCAACATACTTTGTGAGACAAAAGGTGGGGCCATTATTAATGATATTGTATTTATACTAAAGGGACTAACGGACGCCTTAATTACTCCGTTTTTTAGACAAACCTTGGTGGGGCTATTATTGACTTTTTTTGAGCTATTATTGACTTGGACGTGGGGTTTAGGGGCCAAAGGCCTACTATTATACTTGCACGACCGACCTGAAATGATCTACCCTAGCCTCCGCTGTATCATATGGTTTCGCACCGTTCCAGATCTTAGTGCCACCACACAATTCTTCTCCAGCCTTCCTTCCGGCGTGCACCACGAGAAGGGAGAACAGTCCTCCAGACCCCGCCTTCCATGATCCTGTACGGGAGAGGGGCGATCAGGTTTTTGGGGAGCACACTCCTATCACTGCTGCCAGCGACGACTTCCTCAACGACAACCTTCTTCCCCGACCTCAGTAACCTCTTCATCAACGATATGAGTGACAACATCAACCACATCGGTTCTGCTCCCGCTGTACAGTATGTGATTCTGTCCTCCTGGTTTAGTCCTCATCATTACTTTGATGTTTGCAATTGTTGTCATGATCTATTTACTGCTGATTCGGATTAAATCTCATACTAAATTGCTCATATATTCAACAATCCAATCCAAAAACCTGATTACAGGCAATTTACTCCGAGTGGTTTTGCTGCGCTTTTGAAGCCGCCTACTTTTAAGGGGGTGCAATATAAAAGGTGGCGCACAAGAGCAGTATATTGGTTTCAGATCATGTACTGCTATGACGCCACTAAGGGTATGCCTGAGGGCGATCTTAATCCTACACAGCAGGAAGCTTTTCAAAACATGGATACCCTCTTCAAAGTCGTCCTGCTGAGTGTTCTTGACGATTCCATTGTGGATTCATATATGTCGTTTGACAGCGGCAAAGACATGTGGGCTGTGCTCGAGGCCACGTTTGGGCCCTCGGGCGCTGGCAACGAGTTGTACGTCATGGGGCAATTCTGTGACTACAAGATGACTGATGAGCGCTCTGTTGTTCAGCAGACTCATGAGATACAGTCACTCTCTAAGGAACTTGAGTACTTTAAGTGTGTGTTGCCAGACAAATTTGTTGCTGGGACCATCATTGCCAAGCTTCCACCTTCATGGAACGATTTTGCTACTTCTCTGAAAAACAAGAGACATGAGTTTTCTGTTTTGGATCTCATTAACACTCTTGATTTTGAGGAGAAGGCGAGAGCAAAAGACACACGTGCTCGGGTCGCTGAGGGAGCTTCTAGTGCCCACATGGTACACGAGAAGAACTTCCAGCCCAACCAGCCCCAAAACAACAAGAACAAATCCCAGGGGAAAGGCAAGTTTGATGCAAAGAACAAGCCGTCACATTCTACCAACTTCAAGAAGAATTCTCATAATGGGAAGGGATACAAACCTCAATTTTGGTAGTGATAACCCACAAGTGTAGGGGATCGCAACAGCTTTCGAGGGTGAAGTACAACCCAAATTTATTGATTCGACACAAGGGGAGCCAAAGAATATTTTTGAGTATTAGCAGTTGAGTTGTCAATTCAACCACACCCGGATAACTTAGTATCTGCAGCAAAGTATTTAGTAGAAAGAGTGGTATGATAGTAATGGTAACAGTAGCAACAGAAAAGGTAAATGTTTTTGGGTTTTTGTAGTAGTTGTAACAGTAGCAACGGAAAAGTAAATAAGCGAAGAACAATATGTGAAAAGCTCTTAGGCAATGGATCAGTGATGGATGATTATGCCGGATGCGATTCCTCATGCAATAGTTATAACATAGGGTGATATGGAACTAGCTCCAATTCATCAATGTAATGTAGTCATGTATTCCGTAAATAGTCGTACGTGCTTATGGAAAAGAACTTGCATGGCATCTTTTGTCCTACCCTCCCGTGGCAGCGGGGTCCTAGTGGAAACTAAGGGATATTAAGGACTCCTTTTAATAGAGAACCGGACCAAAGCATTAACACATAGTGAATACATGAAGTCCTCAAACTACGGTCATCACCGAGAAGTATCCCGATTATTGTCACTTTGGGGTTGTCGGATCATAACACATAATAGGTGACTATAGACTTGCAAGATAGGATCAAGAACACACATATATTCATGAAAACATAATAGGTTCAGATCTGAAATCATGTCACTCGGGCCCTAGTGACAAGCATTAAGCATAGCAAAGTCATAGCAACATCAATCTCAGAACATAGTGGATACTAGGGATCAAACCCTAACAAAACTAACTTGATTACATGGTAAATCTCATCCAACCCATCACCGTCCAGCAAGCCTACGATGGAATTACTCACACACGGCAGTGAGCATCATGAAATTGGTGATGGAGGATGGTTGATGACAACGACGACGACGAATCCCCCTCTCCGGAGCCCCGAACGGACTCCAAATCAGCCCTCCCGAGAGAGATTAGGGCTTGGCGGCGGCTCCGTGTCGTGAAACGCGATGAAACTTTCTTATTGCTTTTTTTCTCCCCGAGACGGTATATATGGAGTTGGAGTTGAGGTCGGAGGAGGTCCGGGGGGGCCATGAGATAGGAGGGCGCGCCCCTAGGGGGGCGCGCCCCCCTGTCTCGTGGATAGCCCGTGGGCCCCCTGGCCTTGATTCTTTCGCCAAAAAATCTTATTAATTATGAAAAGTGCCTCCGTGGATTTCCAGGACATTCCGAGAACTTTCCTTTTCTACACATAAAACAACATCATGGCAGTTCTGTTGAAAACAGCGTCAGTCCGGGTTAGTTCTGTTGAAAATAGCTGACTCAGGAACGATGAATCATCATATTTACAAAAACAAGAGAGGTCGAGTTCATACCAGCTTTTCTCATCCCAATAAGTCCATCATATATTGTCATTATTGCCTTTCAGTCGCACGACCGAATGAAGTGTATAATAATAAGAGTGCACGTGCATTGGACTAAGCTGGAATCTGCAAGCATTCAACTGACGAGAGAAGACAAGTAATATGGGCTCTAAATATAAATAATCAATCATGCATATGAGAGCCACTAAGCATTTTCAATATTGTCTTCTCGACCCTCAAAAGAAAGAAAAGAAAAGAAAACTATTTACACGGGAAAGCTCCCAACAAGTAAAAGAAGAACGAGAAATCTTTTTGGGTTTTCATTTTAATTTCTACTACAAGCAAGGAAATTAAACTAACTATTTTTTTGGTTTTTCTTAAGGTTTATCAAACACACAAGAAGAAAACTAGAAAAGGAGATTTAAACTAACATGGATGATACAATGAAAGAGTATGAGCACCGACGACTAGTGTGTGAACATGAATGTAAAGTCGGTGAGAAATACGTACTCCCCCAAGCTTAGGCTTTTGGCCTAAGTTGGTTTAATACCAAGGACCACCTGGCTGATATCCATAAGTGAAACTGGGATTGTACTGAGATGCAGAGGCAACAGCCTCCTGGGCAGCAGCGTTTTGGTAAGCTGCCTCCATTCCCCTCTCATATTCAGTGGCTTCTTCCCTGGTGATAACATATCCTCCTCTTGCCTGATAATCAAAAAGGCAGGGAGCAGGAAGAGTGATAGGGACGACGTTGCGTCTATCATAGATTAGTCGATAATGGAGGAATTGTTCATTCCTCTCAAGAAATTGATGATCAAACATAGCTTCTTTATCTAAATAAACAGGAGGTACAATCATACCCCCCTCTCGTGGAGCTATATTAAGAAAATTTGCCACACGGGTTGCATAAATTCCTCCAAAGAAATTTCCCTTTTTACTATTATTATGCAACCTACGTGCAACTATTGCCCCCAAGTTATAACCTCTGTAACAAGACATGGCACTCTTGAGGACACAAAGATCAGGGGCACACAAGTGACTTACTTCGTCCTTACCGTTAATGCTTTTACCAATAAAGAGAGCAAAGTAATGTATAGCAGGAAAATGAATGCTCCCTATGGTAGCTTGGGCTACGTCCCTAGATTGTCCCACAGTAATACTAGCAAGAAAATCTCTAAATTCAGATTTGCGAGGATCATTGATATTACCCCGCTGAGGGAGTTTGCAAGCAGTTGTGAAATCCTCTAAATCCATGGTATAAGATGTATCATAAATATCAAACATAACACTAGGAGAATTACGCGAAGAAATATATTCGAACCTCCGCACAAAGGAATCAGTCAAATGATAATATTGAGGGCACTTATCTTGTAAAAAGTCCTCCAGCTCGGCATTACGCACATACGCGTCAAATTCCTCCTTGAAGCCTGCTTCGACCATAAAATCATCGGATGGCCACTCACAAGCCCGTACATATGCATCCCTCGTCAATTTAATGTCTTGCTCTCGTATAGCAATCCTTGGCCCTTTCTTTGCCGAGGAGCCACCTTGGTACATTCTCCTAAGCATATTTCTTTTTCTGAAAATTTCTAAAATTTTACTAACTTCAAAATAAAAGTGCATAAAACTAAACAAGATTGATAGCAACTACTCCTACAAGTGCCTAGAGCCTATATCATGCATTGGAATTGCTTGGGACCTCAAAATGTTAACATGCAAGCTCAAGAACAGGGTCACCAAGGCAGCAAGGATTTGCAATGAATAAAGCACTAGAACAAAAACTAATTAGACCAATGGAGGAGTCACATACTAGGCAACAATCTCCCAAGGCAGTTTTGCGAATGGAGCTTTGAGCTAAGAGATCAAAAATCGCAGCAGAACGAGCTAGAACTCGGGCTTGAGCTAGATGGGGATTTTTTTGGGTAGAAGATGGAGTGTGTGGGTGCTGGCATAAGTGGAGGGGAGTCACCAGGGGCCCACGAGACAGGTGGGCGTGCCCTACAGGGGGGGCGCGCCCTCCTCTCTCGTGGCCTGGTGCTTGGCCCTCCTATAGTGTTTTCAGTGCCTAAAATCCTCAAATATTCCAGAAAAAATCATACTAAATTTGCAGGGCATTTGGAGCACTTTTATTTTTGGACTATTTTTTATTGCATAGATAAATCAGAAAACAAACAGATAATATTTTTTATTTATTCTAAATAACAGAAAGTAAAAGGAGGGTACAGAAGGTTATGCCTTCTAGTTTCATCCATCTCGTGATCATCAAAATGAATCCACTAACAAGGTTGATCAAGTCTTGTTAACAAACTCATTCCGAATAACACGGAACCGGAGAAATTTCAAATAACACTAAGTTACCTCAACGGGGATATGAAAATCCCCAACAATAAGAATATCATACTTTTTCTTGACGGTAGGGAGAGGAAATTCAAAACCTCCAAAAATGATAGTTGGAACCACAACAGGCACATCCTCACAAATACCGACAGGTATATCAATTGATTTATCAGCCATTTGCAAAGATATTTCAGTAGGTGTCAACTTATTCAATTCAAGTCTATGATATAAAGAGAGAGGCATAACACTAACACCGGCTCCAAGATCACATAAAGTAGTTCTAACATAATTTCTTTTAATGGAGCATGGTATAGTTGGTACACCCGGATCTCCAAGTTTCTTTGGTATTCCACCCTTAAAAGTGTAATTAGCAAGCATGGTGGAAATTTCAGCTTCCGGTATGTTTCTTTTATTTGTGATGATATCCTTCATATATTTAGCATAAGGATTTACTTTAAGCATATCAGTTAAGCGCATACGTAAGAAAATAGGTCTAATCATTTCAGCAAAGCGCTCAAAATCCTCATCATCCTTTGACTTGGATGGTTTAGGAGGAAAGGGCATGGGTTCTTATCATAACATTGATTCTTTGATTGTGGGTTATCAAGATCAACAGCAGGTTCAATCTCTACATCATTATCTTTGCTAGGTTGAGCATCAATATGAACATTATCATTAACATTATTACTAGGTTCATGTTCATCACCTGATTGTGTTTCAACATCAGAAATAGAAATATCATCGGGATTCTCAAGTGTTTCTACATTAGGTTCACTAGAAGTTTGCAAAGTCCTATCATTCTTCTTTTTCTTCTTAGAAGAACTAGGAACATCTAGATTATTATTCTGAGAATCTTGTTCAATTCTTTTAGGGTGGCCTTCAGGATACAAAGGTTCCTAAGTCATTCTACCAGTTCTAGTAGCCACTCTAACAGCAAAGTCATTTTTATTATTCAACTCATTAAGCAAATCATTTTGAGCTTTGAGTACTTGCTCAGCTTGAGTAGCAACCATAGAAGCATATTTGCTAACGCGGTGAAGTTCATCTTTAACTCTAGCCAGATTACCACCTACGCGTCCTATCTCGAAAGCATTATTCTTTAACTCTCTACCAACATAAGCATTAAAACTTTCTTGTCTAGCCATAAAGTCATAAAATTCATCTAAGCATGGGCTATGAAATTTAGTAGAGGGTATTTCAACTTTATCGTATCTATAGAGAGAATTTACCTTTACTACCTGTGTCGGGTTATCGAGACAATGTGGTTCTTCAGGCGGTATATTCTGACCATGTATTTCTTCAATAGGAGGTAAATTCTTAACATCTTCAGCTTTAATACCTTTTCTTTCATTGATTTCTTTGCCTCTTGCATATCTTCAGGACTGAGAAATAAAACACCTCTCTTCTTCAGAGTGGGTTTAGGAATAGGCTCAGGAGTTGGCTCAATTGGTTCAGGAATTACTTCAGGAACTGGCTCGGGAAGAGTCCAATTATTTTCATTAGTCAACATATTATTCAATAGTATTTCAGCTTCGTCGATTGTTCTTTCCCTGAAAACACAACCAGCACAACTATCCAAGTGGTCCTTGGAAGCATGGTTAGTCCATTATAAAAGATATCAAGTATTTCATTTTTCTTAAGATGATGATCAGGCAAAGCATAAAGCAACCGGAGAAGCCTTCCCCAAGCTTGTGGGAGACTCTCTTCTTTGATTTGCACAAAATTATATATTTCCCGCAAGGCAGCTTGTTTCTTATGAGCAGGGAAATATTTAGCAGAGAAGTAATAAATCATATCCTGGGGACTACCCACACAACCAGGAGCAAGAGAATTATACCAAGTCTTAGCATCACCCTTTAATGAGAACGGAAATATCTTAAGGATATGTAAATAGCGAGACTTCTCATCATGAGTAAATATGGTGGCTATATCATTTAGCTTGGTAAGATGTGCCACAACAGTTTCAGATTCAAGGCCATAGAAAGGATCAGATTCAACTAAAGTAATAATATCACGATCAACAGAGAATTCATAATCCTTATCAGTAACATAGATAGGTGAAGTAGCAAAAGTAGGATTGGGTTTCATTCTAGCATTAAGAGACTGCTGCTTCCATTTAGCTAATAATTTCTTAAGATCATTTCTATCATTGCAAGCAAGAATAGCTTAAGCAGCTTCTTTGTTCATAACATAACCCTTAGGAACAACAGGTAAAACATAATCATTGGGGGAACGTTCATCATCACTATCATCAATAATAGGTTCTTCAATATTTTCATTCCCCCTAACTCTAGCAAGTTGTTCATCAAGAAATTCACCTAATGGCAAAGTGGTATCATGCACAGAAGTAGTTTCATCATGCATAGCAGAAGTGGCATCATCAATAACGTGCGACATATCAGAATTCATAGCAGTAGTAGGTTTAGGTGTTGCAAGCCTACTAATAACGGAAGGAGAATCTAGTGCAGAGCTAGATGGCAGTTCCTTACCTCCCCTCGTAGTTGAGGGCAAAATTTTGGTCTTAGCGTCTTTCAAGTTCTTCATAGTGATCAACAGATATAAATCCCAAGTGACTCAGAGAATAGAGCTATGCTCCCCGGCAACGGCGCCAGAAATTAGTCTTGATAACCCACAAGTGTAGGGGATCGCAACAGCTTTCGAGGGTGAAGTACAACCCAAATTTATTGATTCGACACAAGGGGAGCCAAAGAATATTCTTGAGTATTAGCAGTTGAGTTGTCAATTAAACCACACCTGGATAACTTAGTATCTGCAGCAAAGTATTTAGTAGCAAGAGTGGTATGATAGTAATGGTAACAGTAGCAACAAAAAAGGTAAATGTTTTTGGGTTTTTGTAGTAGTTGTAACAGTAGCAACGGAAAAGTAAATAAGCGAAGAACAATATGTGAAAAGCTCGTAGGTAATGGATCAGTGATGGATGATTATGCCGGATGCGATTCCTCATGCAATAGTTATAATATAGGGTGATATGGAACTAGCTCCAATTCATCAATGTAATGTAGGCATGTATTCCGTAAATAGTCGTACGTGCTTATGGAAAAGAACTTGCATGACATCTTTTGTCCTACCCTCCCGTGGCAGCGGGGTCCTAGTGGAAACTAAGGGATATTAAGGCCTCCTTTTAATAGAGAACCGGACCAAAGCATTAACACATAGTGAATACATGAACTCCTCAAACTACGGTCATCACCAAGAAGTATCCCGATTATTGTCACTTCGGGGTTGTTGGATCATAACACATAATAGGTGACTATAGACTTGCAAGATAGGATCAAGAACACACATATATTCATGAAAACATAATAGGTTCAGATCTGAAATCATGGCACTCGGGCCCTAGTGACAAGCATTAAGCATAGCAAAGTCATAGCAACATCAATCTCAGAACATAGTGGATACTAGGGATCAAACCCTAACAAAACTAACTTGATTACATGGTAAATCTCATCCAACCCATCACCGTCCAGTAAGCCTACGATGGAATTACTCACGCACGGCGGTGAGCATCATGAAATTGGTGATGGAGGATGGTTGATGATGACGACAGCGACGGATCCCCCTCTCCGGAGCCCCGAACGGACTCCAGATCAGCCCTCCCGAGAGAGATTAGGGCTTGGCGGCGGCTCCGTGTCATGAAATGCGATGAAACTTTCTCCTTGATTTTTCTCTCCCCGAGACAGTATATATGGAGTTGGAGTTGAGGTCGTAGGAGGTCCGAGGGGGCCCATGAGATAGGAGGGCGCGCCCCTAGGAGGGGCGCACCCCCTGTCTCGTGGATAGCCCGTGGGCCCCCTGGCCTTGATTCTTTCGCCAAAAATTCTTATTAATTCTGAAAAGTGCCTCCATGGATTTCTAGGACATTCCGAGAACTTTTCTTTTCTACACATAAAACAACATCATGGCAGTTCTGCTGAAAACAGCGTCAGTCCGGGTTAGTTTCATTCAAATCATGCAAGTTAGAGTCCAAAACAAGGGCAAAAGTGTTTGGAAGAGTAGATACGTTGGAGACGTATCAGGTTGCACCGCACAAAATTTATATGGCTGCATCTACCTGCTGTCAGCTAACCTCATGGTGCTCCAGGTATTCCTACATTCGTAACTAGGTACAATGACCACCGCAAGATGAAATTAGCTTATTCGTACGTTGACTTGCTGAATGTACTGCGGAACGATCCTGTCATGTGTGGAGGAGCAAACAAGCAGTGCAGCCGAAGGTGGAAATCAACCAAGGACTTATGAAATTATATGTAATCTTCCTCAGGCAGGTCAGTATCCCCTTCATCCAGATGATCGTGTTTTGTCATGCCGAGATATTGATATGTGCTACTGTTTTGCAACACCGTTTAAGTATAGCTACTGTTTTCCTATCTTTTCAGATTCAGGACAATGAATATGATATCAGGGGAACTACACAATATGGACCCATGTTGAGTCATCTCTATTGCCTCATGTGTTTGCTGCAAATGTGTCAGCATCAATTGCAAGATGAGGCAGCTAGCTATGTGGAGTTGCCAACATGCTCAAAGTGCTCGCAACATTGAGAAGAAACAAGCATGCCCAGGAAATTAATGCGTGCGCAGGGAGGCCCTTTGCTCAGAGAAGCATCGACCGATTTTCTTTATTTCCACACCTTCTCACAGCTTTGTATAATGGTTATAGTATGGTGAATCATTGAGATGCATAGACATGCTGAACGTTTGTTCTTCTGAATGTTAGTTTAATGTGAGTGTCTGTATCCAGTACCGCATCCTCTAATTTGGTGGATGCACACAGAGAAAATAAATCTCCTTAATTTACTCCATAACCACCCTATTAAATAGGCCTAGTAACAAACCAGACACATGCACTGGCCCGCGGGCACATGCATCCTACATGCATGGCCAGTCAGCCAAGCCCATGCGCCAGCTCCAATGCAGCAACACAAAAGAAGAGAGCGGTGTCGGTGTCAAAACCGGTGGATCTCGGGTAGGGGGTCCCGATCTATGCGCCTTAGGCTGATGGTAACAGGAAGCAAGGGACACAATGTTTACCCAGGTTCGGGCCCTCTCGATGGAGGTAAAATCCTACTTCCTGCTTGATTAATATTGAATATATGAGTAGTACAAGAGTAGATCTACCATGAGATCGTAGAGGCTAAAACCCTAGGAGCTAGCTTATGATGGTATGATTATAATTGTGATCGGCCTTCTAAGGACCATCCTCTCCGGTTTATATAGACACTGGAGAGGGTTAGGGTTTACATGGAGCCGGTTACAAGGAAGGAAATATAATATCCGGGTCGCCATGCTTGTCTTCCACGCAAAGGAGAGTCCCATCCGGACACGGGCCGAAGTCTTGAGTCTTGTATCTTCACGCTTCAATAGTCCGGACGATGTATATAGTCCGGCTGTCCGGATACCCCCTTATCCAGGACTCCCTCAAGCGGTTCTTGGGAAAAAGCGAGTAGTTAGTGCAGCGGGCCTTATAAACACAAACAACTCGCTCTCCCGCTTCCGTCTCCCCACCCAATTCCCCCCGCTCCCCAATCTTCCTCACTCGTCCAGAAAACCCTGCTCACCTTCTTCCTCACTCGTACAGAAAACGCCTGCTCCTCTTCTTCCACTCCTACAGAAATCCCCAGCCCTCCTTCTTCCCCACTCGCACTGCCACTAGGCTCGTCTCTGGCTACTCTACTGAAACCCGTGAGCTCGGCACGACGCCCACAAGGAAAATGGAGTCGGCTGGCCCCAGCGCCAAGAAGATGAGGCTCCCGCCAGCGGCGACGCTGGTTGTAGATCCCGCACCCGGTAGCGCGGGGAGAAGTGGTGAGCCCCCCCCCCCCACCCGGATATGAGGAACCGGTAGAATCTCCGGTGGACTACATCAGCGATCTCCCGGGCGTCATCCTTGAGGAGATCATCTTGCTTCTCCCCACCAAGGATTACTGCCGCACACAAGTCCTCTCAACTCGGTGGTGTCCTCTATGGTGCACCGCACCCCTCAATCTCGACTATCGTCAGATATCTGTCCTTCCTGAATTTGATCTCCTCAGAGCCATCATCTCTTCTCACCAGCAGGGCCCCGTTCAATGCCTCTGCATCCCGATAAGCTACATGCTGTCCATACCCAGCAAGGTGGACGCTTGGCTGACATCCCCTGAATTCGGAAAACTCCAGCAGTTTGAGTTCTACCATTACCACGAAAGTTTCATACCATGAACATACCAAGAATTCATGCCCACACCATCGTTGTCCATCTCGCGGTTTTCCTCCTCTCTCCACACCGCCACCTTCGCCCGGTGCCATCTACCAGACGATCTGGTACAAATGCTTCGACTCCCACTGCTAAAAAAACTTTCGCTTGTCGTGGTTTATCTGTCGGAGGCCTCACTGCACAACATCATCCACTCCAGTTGCCCTGCCCTGGAGCGCTTGCTGATTATTTTGGGAATAGAAATCGGTATCAGTTGTCTCCAAATAAAGTCGCCTCACCTTAAAAGCATTGGAATTTGTTTTAAAGGACAGCAGCTCATCATCGAAGATCCCCCTTCACTTGAAAGGTTGCTCCTTCATAATTGTTATACACCTTCAGAAATAACTGTCGTCTCTGTGCCCAAACTGGAGACCTTGGGTGTAATTCATGACCCGTTTAATAATCACAAGGAGTTGGTGTTTGGCTCCTCACTTTTTCAGGTACCATATATTATCATCTACACATTTGTAATCATATGCTGCATTTTTCATTTGTGCGCATAAGTTTTATATCAGCCTGGAGTACACTTTGGGTACTAATATTATGTTATATGCTCAATGAAGAGTTCGTCCATTGATAGCCTATCAATGCTGCTGGATTCTGTCAAGATCATATATATATCAGAATGTATAGTTTTGATCTGGACATAATTATTGGCTTGCTGCGATGCTTTCGATCTCTGAAGAATTTATACATAGAGGTGATGATTTCATGCACATTGAAAGCCCGTATATATTGTACTATAATTAACTGTTCAGCTGTCGTTCTTTCGACATACTCTTTTTTCAGACCTTAACTGCTTTCAATCTTCATGTCTACTTAGGCAGAACCACATGGAGAAAAACATATAACCAATCGTTGGCGTAATAAGCACAAGGATTTTCTAAGTTCTCATGACATTCATTTGAGGACAATAACGATGGGACGATATGCATCCAACTAGGCAAATAGAAGCTTTGTCACATTCTTCCTGTTGAATGCGAGGTTACTATTGTCCATGAGGCTTAATTTTACAGCAAGAGATTTCTCACGGACGAACATGTTGAACAGCAAAAAAAGAAGTTTCATGTGGACAAATGGGATTCTAAACATGCTCGGCTTCTATTTACAGTAAGTTGTAGACATCCTGAAATAATTTTTTTGCACAGGATGTTAATTTTATGGATCAGACCGATCCATTTGTTTGTGACTGCAAAAAAGAGTGGTTGGGTTAGATGTTACTGTCATGTTCAATCTGGGTTTTTTCTAAAAATTTGATGAACAATTAATCCTTGGGTTTTTTGTACCATTTGTATGCTTGACATCCATGTTGTTTCCCTCGTACTCCCCTCCACCTGCCACTACACTGCCGAATCTTCCATGGCTGCTGTTCGTTCCCGTCCGTGGCCTTGCCGTCGTTCTCTGCCTTGGTTAGCTCGATGTGCCCGCCGCGGTCTGGCGTTGTCAACATGGTCCACAACCAAGAGGAATCAGGAGATGACTGTACATGGAGAGGCTGACAGTAGGGACCCACCAGGGTCATTGCATTTCGCAAGCAGGTGCCTCGTTATTACAAGCCAAAAAAAATACTTCCTCTTAATTGTTTGACAACTAGGTTCCATGCCATTGTCAATGTAGTCAATAAATGAGAAAAATACACAATGAGCGGATAACACCAGGGACCCAGCAGCTCACCCAGTTGTTTTTCAGTTTCAGAGATGGAGCTCAACTGCGCGCTGTACGGGGGTTGTGGCCCATCTAGCCCACGCTTACGCTTTTATTAAGGACATGACAAGCCCAGTTGATATATTTTTTCTTTCTGAAATTGGCTAGCCCAGTTCTTTTTTTGGAGAATACCAAAACTGAGGCCTACTTGCTTTTCTCAGCCCTGCTGGGCTGCAAATCTTTCAAGATGAGGAGGGATGTAAGTAGTAGGAAATGGGCTTCCCCAGAAAATGGGCTATAAGTTGCATTAAAATATCATTTTTTTAGGATTTCTCTACTCTATACTCTTATAAAAACCAAAGCCAACTGGCAATTACATTAAAATATCATCTTTTCTCCCACAAGATAAACTACTCATACAAATGCATCTTCATGTTCCGTGCAACGAACGGGCATCTTGCTAGTTAAGATTATAAATTTCATTCATTTTTTTGCGGAGAATTGATTTTTGAATTTTATTTTGATATATAATTTTTTGAAAATTATTTTTAACGTGACTTGAAATTTCGTGATTAAAAGAGTTCAGACCCCACCGAAATATGCAAAATTTCGTTGAATTTTTTAGCAGTGCCCAGAATATATGGTCTGTAATGCTAATAAAAAGAATATGGGCTTCAAATCCTTAAGAATTAGCAAATGGGCTGTAAATTATTGAAAATAATGGCTAATGGGCTGTATGCTATTTTCCACATATTTGGAGGCTGACTTCTGGGCCTACTAGGTTGACGATGACGCTGTCCTAATTTTTTTTGACGCGTATGCAAGGCTTTGTCAACTTAGTCAACACACAGCAGTGACTCTTTGATGTCCATCCAACAGCCGCCGTGCTTCCTCAATCTCTGATCTTCCTGCTCCAGCCGCCCAAACCAGCGCCGGCGGGACTGCCTGCTCCCTCCTCCGGTGGCTGGCTGTGCTGCCACCAGGCCATCCCTCTAACCACCCACACATCCTGTTATTTTCGAGCGACGTCAGCGCTTGTTCTCCCCTCAGCATGGGCATCTGCTGCGGTGGCTTCGCCGGCTCCGGGTGGTTCTCTTCCTGGGCCTCGCCCTCGTCCACCATGTTTGTGTTCTCGGCGTGGCGAGGTCAACATGGTCAACAAACAACAGCCATCGGAAGAGGCTGGCAGTAGGGGCCCATACAGGAAAATGCCTCCTTATTATGCGCAAAATAATGATTCCTCCACCGGATAGCCTGGACCCATCGGAAGGGTCTCTGTATTTCATGAAAAAAACATTTCCCCCGCTGTCAGCTCGGACCCACCGGAAATGCCTCCTTATTACGCACAAAAACATGAATACTCCCCCTGCTAGCTGGGACTCACCTTGGTGGGAGGCTGACTTGTGGGCCTACTAAGTTTACGGGGACGAAGGGCTTTGTCAACTTAGTCAATATGAACGATTCTAGCTCCAGTGACCGTACGATGTCCATCCAACGGCCGTAGTGCTTCTTCATCCTCTAGTCTTCGTGCTCCATCCGCCCAAAGCAGCGCCGGTCGTGCCGCATGCTCCTGCCTCCCGTGGCCGGCTGTGATGCCGCGGAGGCCTCACCGCCCACTACTACTCCCACCGCCGGCCAGGCCATCCCTCTACTCACCCATACCCTCTGTTATTCTGCGGCAACGACAACCTCACACCGCAGCTGAACCAGTGAACCCTCGTACTCCTCTTCGCGTGGGCATCCACTGCTGCGTCTTCCCTGGCTCTGCGTCATCCCCTTCCTAGGCCTCGCCATCGTCCACCGCTGTGGTGCTCTCGGTGCGGCGTGGTCAATGTGGTCAACGACCGACTTCCATCGGAAGAGTACTATGCATGGAGAGGCTGACAGCTGGGTCCAAGGCGGCCGCAAGGAAGTGCCTCCTTATTACGCGCAAAATAATTATTCCTCCACCTGACAGCAGGGACCCACCGGACGAGCCACCGTATTTCACGAAAAAAACATTTCCCCCCTGACTGCTGGGACCCACCAGCTACACCTTCGCACGCAAGGAAGTGCGTCCGGGCAAAGAAAAAAAATCAAAACGATTTGCCCCCCTGACTGCTGGGACCCACCAGCTACATCTTCGCATGCAAGGAAGTGCCTGATAGTCGGGACCCACCTGGTCAAAGCGTACGTAGCGTTGTCATTCTGGTCGCGAACGTGTATGTACATATATACTGGTCGATGTAGAGGCGCGCACGTGTCGTAGTAGAGGCGCGTACGTGTCATAGTAGAGGCGCGCACGTAGCATGTACACGTACGTACAGTGGCCAGGGTGCAAGAAAGAAAATACGACCATGTACGTACATACGGGTAGGGTCTCGAATGCCTACTCGCGCATACGTACGGCCAGGGCTCATGTACATGGCTGGGTCAGAACGGAGAAACATCGGCGTTATCGTATTCATGAGGAGCCAACCAGTTGGGTCGGAACGGAATGCGTCGTCGTGTTCATCGGGAGGGCTTGGACGGAAAAGGCGATGGAAACGAGGCCTGGTGTACCGCAGAACGGAGGAAACGGCCTTGTGTTCGACCGGCCACGTTCGAAATGGGATCCTGTTCATCGGGAGGGGTGTGGCGTACCGCAAAACAGAGGAAACAAACCTCCTACAGTCGAAATGGGGGTCCTGTTGATCGGGAGGGGTGTGGCGTACCGCAAAATGGAAGAAACAAACTTATGTTGGAGCGGTACGGTCGAAACGGGGGTCCTGTTCATCAGGAGGGGTGTGGCGTACCGCAAAACGAGACTCCACGGGATACTGTTCATCTCCACCGTCAACCTCCTCCAGCCTCCACAGGCTACCGTCAACCTCCTCTAGCCTCCACGGGCTCCTGTTCATCCAGCCTCCACCACGTGCTACTCCACCGGCTACTGTTCAACCACCCCTCCACGAGGACCCCTCCACCGTCTACTATTCATCCAGCCCTCCACACCACGGGGTCCTGTTCAACCACCCCTCCACGGGCACCCCTCCACCGTCTAATGTTCATCCAGCCCTCCACACCACGGGGTCCTGTTCATCCAGAGGCAACGCCACCGCTCACTGTTCATCCAAACCCACCCACCCCCCCCCCACAACGCTCACTGTTCATCCAATCGATCAGCTTCAGTTAGCAGCAGTAGTGAAGGAATCGCTTGATTGGGTTCAGTTAACAGCCATCGATCGATCGCTCGGGTTCAGTAATGCGTAGCCTGCATTGCAATCACTTGGGTTCAGTTAGAGCCCAACGCCTCGCTCGGGTTCAGTTAGAGCCAACGCCTTGCACACACGCGCGTATGTGTACTAGAGAAACGCGCATCGCTCGGCCCCTGACCTCCCACCATAACCGGGAACTCCCTGAAATTTTCCTCGCCCTCGCTTCTACCATGGTTTTTTCCATCATGGACGGCCCAAAGAATGTCATGCAGCTGCGTCTCCGGCCTGCCCGGGATGAAAAGCTCATTTTCTATCATGATTTTTTGTCATAGAAGTAGGAGCCCACCACATCTATGATGATACCGGGTTTTGTCACAATTATCGTCATAGAAGTGTCATATGTATGACAGAAAAAAAATTGATCGGCCGAAAATGTCACGGATGTGTCTTTTTTTGTAGTGGATCAAATCACCCTTGTACCTGTTAGTAAAAAGAGTGGGATCGATCACCCCTCTCACAAAGCCATCATCGAGTAAAAATTTCTTAAGATGATCATACCAAGCACGAGGTGCTTGTTTGAGGCCATACAGAGCCTTATGAAGTTTATACACATAGTCTTTGTGATCGGGATCAACGAACCCAGGTGGTTGTGACACATATACTTCTTCTTGTAGAGGACCGTTAAGGAAAGCACTCTTTACATCCATTTGATGCAATGTAAATCCATTGAAAGCAGCATAAGCAAGTAAGATGTGAATGGATTCAAGACGGGCAACGGGGGCAAAGGTCTCACCAAAGTCCAATCCTTCAACTTGTGAGTACCCTTGTGCTACTAACCTTGCCTTGTTGCGGATGATTATACCATTCTCATCTTGCTTGTTCTTGAAAATCCATTTTGTTCCAATGACATTGTGTTCCGTAGTTGGCCTCTTGACTAATGACCACACTTGGTTGTGTTCAAAATTGATCAACTCTTCTTTCATAGCAACAAGCCAATCGTTGTCCATCAATGCATCTTGTACCTTGAGAGGTTCAACACTAGACACAAACGAGAAGTGAGCACAAAAGTTAGTCAACTATTTACGAGTGACTCTACCTTCCGATATGCCAGTGAGAATTTTGTCAACATCAACACGACCGGCCACTTGAGGCATGATGGAGGTTAGAGTTTCTCGAGGTTCAACTTCATGTCCATCATCCACGTCCTCAACATATGGATCATTAATGTGTGGAGGAAGATCTTCTTGTTCATATTGCATTTGTTGAGGTTCATCATCAATGATTGGACTTTCTTGTTCTTGCCCTTGATGTTGATCTTGTTCTTGAAGATTATCATGAAGAGGAACTTGATCATCTTCTTCTACTTGGGCTAAGGGCATCAGTTGAGCAATAGGAACTTGTGATGGTATGGGTGTTGAAGTAGTTTGATGATGTGTGAAGCTTCCATCTTCATCTTCATCATCATGAGGTTTTTGTTCCTTAGGAAGAAGTGCACCAACACCCATGGTCAAAATATCTTGAGAAGAATCTTCTTCACCTGCATCACTTAGATCAACTTTCTCCCCACGGGAGCCATTAAATTCATCAAACACCACGTCACAAGTTTCTACAACACATCCATTGGATTTTTTGTAGACTCTATAGGCATGAGAGTTTGATCCATAGCCAACAAATATGCCCTCAATTGTTTTGGATTGAAATTTTCCTAACCGTTCTCTTTTGTTGAGGATGAAACATTTGCACCCAAATACACGAAAGTACTTGACATTTGGCTTGTTTCCAGTTAGGAGCTCATATGGAGTCTTTTCCAATATAGTATGGAGCAAGAGCCGGTTTGATGCATGACATGCAGTGTTAACAGCTTCGTCCCAAAAACTATGTGGTCACTTGTATTCATCCAACATGGACCTTGCCATCTCCACAAGTGTATGGTTCTTCCTTTCGGCTACACCATTTTGCTAAGGAGTGTATGGAGCAGAATATTGATGCTCAATCCCTTCATCACTAAGGAATTCTTCCAAGGTATAGTTCTTGAACTTAGAGCCATTGTCACTTCTTATTGCCAAGATCTCCTTGTCAAACTTGTGTTGTGCTTGCTTGGCAAAATCAATGAAGGTGATCTTCATCTCGTCCTTGTACTTGAGGAAAAACACCCATGTATATGTTGAGTAATCATCGACAATGACAAGTCCATACTTCTTCCCACCAAGACTATCCCATGAAGGAGGCCCAAACAGACCCACATGAAGGAGCTCCAGGGGGCTTGAAGTTGACACAATGTTCTTGGGTGGGTGCTTTGATTGATGTTGCTTCCCGGCTATGCATGCACTACACACACGGTCTTTCTCAAAACAGACATTGGTTAGTCCAAGGATGTGATTCCCATTTAAGAGATCTTGAAGATTTCTCATGCCGACATGGGCTAGCCGGCGATGCCATAGCCACCCCTTGTCGGCCTTGGCCATTAGACAAGTTGCATGGAATGTGCTCTCTTTTGATAAATCAACCGTGTAAAGGTTGCCATCCAACTCTCCAACAAAGGTCACTTCGAGAGTATCTCTCTTAAATACTTTCACATCCGTTAGTCCAAAGAGTGTATCATAACCAACAGAAGCCAATTGGCGAACAGAAAGCAAATGGTATTTAAGGGATTGGACAAGCATGACTTTTGCAAGAGACATGTCATTTGTGATAGCCACCTTGCCCAACCCGAGTACCTGTCCTTTTGAACCTCCACCAAACATAATGCTCATGAATGGTTGAATAGCTTCCATGAAATCTTAGAGCAATTTGCTATCTCCGGTCATATGATTGGTACATCCACTATCAATCACCCATTTTACTCCACCGGAGAAGGAAACCTACACACAATTATGACTTGGTTAGAGGCACCCATTTTGCAATGGGACCTCTCAAGTTAGTCACAAGGGTCTTAGGGACCCAATTAGCATAGAATCGGGATGCATTTCGAGGACCAACAAATTTTTCATAAACTTCTCCATCCTTAGTCTTACGAAGTACATAGGATGGAGGCATGAACTCTTTTGGCTTGTTGATAGTGGGCATGCCCCTTGTGGCCTTCCCACTAATAACCTTACATTTCTCCTTGTGCCCTTGTCGCACAAATGTTTCTTTTAGAGGGGTTGTGCACTTTTGAGAGGACGTCTTCTTCTTGCTTGTGCTTGGGTCAAACCCTAGTCCCTCTTTGGCAAACACTTCATTGTGTTGGCTCAATAATTCATTAAGGTTCTTTTGCCCTTGAGCACATGTCATGAGACCTTTCTCGATTTGAGCCTTGAGGAAGCGATTTTCCTCAAGAATAGATGCTAGATCACCACTAGAGTTAGTAGTACAAGCATCAACATTAATAATAGGAGAAGAGTAAGCCTTTGCTAGAGTTTCAAGATAAGTAAGTTTGAGCGTCTCAAAACTCTTTGTAAGAAGGGTGAGCTCTTCTTCCTTAGTCTTGAGGGACACGGATAGAAGTTCACAATCCTTCGACAGAGAAGCATGAGACTTCAAAAGCTTACTTTTATCATTCATCAACTCTTCGCAAGAGTCAATAGCCTTTTTCAAGGAGGCAAGATCTTTAGTATGAACATCAATGTTTGCACCAATTTTTAAGCATAGTTCATCATTTCGTGCTTCCTCATATTGGACTTTCCGCTCAAGGATTTCACATTTTTCCTTTTCCTCGGTAATGAGGGTTTCGAGTTCCTTAATGGTGATGGTATGCTTACTCACCATCTCCATAAGCATACGAAACATAGTGAGCTTCTTTCCTTTGAGGGAGCACATGAACTTATTAAGTTTAGCAAGCATAGGATCATCTAGATCATCATCATCATAGCTATCCTACGCATCAGGATACTCATCACTAGGAGTAGAAGGAGTGAAAAGAGGAGGATTTGATCGTGGGGTTACCTTGACCTTGTTAGGAGAGCTTTGGTCCTCTGCATCTTCTACCACGGCCTTTGCCATTAGGCACTTGTGAGTGTTGCCCTTGTAGTCTTTCATGTAGTTGTAGGTGACCACATCACCACTCTTGTTCACTAACCTCAGAGTGTTTTGAGAGTCTTGAGCAACTCCGGCAACACCACTAACATCATCTGGATCGGATTCTTCTTGAGCAACCATTGCTTTCCCATCTCTCTTCTTGAGCTTGGAGTTCAAAGGATTTGGCAACTTCTTCTTGGGAAAGGTCCTGGGAAACTTTGGTTTATCCTCTCTCTTCTCATAAGGGCACTTGTTGGAGAAGTGGTTGGTTTCTTCACAGTTGTAGCATTTTCTTACTTTCTTCTTTTGAAATCTTCCTTTGAATTTTCCCACGCTAAACTTCTTGACAAAGAGAGCCATGTCTTCATATGAAGGGCCCTCGTCGGATTCAATCTCATCACCATTTTCATCATCATCATCATCATCTTCTTCCTCTTCACTTTCCTCATCTTCACATACATGCTTGGCCTTCAATGCAAGATTGATCTTTGATGATGGGGTACCATGCATGGCAAGATGTTTTGTGGCATTAGCCTTTGACTCTTCAAATAGTTGTAAGGTGGATATGATGTCATCTGTAGACATTTCCTTGAAGGTATGGTGTTGTCTTATGTCCCACAACATTTGATGGTGATATGGGGCAAGAGCATGAAGCAACTTGTCCACAAGGAATCGCTTAGTCATGTTGAATCCATCTTGTGTCTTGTCACACTCACATGACTCAATGTCAGTAGTGAGGGTCATGAGACGCTCAAGGAATTGATTGGGGGTTTTACCTTTCTCCATACAAAAGTTTTGCAATTACCCCTTGGCAATTTCATATTGAGCACTTCGGAGGGCAGAGGTGCCAGTCTTGGATCTTATAATACTTTCCCACAGTTCCTTGGCACTTGTGATGTGTATGAACGGTCTCCTTTGCTTTTCATCCATACCTCTCCTTATACACATGATTGCAGTGTCATTGAGATTCTTGTCATAGATTTCTCTTGGTGTAGGGTTCTTTGGATCAACCACATGATAACCATACTCCATGATCTCCAGCATCTCATCGTTTCCATGTCGAAGATGATCCTGCATAGCAACTCTCCACAAGGAAAAATCGGAAGTGGCACTAAGTAAAGGAGGTTTTCCTTGAGGATTATATCTTGGTTTCTCAACCTGAGGTCTTGCGTAAAGCCAAGGAACACTAGAGTGTTCATTGCTAGGAGGTTGTTGACCAAGTGACGGAGCAGGCACAGTTGGCCTTGAAACTGCACCACTCGAGAGTGGTGCAAGCACCGTGGACAACGTGGCTAATCTCATTTGGACCAAGGCCTCAAGAGAAGCATCATGCTCCTCTTTTTGCTTAGAAAGGGCCCGTTCCAGATCCTCAGATGTAAAGGACATGACTTCAAAAGAAGCCTCGCCTTTATCCTTTGGATCTGCAACCAGGGGAGTCCCATCCGGGTTCATCTCGCTCTAGGGTGGTTGAGCCACAAGAATAGAGCACGAGGCTCTGATACCAATTGAAAGGATCGATATGGACCTAGAGGGGGGGTGAATAGGTAAAATTACAAATTTTAATTATTACTAGGCAATTTTAGGCAATAATGCGGAATATGAGAGTGAGCCTAACAATTGCAAGAGTAGTACTAAGTGCTGAGTAAGTAACACGAGTATGAAAGGAAACAAGCACAATATGAGATAAGTAAGTGCTAAGAGACAAGTAACCACAAGTAGAGAGTTAGGGTTAGGAATAACCGCAACTCCGGGAGACGAGGATGTATGCCGATGTTCACTTCCTTGGAGGGAAGCTACGTCATCGTTAGAGAGGTGGATGTTACCACGAAGGCACACGAAGGCTCACCCTATTCTCCCTTTGAGACAACACCATGAAGGCGTTTCTCAACCACTAGTGGTAGGCCTTGGGGTGGTCTCCAAACCCTCACAAACTTTCTGGGGGTAATCACAATGGTTGATTCCTCATTGAATGACTCCTACCGCCTAGGAGTCTCCAACCTCCAAGAGTAACAAGATCCGAGGGGAAAGACTCAAGACTTGCTCAAACCACGATTTGCTTTGGTCACAAGAAGGAGAGGGAGAAGATATATTTTGATTGGAACAACTCTTCGAAACTCTCAGGAATCAATCCGGGATCTAGGATTTAGTGTATGAGCAAGAGAGGGGGAGCACTGGTGTTCTTGAGGCGTGTTTGTGTGAGGTGTTCTGCCTTATCTCGAAGAGGTAAGGGACTATTTATACCATGTCCAGAATTGAGCCGTTTGGACAAAAGTTGACCAGCCCGGATGATCTGGGACACCACCCGAATGATCTGGACATTGTCCGGATTAATCTGGCTGAAGGCCCGGATGCAGATGATAGCAGCAGAGCTACGAGCAGCCCGGGCAGACCGGAGGCCACCCCAGACGATCTGGACATGTCCCGGATGATCCGGATGCCTGGCCGGACGATCCGGCTACAACATCTAGGTTCTGTGAAAAACAAGGGCACGGTTACCCGGATGATCCGGAACAGGATCCGGACGATCCGGGGGATAGCCCAGATGATCCGAAAGAATGTCCGGACGATCCGGCTTCAGCCACACCGTTCTGTGATGAAACATGCCTATTATCCGGCTGATCCGGAGCAAGGTCCGGCCGATCCGGGTGAAGCACGGATGATCTGGGGAGCCGTCCGGATGATCCGGCTAGGAGAATTTGTAGGTTTTGGCTAAGGGTTTTGCTATGGATTTTGGTCTATTGTGAAAAATTGTTTGTGAGACACAATGTGAGCAAATCTTGAACCTACACCTCGGATCCCCTCTTAATAGTGCGGGATTCCTATTACTCAAAAAATAGAAAAGAGCACAATACTTCATCTTTGTTTGCTCCTTTCCTCATTCATAATTTCCTTGAGTAAAATCTCATGTGATGTGATCATGATGCTCATTAAAAAAATAGAGGACAGACGGCCTGTGTATATACTTAGCAAAAAGGTTAGTCCCCTATATGTAGATTTTTCATCAATATCAAAAATATTCTTTAAGAGCAAGATTGCACTTTCAATAGCATAAAAGGATACTTTAATGAGAGTATTTCAATGAAATACCTCGGTGAAGCTGCTTATATATTGGGCATCAAGATCTATAGAGATAGATCAGGACGCTTGATAGGACTTTCACAAAGCACATACCTTGATAAAGTTTTGAAGAAGTTCAAAATGGATCAGCCAAAGAAAGGGTTCTTGCTTGTGTTACTAGGTGTGAAGTTGAGTCAGACTCAATGCTCGGCCACTACAGAAGATAGAGAGAAAATGAAAGTCATTCCTAATGCCTCAGCCATAGGTTCTATCATGTATGTTATCTTGTGTACCAGACCTGATGTGTGCCTTGATATTAGTTTAGCAGGGAGGTACCAAAGTAATCCAGGAGTGGATCACTGGACAACGGTCAAGAACATCCTGAAGTACCTGAAAAGGACTAGGGATATGTTTCTCGTTTATGGAGGTGACAAAGAGCTTGTAGTAAGTGGTTACGTCGACACTAGCTTTGACACTGATCCGGATGATTCTAAGTCACAATCTGGATATGTACTTTTATTTGAATGGTGGAACTGTTAGTTGGTGCAGTTCCAGATAGAGCGTCGTGGCGGGATCTATGTGTGAAGCGGAGTACATAGCTGCTTTGCAAGCAGCAAATGAAGGAGTCTGGATGAAGGAGTTCACATCCGATCTAGGTGTAATACCTAGTGCATCGGGTCCAATGAAATTTTTTTGTGACAATAATGGAGCAATTGCCTTGGCGAAGGAATCCAGATTTCACAAAAAGACCAAACACATCAAGAGACGCTTCAACACCATCCGATATTTGGTCAAGGAGGGAGACATAGGGATTTGCAAAATACATACGGATCTGACTGTTGCAGACCCGTTGACTAAGCTTCTTCCACGAGCAAAACATGATCAACACCAAGACTCCATGGGTGTTACATTCATTACAATGTAATCTAGATTATTGACTCTAGTGCAAGTGGGAGAATGAAGGAAATATGCCCTAGAGGCACTAATAAAGTTCTTATTTTATATTTTCTTATATCATGATAAAGGTTTATTATTCATGCTAGAATTGTATTAACCGGAAACTTGATACATGTGTGAATACATAGACAAAACACCGTGTCCCTAGTATGCCTCTACCAGACTAGCTCGTTATTCAAAGATGGTTAAGTTCCCTAGCCATGGACATGAGTTGTCATTTTATGAACGGGATCACATCATTAGTGGATTGATGTGATGGACAATACCCATCCGTTAACTTAGCATAATGATCGTTCAGTTTTATTGCTACTGCTTTCTTCATGTCAAATACATATTCCTCCGACTATGAGCTCAACTCCCGGACACCGGAGGAATGCCTTATGTGCTATCAAACATCACAACGTAACTGGGTGATTATAAAGATGCTCTACAAGTATCTCCGAAGGTGTTTGTTGGGTTGGCATAGATCAAGATTAGGATTTGTCACTCTAAGTATCGGAGAGATATCTCTGGGGCCTCTCGGTAATGCACATCATATGAAGCCTTGCAAGCAATGTGACTAATGATTTTGCAGGATGATGCATTACAGAATGAGTAAAGAGACTTGCCGATAACGAGATTGAACTAGGTATGAAGATACCGACGATCAAATCTCGGGCAAGTAACATACCAATGAAAAAGGGAATAATGTATGTTGACATTGCGGTTCGACCGATAAAGATCTTCGTAGAATATGTGGGAACCAATATGAGCATCTAGGTTCCGCTATTTGTTATTGACCGTAGAGGTGTCTCGGTCATGTCTACATAGTTCTCGAACCCGTAGGGTCCGCACGCTTAATGTTCGATGACGATATGTATTATATAAGTTATGTGTTTTGGTGACTGAAGGTTGTTCGGAGTCCCGGATGAGATCGCGGACATGACGAGGAGTCTCGACATGGTCAAGAGGTAAAGATTGATATATTGGAAGGTGGTATTCGGACACCGGAATGGTTCTGGAGTGTTTCAGGTATTTATCAAAGTACCGAGGGGTTACCGGAACCTCCCCGGGGAAGTAATGGGCCATATGGGCCATAGGGGAGAGGCAAGGCAGCCTGCAAGGGGGGCGCCCTCCATGGGGAGTCCGAATTGGACAAGGGGAGGGGGCGTGGCCCCCTGTCCTTCTGCCTATATCCCTCTCCCTCTTCTTCCCCCTTTCCCCCTCCGATAGAAGGAAGGGGGGGCGAATAGGACTAGGAGTCCAAGTGCGATTCCTCCCCACTTGGCGCTCCCTAGACCGGCCTCCTCCCCTCTCCCTCATTTATATACGGGGGCGGGGGGGCACCTCTAGACACATCAATTGTTCTTAGCCGTGTGCGGTGCCCCCCCCCCCTCATGGGGAGTCCAAATTGGACAAGGGGAGATGGCACAGGCCCCCTTTCCTTCTCCCTCTCTCTCTCCTTCCCCCTTCCCCCCTCCGATAGAAGGAAGGGGGGCCGAATAGGACTAGGAGTCCAAGTGGGATTCCTCCCCACTTGGCGCTCCCTAGGCCAGCCTCCTACCTTCTCCCTCCTTTATATACGTGGGCGGGGGGGCACCTCTAGACACATCAATTGTTCTTAGCCGTGTGCGGTGCCCCCTTGCAGTGTTTACTCCTCCGGTCATATAATTGTAGTGCTGAGGCGAAGCCTTACGCGGATCACTTCACCATCACCGTCACCATGTTAAACATGAGATCGGTGCTATTGCACCCATACTTGGTAGTTCCTTCAGTGAAAAGCATGATTGCAATGATGTTACTATAAATTCTCTTGATGTCAATTGTGCTAATAATATGCAAAACCCTAAGCTTGGGGATACTAGTTTTGCTATGTCTACTACTTGTTGCAATGATCATGATTGGGGTGATTCTTCTTTTGATCTTGAAAATTTATTTAACCCCCATGATGAATATGAGATTGATAATATTGTTTGCAATAATATTGAAAGTGGGTTTGGAAGAGTGTGAACTTTAGATCCCACATATTCGGAGTATGTTCAATCTTATAATATTTTTGATAAAAGTGAGTTTGGAGAGGTTATGACTTTAGTTAATCCCACTATCTCGGAAGAGTGTCAACTTTGCATGCATGTGGATCGTGTTGAGAATATGTTTTGTGACAGCTATATTGTTGAATTTTCTTATGATCCTACATGTAATTATTATGAGAGAGGAAAATATGGTCGTAGAAATTTTTATCTTACTAAATTACCTCTCGTCATGTTGAGATTGCTATCGTCTCTTTCTTCTTCCTTGCATATGCTAGTTTTCGCTTGCCTTGCAAATTTGTTTGCTTATAATATGCCTATGCATAGGAAGTATGTTAGACTTAGATGTGTTTTGTCACGTGTTTCATGATGCTCTCTTTGTGCTTCAATTCTTGTCTTTCATGTGAGCATCATTAAAATTATCAATGCCTAGCTAAAAGGGGCATTAAACAATAGCGCTAGTTGGGAGGCAATCCAATTTTATTTGTGTTTTTGTTTTTGTTCCTGTTTAGTAATAAATTTTTCATCTACCTTCTTTTTATATGTGTTTTCATGTTTTATTTAGTGTTTGTGACAAGTAGAACCTATAGGATAACCTATGGTAATAGTTAATTTGATTCTGCTGAAAAACAGAAACTTTGCGCTCACGAGAAAAAAATTCAATAAATCACAGAAATGTGTTTTTGCGTTCATTCTTTTTGCTGTAGATCAATATATAAATTTCCTAAGACGTCCTATTTTGGTAGGATTTTTAGCGTTCCAGAAGTATTCGAAAGTTACAGATTGCTACAGACTGTTCTGTTTTTTAACAGATTCTGCCTTTCGTGTGTTGTTTGCTTATTTTGATGCATCTTTGGCTAGTATGTAAGGGTATGAACCATAGAGAACTTGTAATACAGTAGGTTTAACACCAATATAAATAAAGAATTAGTTCATTACAGTACCTTATGTGGTGGTTTTTCTTTCTTTCACTAACAGGGCTTATGAGATTTCCTGTTGAGTTTTGTGTTGTGAAGTTTTCGAGTTTTGGGTAAAGATTTGATGGACTATGGAATAAGGAGTGGCAAGAGCCTAAGCTTGGGTATGCCCATGGCACCCCAATATATTCAAGAATATCCAAAAGCCTAAGCTTGTGGATGCCCCGGGAAGGCATCCCCTCTTTCGTCTTCGTTCATTGGTAACTTTACTTGGAGCTATATTTTTATTCGCCACATGTTATGTGTTTTGCTTGGAGCGTCTTGTATGATATTAGTCTTTGCATTTTAGTTTACCACAATCATCCTTGATGTACACACCTTTTGGGAGAGAAATACTTGATTTGAAATTTATTAGAATACTCTATGTGCTTCACTTATATCTTTTGAGCTAGATAATTTATGCTCTAGTGCTTCACTTATATCTTTTAGAGCACGGCGGTAGCTTAATTTTGAAGAAATTGTTAATCTCTCATGATTCACTTATATTATTTTGAGAGTCTCTTAGAACAGCATGGTATTTTCTATGGTTATAAAATTGGTCCTAGAATGATGGGCATCCAAGTTGGGTATAATAAAAACTATCATAGAAAGTGAATTGGATGCTATGATCAATTTGATACTTGATAATTGTTTTGGGATATGAAGGTAGTGATATTAGAGTCATGCTAGTTGGGTGATTATGAATTTAAAGAATACTTGTGTTGAAGTTTGTGATTCCCGTAGCATGCACGTATGGTGAACCGCTTTGTGATGAAGTTGGAGCAGAATTTTATTTATTGATTGTCTTCCTTATGAGTGGCGGTTGGGGACGAGCGATGGTCTTTTCCTACCAATCTATACCCCTAGGAGCATGCACGTAGTGCTTGGTTTTTGATTACTTGTAGATTTTTTCAATAAGTATATGAGTTTTTTATGACTAATGTTGAGTCCATTGATTATACGTACTCTCACACTTTCACCATTGCTAACCTCTCTTGTGCCGTGCAACTTTTGCCGATACCATACACCCACCATATTCCTTCCTCAAAACAGCCACCATACCTACCTATTATGTTATTTCTATTGCCATTCCAAGATATATTGCCATGCAACTTTTCACCGTTCCGTTTATTATGACACGCATCATCATTGTCATATTGCTCTTTGCATGATCATGTAGTTCACATCGTATTTGTGGCAAGACCACCTTCATAATTTTTCATAATAGAGAGTCTCCTATGTTGTCACTTTCATATACTAGTGAGAATTTTTCATTATAGAACTTGGCTTGTATATTCCAATGACGGGCTTCCTCAAAATGCCCTAGGTCTTCGTGAGCAAGCAAGTTGGATGCACGCCCACTTAGTTTCTTTTGTTGAGCTTTCATACATTTATAGCTCTAGTGCATCCGTTGCATGGCAATCCCTACTCACTCACATTGATATCTATCAATGGGCATCTCCATAGCCCGTTGATACTCCTAGTTGATGTGAGACTATCTTCTCCTTTTTGTCTTCTCCACAACCACCCTTCTATTCCACATATAGTGCTATGTCCATGGCTCACGCTAATGTATTGCGTGAAAATTGAAAAAGTTTGAGATTACTAAAGGATGAAACAATTGCTTGGCTTGTCATCGGGGTTGTGCATGATTAAATACTTTGTGTCATGAAGATAGAGCAACAGCCAGACTATATGATTTTGTAGGGATAACTTTCTTTAGCCATGCTATTTTGAGAAGACATGATTGCTTTATTAGTATGCTTGAAGTATTACTATTCCTTATGTCAATATGAACTTTTATTTTGAATCATTTGGATCTGAACATTCATGCCACAATAAAGAGAAATACATTGAGAAATATGCTAGGTAGCATTTGACATCAAAAGTTCTGTTTTTATCATTTACCTACTCGAGGACGAGCAGGAATTAAGCTTGGGGATGCTTGATACGTCTCCAACTTGGCCGTGTGCGGTGCCCCCCCCTCATGGGGAGTCCAAATTGGACAAGGGGAGATGGCGCAGGCCCCCTTTCCTTCTCCCTCTCCCTCTCCTTCCCCCTTCCCCCTCCGATAGAAGGAAGGGGGACCGAATAGGACTAGGAGTCCAAGTGGGATTCCTCCCCACTTGGCGCTCCCTAGGCCGGCCTCCTACCCTCTCCCTCCTTTATATACGGGGGCGGGGGCACCTCTAGACACATCAATTGTTCTTAGCCGTGTGCGGTGCCCCCCTCCACCATTTACTCCTTCGGTCATATAATCGTAGTGCTTAGGCGAAGCCCTACGCTGATCACTTCACCATCACCATCACCATGCCGTCGTGCTGACGAAACTCTCCCTCGACACTTTGCTGGATCAAGAGTTCGAGGGACGTCATCGAGCTGAACATGTGCAGAACTCGGAGGTACCATACGCTTGGTGCTTGATCGGTTGAATCAAGAAGACGTTCGACTACATCAATCACGTTAAGCAAGCGCTTCCGCTTTCGGTCTATGAGGGTACATGGACACACTCTCCCCCCTCTCGTTGCTATGCATCTCCTAGATAGATCTTGCGTGAGCGTAGGAAATTTTTGAAATTGCATGCTATGTTTCCCAACAAGCACACCCCATTCTAAGTGCTCTAGTGCTCATGCTTTTGCCATTCCGTTGTGTACGTGCTTGCAGGATGCTAATATGACCCCTCTATTTGTTTGAACTAAACTCTTTCTATCAATGAAATAAAGTCATATCTGTGGTAGTGTTATGCAATGAAGTCGTCTCCGGTGGACTATCTTAATGGTGGGGACAGTTTCTGCGAGAGGAATAAGTCTTTCTCAAGAATTTTCATCTCGACTTGTTGTTTGTGGCAATATCGATGGTTCACGGGTGTGAATTTTCATCATTTGGTTGGGACAGTGAGAGTAGGTTGCATGCTCCGTCAACACGACGATGATGGCACCTTCCCTTCGTTGTTGTAACTTTTGGTGTCGACGTAAGGCATGTGAGATTTATTGGACGTTGGGATCTTAGATTTGTTGCTCTTGGGCTCTTGGATCTGTGGCTCTTTCACTTGTAACAAATCCTCACTAGGGCGTGTTCGCACACGAACACATCACCATGTACCCTCGACGCCGGGGGTGATGCACCGCAGCTCACATCAAAGGAGACCAGTCCGGAAGCGCGGTACGCAAGCAAACCGGCGGGTGCTTTTGTAGACCCAAAACCCCACACGCCTGGGAGGGACCTCCGTCAGGGCGTGCAACGGCTATGGGATGCCCTAGGTCGACCTGATCGCCCCTAGAGCCTCGAGGTTCGCCGCCCTGCAATGAAGAATAACGAACGAAGAACGACGAACAAGAAGAAAAAGGGAGAAGATAAAAATAAAGGTAAAAGATGATAGATTGATTTGTCGATTGTGTGTTGTTGTTCAATCGGCCGTCACCTCTTGTCTATGTAAGAAGCGAATGGACTTCTCATACAGGAAAAGGACTTGCCTAGCCGTCCAAATCAGAGAGCAGCTAGTTAACGAGCGCTCCTTCGGGAGCCTCGCAGCGATCAACGCCACCTGGCGTGCTCTCAGCCATTCGCCACCTTGCGCTCTAGACGCTCCTTCTAGTTTTTTTATTTTTCCACACGCGTTTTCGGCTTTTAAAATGGTTTTTTTTTCTGTTTTTCGCCGTTTTGGTTTTCCATCGGTCTTCATAGTTTTTTGATCCAAAAAAATTGGAAAAAAAATTGTGCGAAAAAACGCATTTTTTTTCTTTCGCGAGAGTCAAGGTTTTTCTTCCACTAGAGTCACGGTTTTGCTTTCGCGAGAGTCAAGGTTTTTCTTCCACGAGAGTCACGGTTTTGCTTTCGCGAGAGTCACGGACGTGCCTCTCGAAAACGAAAAAAAACATGTTTTCTATTTTTTTTTCTTTCGCGAGAGTCACGGTTTTGCTTCCGCGAGAGGCACGGTTGTGCTTTAGCGAGAGTCATGGTCGTGCCTGTCAGTAACGAAAAAACGTGTTTTCTGTTTTTTTTTCATTCGCGAGAGTCACGGTTTTGCTTCCGCGAGAGGCACGGTTGTGCTTTCGCGAGAGTCACGGCCGTGCCTCTCGGGAACAAAAAAATGCGTTTTCTATTTTTTTTCCTTTCGCGAGAGTCATGGTTTTGCTTCTGCGAGAGGCATGGGTGTGCTTCGCGAGATTCACGGCCGTGCCTCCTCGGAAACGGAAAAACACATTTTTTTCTTCTTTTTTTCTTTATGTGAGAGTCACGGTTTTGCTTCCGCAAGAGGCACGATTGTGATTTCGTGAGAGGCACAGGCGTGCCTCTTTCGGAAAGGGAAAAAATCAGTGCTCCCGGTTCGGTTTTTTCGTTTGTTTTTTTTTCGTGAATAAAAAGTTCATCGAAACCTATCAATATGGGATCTAGTTTTGAAGATCTCGACCCGAGGAATCCAACGGTGAAAGCGGTTCGAGATTTGGACACACGATTTAAGAGATAAAACATTTTGAATAAAAGAAACTACGAAAAGGGGAAATCTCTCAGGTTGTGACAAGTGGCATGCTGCGCGCCACTTGTCTCAACCTGGGGAGGTTGGAGTGATCTTTGCAACAAGTACTCCTCAACTAGTAATTTCGTCCAAATCATCAAAACCTAACAAAAACCAGACTATTCACGACCTCCGCCCCGGATGTCCGGCTTATCGTACTTTTGCCTTGGGGGGTCTCTTCCTCATTTAAAAAATGTCTGGAACTTTGAATTAAGAATTGGTGGAATACCAGGCAATCCGAATCTCTCTTAACAAGGCCCAGATGTTCCGGTCTAGCCTAGTTTTCTGACAACAGCTCACTAATTGGACTGTAATTTTTAAATACAAACCTGGATTAAGATGATTTTCATATCATATCAACAGTTTCGACGAGATGCACAACTTTGCTGTTGAACACTTTTCAATTTGAGGACATCTTGAGGATGTTTCGGGCTGTTTTCTGCCATCTACAATAGAAAAAAGTTGCCCGGATCGTCCGGCCTTTACTTGGATCATCCTGGACTACACCCGGATCATCCGGCTTCACATTTTAGCTCATGTTGTTTGGGTGGTTTGCTCGGCCTCCGGCCGGATGATCTGGACCCCGGCCCGGATGATCCGACCATGCAGTGCTGCAGCGCGCTATTTTGGCCGTAAAATTCGCATACGACCTCGGAGGGTATGATTTTTATATCAAAATCGTCTGTTTCGATGAGACGAAGAACATTCATGTTGAAACTTTTTCCATCCGAGATGACCTTAATTACGTTTTATACTAGTTCATAATCTGATGTCAGCATGGGCATATCTGAATTTGTCATACTTCTTGCATCCGAACTCCGTTTTGGACTACCTTTATATCCATCTTGATCTTCTTGAAAAGAGCCATCCAATGGTGACTTTCATCAGAAAGTTGACTTTATCTTGGTACATCTTCAAGCCACTTTTTGCGATCATGTCATTTTCGAGCATTAACAGGGTGAGGGTACATTAGGGCTGTGGCCTTGATGACTTCTCGTCCACGGTAAAAAGTGTCAGGCTGGCTCCAATATTGGAGCATCGATCTGTTGTAGAGGAATAAGTCTCGACCATATGGACTTCAATGTAATTCTCCGTTACCCATGAATTTCAATGTAATTTTTTTATGGTACTCAGTTGTACCCGAAAAGGAGAAAAGACAATGCACTGAGTTGAGCCCTCGTGTCCTCCGATCATCGCACGACCACATCTGTACTATTAATGTCCATTAAGCGAGGAATATATGCTACTGTCGCCTGTTAAATGCAAATCAAGCACACTGTACCGTACACGTTCCATACGTGGAGCATTACGTGCTGTACGTACACCAGTATGGCCGGACACTGTTGCTTGGTCTTAGCGCGCACAGACAGTATAGCGTGGCATTTGTAAGCACAGCCGCCCCTGAAGTCGATCGAGGGGATCACTCCTCTCCCTTCTGGTCTGATCCGTTGGGCAGTTGGTTTATCCACGCTAGCTACTCGGTCACTTGGCACGGGACACGGCAGTCATGACGGGAGCCTTTACAACCACGCGTCGCCCTCGCTTTCCCCCGCGGCAGCAGGGAGTGACTCACTTCACTTCTGTCACCGTTGGGGCGGGCAGACGGCGTTATCAGAAAAAGGCATGTGTCCGTCCACCCAAGCAGGTCTACCACTCGCTCGCAGAAAGACGATGCTCGTAGTGACTGAATGAATGCGTGAGACCGATATTGGATTGGAATCACGGTGGTTTCATTGCGGCGGTTAGGCATATCTCTCTGATCTGTTCATGTCATGCGGCCTGCAAAAAAACGTACGTAGTACCACTTGCGATAGCTATGGTCTATGGTGTACTGAAGGCGTCCAAGAGTCCTTACAATTCGGATCACTATGCCACCGCTAGCTTGTAGCTACAGTCTCTGCAGATTATTCGTCTTGAGTCTGAACCACTCGATCGATGCACGGCTGAAGCTGTGGAGAGACACGTACGCTGCCTGCAGCTATCGAACGCGTCCGCATTGTACTCTGCCGGCCGGCCGAGTAATCGTTCGGCACGCGTATGCAAGTCTCGTGCGGCGTGCGCTGGAGCATTACTGTTCCATGGCGGCGGCCCGCCTCGCTACAGAGCTACGCCATGGGTCTCCACCACGCGCGGCCGGCTTGCCGATGCTCCGTGATCTCCGGTGAGGCGATCGCGGGTAGGTACGGGACTTGTTACCCCCGGCAATGCTACACGTACAAACAGTTTACAGGCTTTTACAGGGTGGGTTAGTTTTCATTGGCCAACAGGTGAGCGGGACGGCCCACCCCCTGAAAATCAGGGAGGAGAGGTTTGTGATTCGTTGTTAGATGAAAACAGTTTACAAGCTTTTACAAATCTTTGTATGTCTAGCATTTTTGTGTTACCCCCCAATTAATTGGGGTGGCCGAATCCTCGCGGGTTGTTCTCCGCCACGCATGGACGCCCATGGTAGTAGATTGGAGGAGGCTAATCGCTTTCGATAAAAGCTGGGTCGCGTTTCGGCTGCCGCTTTCCTTTTTGTCACCAACAAGTAAATGCCGGGGTCGGGGGTGGTGGTGGTCGGCTCCGGTGCTGGTACCCGTCAGGATTCTTTCGGTTCCCGTAGGCTGTATGGACCAACCGCTGACATCGACGAGGAAAATGGATGGGCCGTGCGTGCCACACGTTGCTTCTTCGTACTTAAGAGCTCGCAACGGGGGCATTTCCTATTCGGCGCTGCAGGCGCCGGTTATAGTTGTTTTAGCAAACCGGCGCCTGCAGTGGCGCGTACTGGGCTCGGCCCAACTATCATATTCCCCATTGTTTTGAAATATAAAAAAGGAGACCCAGGCAAACATGCAAAGCCAGGAATCGAACCAACAATCTCTCCAGTATTAGCCAGCTCCACGAACAACTACGCCACCCACCTGACTCGTGAACACAACCTGCTTTCCATCTTTTTATACATACAGGAAATACCATCTATGTTTTCTGTGTTTTTTCCACTTTCTATTTTCTGTTTCCGGTTTTCTTTTTTACTTATATGCGTAAAATGTTTACAAATAGACGATGTTTTTTTTTCTAATTCGATGAACTTTTTTTCATTTCAATGAATTGTTTTCAAGCTCGGTTAATGTTTTCCGAAAATGAATGAACTTATTCTCAAAATTAATGTACTTTTCTAAAATCCGATGAACTTTTTTCAATTTGATGAACTTTTTTTTTCAAATGCAATGAACTTTTTTTGATTCGATGAAAAAAAAATCTAATCCGATGATCTTTTTTAAAAATCCAATGACCTTTTTTCGATTTGATGAACTTATTTTTTTCAAATCCAATGAACTATTTTTAATTTGATGAACTTTTTTTAATCTGATGAAATTTTTTCAAATCCGATGAACTTTTTTCAAAATTGATGAACTTTCTTCAAATTTGTGAACTTTTTTGTTCATAATCAATGAACTGTTTTAGTAATAGAGGAACTTTTTTTCACAAACATATTCAAAATTATAAAAAACGGAGGCCGGTCTTTTTTCCTAAACCAGCAGCACAGCACAGCCTTTTTGAACTTTTTTTCACATTCAGTGATTATTTCTTTCACATTCCATGAACTTTTTTCAAATTTGGTGAACTTTTTTAAAATTCGATGAACATTTTCTAAAATACGATTAACTTTTTTTCTGAAATCGATGAACTTCACATTTTCTGAACTTTTCTTATCAAATTGGATGAACCTTTTTCAGAAACGATGAACTTTTTCCAAAATTTGATGACCTTTTTTTCATAAAAAAATTTGTTAGTTGTGCTGCATAATAAATAATGCGGTTACGATAGTTCTTAATGTATTCGCGTTGGTCTCAGTCACGGTCGTCTAGAGGTTTTGGTGGTTAGCTGAACAATCTATCAACGCAGGCACGTGAGTTCGAGCCCGCGTACTTGCATGTTTTTGCGAAACTTTTTTCACGAAGCAGCTTCTGCGCAGGTGCATTCCTGGGCCGGCCCACTTGGCGTTGCTGTAGGCGCCGGTTGACTTTCCCGGCGCCGAAGGCGTGGATTAGGAGCTCCCCGCAATGGAAGGTCCTGTTCGAGCTCGCTGCGTCAAACAATCGCACAGGCGCGCTCCCCTATTGGGCCGGCCCATATAGCAAGCAAGGCACTGTAGCGACCCGGAGCACTGCAGAGAGTAGGCTACTGTAGCACACGAGCTTTCTATGTCCAGTGTCCTGTAGCAACCGAGTTTTAGTGGTTTCAAAATTTTAAGACTTTTTTTATAAAACGAATTTTTTAGAGAACGCAAACAATTTTCGGCATTTCTAAACTTTTTTTGAAATTGGGAACACTTTTTGAGACCTACAATTTTTTTTAAATCCAAATTTTGTATTAAAAAGCTAACTTTTTTGAAACTCTCAAAAAACATTTGAAACACGAACATATTTTTGGAATTTACGAACAATTCTTTAAATGGAAACATTTTTTGAAACTCCCAAAAAAATTGAAAGCGTGAACATTTTTTGGAAATTGGCGAACAAATTTTGAAAATGGGAACATTTTTTGAAACTCCTAAACACAATTTGAAAAGTTGAACATTTTTAAACTTATGGATTTCTTTTTTTAAATCGAACTTTTTTTATAATATGCGAACATTTTTTCGAAAATGAAGAACTTTTTTTGTATTTGTGAACAAATATTAATAGCAAGAACATTTTTTGAACTTCTAAACATTTTTAGATATTTAGAAAATAATTTGAAATTCTGAAGAACAAAAAGAAAATAAAAAAGAAGAAAAAGGAATTGAAAACTGAAATAAACAAACAGAAAAACAAAGAAAGAAAAAGGAAAAAAAGAAATAAAAAAAGAAAAAGAAACGGAAAAAATAATGGAACAACCGGTTCAAGAAGCTTCTAGAAGGTTCCCAGAACCGGTCAGGAACCTTTCAGAATGTTCCAAAAACCGGACATTGTAGCACGTGCGAAATCTCGTAATTGGGCCCGCCCATCCTGATCGCTAGCTCGCTCGCCTCTGTGCGAAGCAGTGGCAACTTGACGCAACGAGCGTCCATTAGGATTATCCGCTCGCAACACCCCGATGGACAGACTGACTGCTCACAAAAACCTAACCCAGACGGCGTCTCATACCTGCCCCGTTTGTTCAGGTTGACTGTCACCTCTCATATCTAACCAAATCTGGGTTAGATATATGAGAGGCCTGAGCACGTCCGCCATGTCGGATCCGGCCCATGCCGTGCCCACTTCGACGCTATATATATTTGTCCCCATCCGCTCTCCGAACCAACCCTAGCCACTGGACTTCACTCAGATTCCCCAAGCTCTCTTTCGGCGATCTTCGGTCTTCTCCGGCATGACGGGTAGCGGATCCGAGTCATCAGTCACCCAATCTGTGGACTGGGACTTCGTCCCATGTGGGCCCGAGGAGGTGATGGCCATTCGCATCGCGCTCGGGTAATCCCTGGAGGAGACCGCCCGACATCAGTCAAACTCGATCCGGCGAGTATCCATTGCGCACGCCCAAATGATGCTTGGATCTAGCGCTAGGCGTGTTGCCGCTGCCTCGCAAGAGGTGTGCGGTCCGTCTGGCACCCCAACGCCGTGGCAGTCTGGTAGAGGTAGAACACCTTTATTGGCGCGTCGAGTTGGAGGTAACGCCCACACTTATGGACATTCTTGGATGGATGCTAATATCGTGCGGCGTGCCCGCCGTGCGAGGCAGAGGGCGCGGAAGGCCATGGAAGCCCTCGAGGCAGAGGCCGGCGAGACGGAGTCACACGGCAGGACGCCGCTACGGATGACCGGTAACCCTTGGTGTCGTAACCACGCAGTGGTAGGCGTGTCGGGTTTCGACCATGACGGATCTATCATGGATCTCACATCGACTGGCGACGTGCATGCCATGGGCTTCGACAAGGAAGAGGTAGGGCATGAAAGAGGCGGCGTCTCGAGTCCTGTGAGCCAGTCTGTGTCCCATGTCCTACTCTAACTCGTCGGCAAGCACTCCTTCACTCAGAGGAGCTCAGCCGACCACCGGATATGGACACGGTCATGGTGCGAACCATGATTTAGGTTGCATGTAATTGTGTGGATTCGACAATTCGTAATTGAGATATCCGGTGATGGAAGAGGAAATTTGAGGTGTATGCGATTGTCTGCCTTAGTCACAAGCTAGTGGCAGCATGCCGCGACCTTGCACGCAATGACGGCTCATGGTTTTGTCTTGGGCAGTGGCCATGTCCAGATTTACTTCCAACATTCACTTGTGACCGAGGCATGTGATTGTCGAAGCGTCTCTAATGTAAAATTTTGGTGGTATTGTCTGTTCTCGCCAATTTGTGCTACTACCGGAATCACACTGATATTCCTGGCTCCAACATACGGCTCTTAGCGTCCGGACTACCTGCTAGTGTGTGCACGATTTTTTGCGTGGTTATGACGTTTGGATCGTGTGCACTTGCATCATCTTTGTTGGCTCAGCGTGGATCATCGTGCACTTTTTTCTTCGACAGTCTGCTTAGGCATAGCTTCGGCCTTCTATGCTTTGCTCTTTGCCAGCTTATTATTTTATATGTGTGCGTTGGTATTGGCTGTGCGTATCTTAGTCGTGTAGATGCCGGGTGTGTGTTCTCATTGATGTGTTTGTATCTCCTTGATGCTTTATTTTATAAACCTATAAAATATATCCTTTATTAAAACAGAAGATAAATTTTATGGTGAATCTTTAAACAGGCAGTTTTCCTTTCAGTTCGATACGAAGTACGATAAGGTGACAAAACAAGCATACCGAAACAACCACGGTAGAGGGTACCCATAATTCAAGCACCGAGAGAAAGCCGCTATCATAAGTTTTGTTACATGCATATAATAAGTACCTATACTGAAACGGAAAGTATTCTCTTTTCTCTTTCTTTCACTTTTTGTAAACTTCCACCGTTCAACTACGTGGCCAGTGAACAAGAGTGGTGAAATGCAGGCACGTATGAACAGTACTCACGCGTAAAACAGTAACCAACCGCAAACAGTGTCCCCGTGTGAACAATGGCTACCAGTGACAATACACTCGGATAAACCGGAACGAATAAATTAGTAAATCAACACTATGCGTTCACGCGAACAGTAGTCCAGAAGAAATACCCCAAAAAATCCCAAAGAAACAGAGACTCCTCATCCCTTGGTGTATTCATCTACGTAATGAGAATAGCCGATGTTGTTGCTGTCGTCTACCTCGCCTTCTCGTTCTCTGTGGCAAACCAGATCAAGGCTTCAACCACAATGCGGTCACTGAAGCCACCTCTACGACGCGCTCCATCACGACACTCTATAAGAAGCCAACGAGAAGAGGCAACATGAAAATAAAAACCGCCACTCGATCAACCTCTTCACTCCATTCCCTATTCTATTTCTTCAACCGATTCAAAGAGAAAGGAAAAATACAAGACACTAGATCATCCGAGGAGGGTAGTGATTGCTCAAAAAACTATTCCTCAGCGCCAAAATTTCCCAAAGTACGAATATACCACTTATACTATATCACAGATTGAAAAGCGCATTGGGTTGAACATCTTATTATGAGATTATCCATTCATAGATCACTACAGGAATCAGGAACTTTGCCATCCGCCACGGCTGATGGCAAAGGCACACATAGCGGACGACAAAGACCAGGCTATGGCAAAGGCTTTTTTGCCGTCTGCTGGCGAACAACAAAGATGCAAAGGCCTTTGTCGTCCGCTGACAGACGGCAAAGAGACTGGACGGCACATGTGCCAGCTTAGGTCTGTTAAGGGGTTAATGGCGTGATTTGCCGTCTGCAGGCAGACGAGAAAGACCTTTGCATATTTGCCGTCTGCCAGCCTATGAAAAAGAATATTGATTGTTTGTCGTCTGCCAGCGGACGACATAGCGTGCCACGTGGCAGCGCCTCGGGGGCTGGCCTATTTGGTAGCTTTGCTGTCAGCTGGCAGACGACAAAGATGCAACATTCTTTGCCGTCAGCAGCTGGCTGACGGCAAAGCTACTAAATAGCCAGCCTACTGCCCCAGGTTGCACAGGTGGCTGACACGTGGCATGTTTGCCATCCGCTAGCTGATGGCTCTTTGCCGTCCGCCAGCAGACGGCAAAGAGTCTATATAACCCCTATTTTTTCTGTTTTTTTCTTGATTTCATTCAATTTGGCAGAATTTCACACACACACACACACACACACACACACACACACACACACACACACATATATATATATATATATATATATACATACACACACGCGCGCGCGCGTATGAAAATACTTTCGACAAGCATAAGAACACATATACTCCCTCTGTAAACTAATATAAGAGTGTTTAGATCACTAAAGTAGTGATCTAAACGCTCTTATATTAGTTTACGGAGGGAGTACATAGCAAATCATATCCCTGCCATATGGATATGACCATCCAACACATATACATAGCAAATGGTTTCATCCAACACATATACATAGCCAACATATCCAAGAACAAGCATACAATGGTTTCATCCATTCATACATATATAGGTAGCAAGCTTCCTCATATAAAGCAAATCAAAACAAGACGGAAGCACAAAGAGAAGATTAGACTCCATCAATGCAAGCTTCTTCCTCATCTAAAGTAAATCTACAAATTGGGAAAGAAGCAAGTTAGAAGAAGAAGAAGAAGAAGAAGAAGAAGAAGAAGAAGAAGAAGAACAATAAGACTAGCTAGAAAAAGAAGAAGAAGAGGAAGAAGAGGAAGAAAAGGAAGAAAAGGAAGAAGAAGAAGAAGAAGAAGAAGAAGATTTTTTTTCTTCTCTTTCTTTTTCTCCTCTCCTCTTTTTTATCTTCTTCTTCTTCTTCTTCTAACTAAGGTAGGTAAAAATGCCATTTTTTGCTAAGCTAGGTAAAAATGCTAAGTGTAGGTCATTTTAGAGCCAAGCTAGGTAAATAGGTCATTTTGGAGCTTACTAAGGTTATTATGTCATTTTCGAGGAAAGTAAGGTAAGTGTATATCATTTTGGAGGTAACCAAGATTATCATGACATTTTTTTAGGAAAGAAAGCTAGGTATATGTCGGGGGTTGGGTGCAATATATGCCAAAGGATGGCTTATCATGGTGGGAGTGAGTAGAACGTCGCCGGTGCCTGGAAGCGGGATAAGGTGTAGACACGAACGCCGACGTACTTTACCCAGGTTTGGGGCTCTCCTTGGAAATAACACCCCTACTCCTGCTTTGCGGGGTCTCCGCATGATCACTATGGCACTAGTGAGTAGAAGGTGCTCCTTGAGCTGTGTGCTAGAGGTAGAAGGAGGCAGGGCTAGCTCTTTTCTTCCTCTAGGTATGAGTCTAGTTCTAATAGGTTGGGAACCCTTTGCATGGGTGCCCTGGGGGGTTTATATAGGCTTACCCTCCTAGGGTACAATGGTAACTTGGCCGGGTGCAGGGCCCAACTTTCAGCGCCTCTGGTCGCCGGCTTCTCCACCGGCAACTGGGGCCCGCCGCCTAGTGGGTCCCTTCGATTGGTCTGGTACGGAGCCGACAGGCCACTTCCACCGCTGGTGGGTCTGATTGGTGGCTGGTCACTGTAGCCGTGATGCTAATGACGCAGGCTTGGTCAAGGGAGCATGGCTACAGTCCCGCCGCCTGGTGGGAATTCGTTGTAGCCACACCGCGCCTCATCTGATTAATGGCGCACGGATCTTGAGGGAGGGACCGGCCGCCTGCTGGAGGCCGGCCTCTTGTGGATCCAGTAGGTCTGGCTTCTGCCTTCTTCTGGGCTCTCTCTGCCGGGTAGGGCCCGCCGCCTGCGGGCCATACCGACAGGCCATCATGGGAACAGGGCTCCGCCGGACAGAAGTGGCGTCAAAGGGGAAGTGGCTATAGTTTCACGCGGTGCGAAGATCTCCGCCTGTATGGGGCACTGTAGCCATGTCGAGCCCGGGATCCGGGGGTGAGGGGCTACACTGTAGCCTCACCCTATCTTGTCCTCTTGACGAGGGGTGCAGACTTTGAGGGCACCGGATGGCCGCCTGTTAGAAGCCGGCCTCTCCGGAGGCCGTCTGCTAGGAGTCGGCCGGTCTTGGCGCCGTCTGCTGGTGCTCGGCCGCATTCGGCAGCCGGCCGTTCGAGCCAGCCGGCCACCGGAAGGCGGTGCTTCATTCTGGAGTCTCACGGGGCGAAGCTGGCCCAAAGTCTTGAAATGCTCAGGGGCCTGGGTTAGGCTACCCGTGGCCCATTACTCTGACAGTAGTCCCCGAAGCCTGTGAAGCACAGCGATTGACAGGCCGTAAAGCCTCAGTGGCTTCCTTCCTTGCCGCGCTCTGATGGAATGCTCAGCCTACCTCGGGGAGCGCCGGCTACTAGAGTTGGCTTCACAAGTCGGGCTCATCCGCCGATTTCGAACACCAAGGCGGGAAACTGATGGCATGCTTGCTAAGCTTCCCCAGGCCTGCCGCCCAGTGCTAGTATGCCATGTGGCACGCGTCAGCCAGGCTAGCCTGCCATCCCACGCTCTCGATGGGATGTGGCAGGGGGCCGGGCCCGCCACCACCGGGCCTCGGCGCGCGAGCGGATCCGCTGCGGGCGGTTGCGATCCCCACAGGAGTTACTGCGCAGTAACCCTGCGTAGTAATCGGGGGGCCGTGGGGTCGTGGGCATAGTTAATCCCACGATCCCACATCCCGCCCCCTCGGCTTCATAGCCCGAGGGCTATAAGTAGGGGAGACAGGGGAGTGGCGGGCACGCATGCCCTCCCCCTGCTCTTTCTTCCTCCTCTCTCTGCTGCTGCTGCTGCTTCGTGCTCGCCGCAGCGCCGCCGCAGCTCGCCATCATCGAGCTCCCTCCCCCCAGGTAGCTCTGTTCGGACGCGATGGCGCGCGAGAGGGGAGGAGACTGGGACGGCTTGACGGTGATCGAGGATCACCTCTCCTTCCTCTGAGCCACGCGTCGGATGCCCAACTTGGCCTTTGTCAAGGTGCGAGCACCGTCGTGGGAGGAGATCTCGCCGGCGCCGCAGGGGAACAAGCGGGTCGTCTTCCGCTCGCATTTCCTCCACGGCTTCGGCCTCCCGGTGAGCAGGTTCCTCCGCTCGTTCATGGACTTCTGTCATCTTCAGCCGCACCACCTGATGCCCAACACCGTGACGCTGCTGTCCGCCTTCATCACGGCGTGCGAGGGCTACCTCGGCATCCTCCCCACCATTGATCTGTGGGGAGATTTATTCTACGCCAAGCTGGGCACCTCCTCCAAGGAGACGGTGGCTGAGTGCGGGGCCTTCGTCACCGTGCACCGGCCGTAGAAGAAGAATGCCTTCCTGGCCATCAAGCTGTCACAGTTGGTGAAACTATGGCAGCAATCGTACTTCTACGTGGAGAACGTTGACCCGGCGGTCGACTCCACCAATCTGCCGCCTTACGAGGCTCGCTCCCCAACCGGGCCTCGGGCCAACTGGCACTACAAGCCGAAGCCCGTACCGGCTGAGGCGGCTGCCGCCATCAATCGGCTTCGGGAGCTGACAGAGACGTAGGATCTCATGGCGGCCGACCTCTGTTTGCCTTTTCCGAGCGCCGGGTTCTCCCGCTCCAAAGCCATCCTCATCTGATCTGTCGGATGAGCGGGCATCGCGACCCTAGTCGGATGTGCACAATGGAGATGCCGCCTGCCGAGGTGGCCCGAATGGTGAATGAGATCACTGACCTCAAGGTGTCGAAAGGGTCCTGGCAGTTTGGCAAACGGCCCTACTCCCGCGACAACCCGCCGTCTGCGGTAAGTCTCTTAGCTTTCCCTCTTTAGCTCTTTCCTTGATCTTAGCCTTGGTATTGAGTGGTCTTTCTTTGGAGCACATATCTACATGTCCTCGGCGACGGTTGCTCTTGTGGGCCGGGTGGTAACTACCAGCCGGACCGGGAGGTGAGCGATGTGGATGACCCCGACTTGGGGGCGGCTGCCTTGGAGGCGCGGGCCCGTCCGCCGGGCCGGGCGCCCGAGGCGGCAAGCGCAAATGGAAATAGGGCGCCGCCCTGTTCGGCAGCGTGTCGAAGAAGCCCAAGAACCCGGCCGCCGCGACCAGGCGGAAAGAGGCCGCGACGAAGGTGGCCAAGTTCCAGAAGCTGCCAAAGGTGCCGCCCATGGTGTCGGTGTAAGTGCCTCCTCTGCGCATTCCCTTGGGTTCTCCCCTGCTGAGACATCGTGAAGTTCTTTGCTTTACTTTGTTGTCTCAGGGACCCGATTTCCCTTGACAAGTCGACCACCGCCTTCGTCATCAGGTCGGCGGAGACCTCCTCTACCACTCGGCGAATCTATCTGGCCGCCGACCTCCGGGAGGCGCAGGAGTGAAACGCGCGAGAGGTGCGCGAGGAGGAGGAAGCCACCCGCCTGGAGAAGGCGGAAGCTGACAAGGCGGAGGCGTCCGTGCTGAAGAAGCTGGCGGAGGCGGAAGCTGCTGCCGCGGAGGCCGAGTGCCGTCAGGAGCCGCTGCTCGTCATTCCCCTGAACTCCGTGCCACCTCCACCAGAGTTTGTGGTGACGACTGGGGGAGCCGGCGACGAGCAGCCGGTCATGGAGAGGGAGGGCAGCGACGTAGCCATGCCGAGATTTGGAATTCGTCAGGGCGTGGTACCCTGGGCTGGATCTAGCCCAGCTGACCATGTTCTGGTAGGAGGCGCTGGAGGAGCTGACGAAGGTGGAGGGCGAGCTTGTCAAGCGGGCAGCGGCGATCGCCGACTACACGGAGACCAGTGTCTTCATCCCGGAGTTGGTTGATGAAGGTGCTGAAGCACCGCCGGAGTGGTTCAGGCTGAATCCAGAGGACAGCGAAGATTCGGCCGAGGTGATTGATTCCAGCGATGAAAGAGAGGATGCGGAGGATGAGGACAGCGAAGAGGACGTGCCGGAGGTCAGAGCGGACGGCCAGCCTCAACCTGACCGCGCCTCGAGCAACCAGGCGGATACCAACCAGTCGCCCGTTCCACCAACCGGCGCTGCCGACTCAGCTGTCCAGCCATCCGCTGCTCTAGCCGGCGCTGCCGACTCCACTGCCCAACCGGAACCTTCTCCTGCTCCTTAGGCCATCACCTTTATTTTCCTGCTTATCGTTCTCGACAGACTTTTGGTTAAATTTGCACAATTCCATCCGCGGGGTGTATTTCAAACTTTGTTGAATGCTGGCCACTGGGCCTTTGCTATGTAAATATTCTTTGTCACAAATTATGCTTTATTTGCCAAGTTCTAACTTTTCTTGCTTTCTGCCCCTCGCTATTTTTCTTTGCGGCTCTCCCTTTGCTATCCCTTGGCCAGCCGGACAGCCGCTCTGCGTACTATGGTTGGGCCAAGTGTTTAGCTTCTTTTGGAGGGCAAGTACTTAATCGATTGGGGCGTTGGCAAGGTAAGTAGAAACCGGCCGGCCGGCTGCTGAACAGTCGGTCGAGTAGGCGGGATGCCGGCCTCGGCTATGTGCGCTTTTTTCCTTAGCCGTTTTTCGTATGGGCACTGCTCGAGCAACTCCTGTCCACCGTACAATCGCTCTGCGAGCTGCGGCTTCTGACAGGAGAAGTTTTTGGTGCCGACATACTACTTGTCCGACTGCAGAAGATGGCACATAGTAGAACGCGGCGAGCCCCCTGGGCCGACTAGCCGAGCCCAGTGCCGGCAGAATAATGAAACAACACATTCATGGGCATAATTTTTATCACATAGATAAAAAAGGGTAGTCCCCGAGCTCTTCTAGGGGGACCTGGAGTCTTCGTATTTAATACAAAAGGTAGCATGATACATACTACTTTTAATTGTAAAATCTTCGGAGGAGGTTTGCGTTCCATGGCCTCTCCGTCTCCTTGCCTGAATCGTCTCTTTTGCGTGATTTGGGCTTCTAAGCGTCAATCAGGTAGTAGGAGCCGTTGCCCAACACTTTGCTGATGATGAAAGGGCCTTCCCAAGGCGTCGAGAGCTTGTGTTGGCCGGCTGTTCGCTGGATCAGCCGGAGCACAAAGTCTCCCTCTTGGAAGGATCTTGGCTTCACCTTGCGGTTGTAGTATCGGTGCAGACTCTACTGGTAGATGGTGGACCGGCTGAGTGCCAACAGCCGGCCCTCTTCCAGCAGATCGACGCCATCTTCTCATGCTTCCTTGGCGTCCGCCTCAGTGTACATGGTTACTCGTGGGGAGTCAAATTCTATGTCCGTCGGGATGACGGCCTCGGTACTGTAGACGAGGAAGAAGGGTGTGAAGTCGATCGACTTGTTCGGAGTTGTGCGCAGGCTCCAGAGGACGGCCGGCAGCTCATCGAGCCAGCAACCGACCGAATGCTCTAGAGGTTTGACCAGTCGGGGCTTGATGCCGGATAGAATGAGGCCGTTTTCTCGCTCCACTTGGCCGTTTGACTGCGGATGGGCAACAGACGCTAAGTCCAGTCGGATGCCCTACGTCACGCAGAAACGAGCCAAGGCTCCTTTGGCGAAGTTTGTGCCGTTGTGGGTGATGATGATGTGTGGTATGCCATACTGAGTGGTGATGTCGGTGATGAAGGTCACGGCAGTCGACCCATTCAATTTCTTGTTTGGCTTTGCTTCTATCCACTTGGTAAACTTGTCCACAGTGACAAGCAAATGAGTCATGCCACTGCGAGCCGTCTTGAATGGTCCCACCATGTCCAGTCCCCAAACGGCAAAGGGCCAGGCGATGGGAATAGTCTTGAGTGCAGAAGTCGGCAGATGTGGCTTGGAGCGGAACTTCTGGCACCCTTGACACTTCTAGACCAATTCTTTGGCCTCTTCTAGAGCAGTCGGCCAGAAAAAACCATGGCGGAAAGCTTTGGCAACAAGTGATCTTGAAGCCGCGTGGTGACCGCATTCACCTTGGTGGATATCTTTGAGGATTGCTTGGCCCTGGTCCGGCTCCACGCAGCGCTGGTACACCCCAGTGACACTGCGCCGCACCAGTTCTGTGTTGACGATGGAGTATGTTGCTGCCCATCATTGCACTTGTCGGGCTGAGATCTCATCAGTCAGCAGTTCTTTATTCACCAGAAATTTGAGGATTGGTTGAGCCCATGATGGTGCTGCTATTTCTTCGACTGCCACGACTGCAATTTGTACGAGGGCGGTTGGGCCGGGAGGCGGCGAGTTGGAGTCGGCTGCCGCCTGTTAAGTTGAAGAAGTCCCCGGGTCGACTGCTGCAGTCCCTGGGCCGGGCTCTGGAGTCCCCGGGCGGGGTGCGACGACCGCAGTCCCCGGGCCGCCTGCTGAAGTCCTCGCACCGGCTTCTGGGGCCCTCAAGTCGGATCCGACTGCTTCGGGAGGGGCCGGCACGAAGATGGAGTCTTATTCTGGCGATGGCTTGACAGACGGCTTGAGGAGGAGGCGCCGTAGGGCGACGCCGGCTGGTATTGCTTGTCGGGTGGAGCCGATCCGTGCCAGGGCATCTTCTTGCTCGTTGTCATTTCTTGGCACATGGAGGAACTCGCACCCCTCAAAGTATCCGCTGAGTTGTTGTACGAGGAAGCGGTAGCTCACCATATTTGCATCCTTGGCATCCCAGTCGCCTGACGACTGCTGAACCACCAAGTCAGAGTCACCATAGCACAGGATCCGGCGAATGCCAAGTTCCTTGGCAAGCCGGAGCCCGTGTATGAGTGCCTCATATTCACCTACGTTGTTGGAGGCGGCGAAGTGGATTTGCAGCACATATCTGAGCTTGTCGCCCTTGGGAGAGGTGAGGATGATGCCGGCTCCCAGACCACTCTGGTGCTGGCGGCAGGTACTGGGTCTCGGCCCAGTCGACGAGGAGGTCGGATAGCACTTGTGACTTGATGCGGTGCAACGCTGGTAGTAGATGGTGTAGGGGGCCAGATCTATGGCCCATTTGGCCACTCGGCCTGAAGCATCTCGGCTTCCAATGATCTCAGCAAGCGGAGCGGTACAAACAACAGTAATTGGGTGCTCTTGAAAGTAAGGCTTGAGTTTCTTGGCGGAAAAGTGCACATCATAGCACATCTTCTGATAGTGGGGGTAGTTTTGCTTGGAGGCGGACAACACTTCACTCAGGTAATACACCGGCCTCTGGACTGGCAGTGCTTTGCCTTCCTCCTTGCGCTCCACCACTATGACTGTGCTGTCCACCCGACTGGTGGCGGCGATGTAGAGGAGCATGGGCTCCTTGTTAGTCGGGGCCGCCAGGATAGGCGGGGTGGTCAACATCTTCTTGAGCTGGCGAAAAGCTTCATCCGCCTTGTCGTTCCACTCGAAAAAAGTGGTCTTCTTCATGAGCTGGTATAGGGGGAGAGCCTTCTCGCCCAGCCAACTGATGAAACGGCTGATAGATGCCAGGCAACCGGTGAACTTTTGTACATCCAGCAGTCGGGCGGGCGCCTTCATCTTCTTGATGGCCTTGATCTTCACAGGGTTGCACTCTATGCCGCGCTCTGAGACTAGGAAGCCAAGAAGTTGGCCGGATGGTACTCCAAAGACACATTTCTCTGGGTTGAGCTTGATTTGAAATTGGTGCAAGTTCTTAAATGTCTCTTTGAGGTCTTCTAGCAGCATGCAATGCTTCTCCGTCTTCACCACCACATGGTCCACGTAAACGTGGGCGTTTCTGCTGAGTTGCTTGAGGAGACACTTCTGCATGCAACGCTGAAACATGGCACCGGCATTCCTCAAGCCGAACGTCATGGTCAGGTAGCAGAAGGCTCCGAATGGCGTGATGAAGGCGGTCTTCAGCCTATCGGCCGGGTTCAGCTTGATCTGATGGTACCCTGAGTATGCATCCAGAAAACCCAGCAGCTCGCATCCGGCTGTGGAGTCTATCACTTGGTCGATTCTTGGCAAAGGAAATGGATCTTTGGGGCAAGCTTTGTTGAGGCTGGTATAATCGATACACAAGCACCATTGTTTATTCTTCTTCAGCACAAGAACTGGGTTGGCCAACCACTCTAGGAAGAATACTTCCATGATGAAGCCGGCTGCTAGAAGTCGGGTTATCTCTTCTCCAACAACTCTTCTCTTTTCTTCTGACAGGCGGCGCAAGGGCTGCCTGACCATCTTGACGTCAGGTCGTACATGTAGCTTGTGCTCGGTGAAATCCGTCGGGACACCCGGCATGTCTTTGGGAGACCATGCAAAGATGTCACGATTCTCACGGAGGAAATCGACGAGCTCGCCTTCCTATTTGCTGTCAAGGCTTGTTCCAATGAGAGCGTGCCTCTCCGGGTGCTCCGGGTCCAATGGTATCTTCTTTGTTTCCTTTGTCGGCTTGAACGAGCCCTCAACTTCCGACTCCTTGGGTGGAGGTGACATTTCCGGCTGCTTGCCTGCCATCGCCACAACCCGGTCAAGGAGCCGTTTTTCAGCTGCAATCACAAGGGACTCGGCCAGCCGGCTGCTGTCTACAGCATAGGCAGACGACTTCTTGTAGTCTCCGACTATGGTCAGGATTCCCTTGGTAGTCGGCATCTTCATCTTGAGGTAAGCATAGTGAGGGACTGCCATGAACTTGGCCAGAGCAGGCCGGCCAAGTAGCGCATGATAAGGGCTCTCAAGGTCCACCACCAAACCAAATCGACTCTCGGCGGAAGTGATTTTTATCCCCGAAGAGAACATCGATCTGGGTCTTGCCAATTGGTGAGCAGGAAAGGCCAGGAACTATGCCATGGAATACAGTCCGACTGGGTTGAAGCTGCTTTTGCTTGATTCCCAACTTCTCCATTGTGTCACGGTATAGGATGTTAATGCTGCTGCCGCCATCTCTCAGGACTCGGGAGAAGCGAGCTGCTCGCCTCTCTGTTGCGAAGGTGGCGTCTAAGACCAGGGCATACGAACCAGGGGAGGGCATCACCTCCGGGTGGTCAGCCCTGCTCCAATTGATGGGCTTCTCAGACTAGTGCATGAACTCTGGAGTCTCTAACGCTACTGCGTGTACTTCTTGTTGCTGTTGCCGCCTGTTGCGCCTGTCATCGGTCACGCTGGTGAACACAACGTAGGCTCCATGCTCCACAGGATACTCATCTTGTATGGTGCCGACTGGCCAAGCCGTCGGCTGCTGGGGCAGTGGAGGCAGCGGGCCGACAGGCGAAGGAGGCAGGAGTCCATCTCCCTTGGCGATTCTGGTGAGCCAGTGGCACTTCTGAGTGGTGTGGTTGGATGACTTCACGCAACTATGGAACTTGCAGGGGGCATCAAGAGTCTTCTCGTATGAGAAGGCGGGCAACCAATTAGGCTTGCCGCCCTTCTAGCGCTTTGGTGGGGGCTGCCCCTCTGGCTGTTGGTCTTCAACTGTCGCCACCTGCCGGCTGGTGGAAGCCGGCTGCGTGGCTTTGCGCTTGTTGTCGCTGGGTTGCTGTCTCCGACTGGTGTCACCAGCTGGGGTCCGAGGAGCCTGGGGAGCTACTTTGCCTGTCGCATCGACTGGGATCTCCGCCTTCATGGAGGAGTCGGCCGTGGCGTATTTGTCGGCGATGATCAGCAGTTCATCAAGAGTCGTTGGCTCATCGTAGAGGAGTCGGTGCTTGAGAAGGGTGCCCTCTTGGCACCCGGCAGTGAAGTATTCGATGGCCTGCACCTTGTGCACACCCTCGCAGGAGTTGCGCAGCTCGGCCCAGCGCATGAGGTAGTTGCGAGTCGATTAGCTGGGCCCTTGGACGCACAAGGAGAGCTGGCGAGGCTTGGGAGGCCGCTTGTACATGCTGGTGAAGTTGCGGATGAAGGCTTCAGTGAAATCAACCCAGCTGTTGATGCTGCGGGGCTTCGGGCTATTAAGCCACGTCCGGGCTGTGCCTTGGAGCATGAGCGGGACGTACTTCACGGCAACGTGCTTGTTGCCGTTCGCTATGTTGACGGCCGTGGAGTAGTCGACGAGCCAGTCTTCCGGCTTCACGGAGCTGGTGTACTTGGGTGTATCCCTTGGGAGCGTGAACCCCCGAGGGAAAGGCTCATCTCGGATTCGTGGGCCGAAACAGGGCGGGCCCAACGTGTCTTCTTCTTCTAGCGCTAGGGATCGGTTACAGCGATCGATCCGATGGCGGGCATCGTTCTCGCCGACTCCCTCCCGGCGGCCGAGGCGGTCGCCGAGTGTTGGGTGCGTGACAGGCGGTGGAGTGGGGTGCCTTTCTCCAAGAGGCTGAGGAGGAGGAGGATCACCTCACCGCTCCATGGCTCGGGGATGACCATCTGCGTCACGCTCGATGGAGAGACGAGTCCGACAGCGGCTGGCAGCCGGCTTGTTGCCTTTCTTACTTCGGACGCCGCCAGTCGGCGTCTGAGATGTCGTGCCATGATCCTGGCGAAGGGGTGGCTCGCCGTTCTGCCGGATGGGCGCTTCGGCGCGGCAGCCGGCTTCGTGCGGCTCGGCGGCCGCGTCAAGGAGATGCTGGACTCGCTCCGTCATGTGGCGACGCTCATCGCCCTTGTACTTGTCCAGCTCATCCGTCACTGCCTGGGCAGACCAGATGTTCTCTGCAGGCGTGGCATAGACGGGACGATCCGTCCCGAACATGCTGGCGATGGTCATGCCACGCTGCCGGATCGAGCCGATGCGGCTAGGCCCCTGAGGAGCCCGCGTGCCACCGACAGCTCGGTCCATCTCGCGCTGGTAGGCTTCCGAGAGGCGTCGCATGCTGGCCAGTCGGTTGGCACTTTCGACGAGCTGGACGCGGCGTGCCTCCAGCGTCTCAACGTCTGCGTCACCCAGGATGGGCGCTAACAAGTCTCGCAGTGCCGCATCGAGCGGGTCTCGCGCGCCTCTGTCCGAGTGCTCACCACTGGTGATGACAAATACCTCTATGACAGTGCTCCCGCCGATGTGCTCGCGAGGAGGCGGCTCGTTGTAGACCACCACGTTGGTGGGGAACGTGTCAAGCAACATCGTGTCGGAGTTGACGATCATCGGGTGGGTGGAGCCAATAGACTCCAAGTCGACAGCAGGCTCGCTGGTGATGTGGAGGTGGTCGAGGAGGCTGACGAGACGGTTCTCGGGGCGGTTGGTGCCTGCATCAGATGCAGGCTTGTCGGAGAGGCTGATCTCGCAAACGAGGTCGGCGAGGTAGCTTGCTGCGCAGGCTATCTCCGCGCCGCATAGCGTGTCGAGGCTGACGCCGTCGGGCATGCTGGGCTGGCTGCGCTCGCCAGGAAGGAACAAGGTTCCCATCCAGAGCAGATCTTCGGACGACGGTGCACCTCGTCCCACGGTGGGCGCCAAATGTCAGGGGTTGGGTGCGACATATGCCAAAGGATGGCTTATCATGGTGGGAGCGAGTAGAACGTCGCCGGTGCGTGGAAGCAGGATAAGGCATAGACACGAACGCTGGCGTACTTTACCCAGGTTTGGGGCTCTCCTTAGAGATAACACCCCTACTCCTGCTCTGTGGGGTCTCCGCATGATCACTAAGGCACTAGTGAGTACAAGGTGCTCCTTGAGCTGTGTGCTAGAGGTAGAAGGAGGCAGGACTAGCTCTCTTCTTCCTCTAGGTATAAGTCTAGTTCTAACAGGTTGGGAACCCTTTGCATGGGTGCCCTGGGGGGTTTATATAGGCTTACCCCCAGGGGTACAATGGTAACTTGGCTGGGTGCAGGGCCCGGCTATCAGCATCTCTGGTTGCTGGCTTCTCCGCCGGCAACTGGGGCCCGCCACCTGGTGGGTCCCTCTGACTGGTCTGGTACAGAGCCGACAGGCCGCTTCCACCTAGCGGGTCTGATTGGTGGCTGGTCACTGTAGTCGTGATGCTAATGACGCAGGCTTGGTCAGGGGAGTGTGGCTACAGTCCCGCCGCCTGGTGGGAGTTCACTATAGCCACACCGCGCCCCATCTGATTAATGGCGCACGGATCTTGAGGGAGGGACCGGCCGCCTGCTGGGGCCTCCCATGGATCCGGCTGGTCTAGCTTCCACCGTCTTCTGGGCTCTCTCTGCTGGGTAGGTCCCGCCATCTGCGGGCTGTACCAACAGGCCGTCGTGGGAACAGGGCTCCGCCGGTCAGAAGTGGCGTCAAAGGGGAAGTGGCTATAGTTTCACGCCATGCGAAGATCTCCGCCTGTATGGGGCACTGTAGCCATGTCGAGCCCGGGATCTGGGGGTGAGGGGCTACACTGTAGCCGCACCCTGTCTTGTCCTCTTGACGAGGGGCGTGGACTTTGAGGGCACCGGATGGCCGCCTGTTAGAAGTCGGCCTCTCCGGAGGCCGTCTGCTAGGAGTCGGCCGGTCTTGGCGCCGTCTGCTGGTGCTCGGCCGCCTTCGGGCAGCTGGCCGTTCGAGCCAGCCGGCCACCGGAAGGCGGTGCTTCATTCTAGAGTCTCGCGGGGCGAAGCCGGCCCAAAGTCTTGAAATGCTCAGGGACCCGGGTTAGGCTACCCGTGGCCCATTACTCCGATAGTATAGCTCATTTTTTGTCTAACTTAGGTAGTTATGCCATTTAGGAGGAAAGTAGCTAAGTATGCATTTGTTAAGCAAAACATTAGAGAAAACTTACCCTCATCACAAAAAATGCAATGAAGATCGCAATTAAGGTAACAATTGATCCAACGGCATAATGATACCAAGCCTCATTATCAATGGCATATTTTCTAATCTTCTTAATCTTCAAGCACATTGCATAAATCTTCAAGCGCATTGCATTCATCTTCATCTTGTGATCATCGACCACATTGGCAACATACAACTCCAACGTCATCTTCTCTTCTTCAATTCTTTCAATTTTTTCTTTCAAATACTCATTTTCTTTTTTCAACTAAATTTAACTTCTCGACAAGAGGGTCGGTTGCAAATTCTAGCTCACATACCTCCTAGATTAAAATATCTCTATGTCAACTTGATGGCCATAATTGTCATAAATGCGAAATGCAAGAAATAGTTACAAAAGAGGATTACCACATCAGAATCATAAAACGGGCGAGGACCGACGGGGACGGATATCAAGACCATGGCACTATATATAACAAACAATCATAGAAAGTAAGAAAATTATACAAGTAACTATATAAATCATACAAGTAACTGTACAAATCAAGTACTCCCTCCGTCCTGAAATACTTGTCGGAGAAATGGATGCATCTAGATGTATTTTAGTTCTTGATACATCGAATTTTATCCATTTCTGCGACAAGTAATTCTGGACGGAGGGAGTACAACATAAAAAATTTAATACCTATTAATAATCTGTTTTAATAAATGCTTAGGGATTAATAAATGCATCATCATCATCACTATCAGTAATGACGTGCTCATCGTCATCATTAATAAATGCATCATCATGTGGAAGGCCACCTCTACATAATCTGTCAAGCATTGATAGGTCATACGCAGCAGTAACCTCTTCTAGTTCAGGCTCTTCTTGTTCCGGCTGAGGGGTGAAGTTGGGTTCACTGTCGCTGTCTACTTCAATGTTCTGGGGTGAAGTAGAGCGGTTCTTGAAACGTTTTTTGGAAAGACGTGTTTCTTGGAAGAATTCTCCTTCATATGTGTCTGGGTTAATGTGAGGTTCATAATCATCTTCATTGGGGGGAGGTGGTCTAACACGTGGCGACACTTCATAAACGACATCCCAACCTTTGAGATTAGGATCACTTTGACAGGCCCACAGTAGATAGAAAACTTGGGTTGCATTTTGAGCCATAATATAGACACCGGGAACATTCAAATGGGTGCTTTGATTGATTTCCACTAGCCCTATATGTTCATGAGTCTTTCTAGTCTCCTTCGGCTGGAACCAATAACATTTGAAGACTATGACGTTTGGTGGGTTTGCACCATAGAATTGAAGTGCATAAATTGCTACAACTCTTCATAATACTCGATATCTCCTTCGCCGGTACCAGAGACACAACAATTTGTAGACTTTCGGTCGGTCATAGATAGCTCTTTGCCATCGGTATGAAAGCGATAGCCGTTGATGTCGTATTTGTCAAATGAACGAACCTTATAGTCAAAACCATTAGCGACTTGTCTCAATTCAGCGTCCATAAGCTCTGAATTAGCCTACAAGTTTAATATGAAAGGGATTGTTGCATTAGCCACAAATTAGACGAAGAAATGAAACGGTCTATGCATGTCGAAGCAAGAAAACTTACGGCCGACCTCAAGCCAACGAAGCTAAAGAGCTCCCTTTCATGTGGGGCACGGGAACCTTCCATGCACACACCAGCCAATGAATAGCACATACGCCGGCAAGTCATGCGTCGAGTACATGTACCACACACGCATTATGAAATTCTTTTTGCTAAAGGTGTCGTATGTCTTGAACCCATTATCCCAGGATTCTTGCAATTCGTCCTTCAGGGGCTGCATGTACACATTCATATTCTTCCCCGGATAGTTCGGCCCTGGAATTATCAATGTAAGAAAAAATGTTCTTTCTTTGCATAATATGTCCGCGGGGGGGGGGGGGGGGTTGAGTGGAATGACAAATACGGGGCAACAACTATATTGGGTTGCCATTAGACCAAACACACTGAACCCATCCGTGCTGATGGTGACTCGAGGATGCCTCAGATCCGCCGCTTTGTCATCATGTAATGCATCGAAGCGCTTCCACACTTCACTGTCTGATGTGTGCACCATCATCAGCTTCCCATCTGCATCTAGTTGGGTTCTTTTGCACGTTTTGTTCCATGTCATCTGTCTTGCCATCCCTTCGACCATGAAAAGATGTTGAAGTCTTGGTACGATTGGCATATACCGAAGAACATTAACGGGGATTTTGGTCTGCGCCTTCTCACCCATACCGTTGTCTACCACAACATACATGGATGACTTGCAAATGGGACAATAGTTTAAGTCCGCATACTGAAGCCTAAATAAGGCACATCCATTCTCACAGGCATGTATCTTCTCATAGGGCATCTTAAGAGCACGGAGGATTTTTTCTGACTGGTACAGGTTTGCAGGTAGTACGTGGCCTTTGGGTAGAAAACGTACAAATACTGTCATCATCATGTCGTAGCATTCTCTGCCCAAGTTGAATTGAGCCTTCAGAGCCATTATTTGTGAGATGGCATCCAACTGACAAAGCTCAGTGTGCTCGTGGAGAGGACGTTTTGAAGACTCCAACATTTCATTGAAGGCCTTTACAGATTCCTCCATCTCATCGTCCGAGTCCCGAGCATCATCAAACTGTTGCACCATGTCTTGCATCCCAGTACCATGCTCGTCGGTGCGACGATGAAGTACCTCAGCTCTGGCGCGTTGGTCAGACTCGCCATGAAATGTCCACACCATATAATCTGGCATAAAACCCCTCTTCTGCAAGCGTTTGCCCATTTCATCCTCTGTCCTCTTGTGCCAATTGTTGCACCCTGCACAGGGGCACCAGTTTGTCCTCTGGCCATTTGCAAATGCGGTTCTCAGAAACCCCTTGGTTTTCGTTGACCATTCAGTTGTCAAGATTTTCTGACTAGTGTGACCGGTGTACATCCATGCACGATCACTCATCTTGCCTAGCTAGTGGACACATAAGAAATATATATAAAAATTAATCAACATGTATATATTCATTAGTTAATGGAGCTTGTCACTTTTATTACGTCCATGCAACCTAGATGCTAATAGGTAAAGATAGGTCCTAATCCCACCCGAGTATGTGTAGATTGGGTTCGTATTCCCATGCTTTGCTCTGGATCCGACGCAAAATTTCGGTAGCACCTCCCCGCTGTTCTCCTGATACACGTCTCGGCAACAAGCAGAGAGGATGTGTACCCGGAGAACAACAGGGAGGCATTGACGAAATTCTGCATCTGATCCGGAGCAGAGCATATGGGAAAACGAACCCAATCTACACATACTCGGGCTGTCCATGGATAACATTGGAAAATTTGAAAGAATCACGATTATAAATATGCAAATGCATGCATATTTATAGATGTAACCCTTTCGAACGGGAGACGCATAGTGGTCACGCATACTGATGATTGAAGACACCTATAGCTAGAAAGTTTCATCGGCACGAAGACCGGAACAGAGCAAATTAAGGGGGGGGGAGGAGATGTCATTTGTGCTAACCCACGAATGCAGGGGCGGAGCTCGTCGAACACTAGACCCTCACAGCGACGAAAAAACTGCACATTTAAATCGAAAGATGAGTTTCATAGCAATATTTTTTTCCCGTCAACCTAACTAAATATTTACAACTGGACGAGCGGGTTAGGGGTTCCTCGGCGTCGATAGGACCCTAAATAGCAAGTATCATTGGTGCAAGATACATGAGGCACTCGGTGTTGAACACTAGATCCACCTCCCACAAGTGACTCCAACGCCCGGCGTCCCGCAACAATAGTTCTGGTGGCCGATGACGGTCGAACACCTTAGCAAATTTGTCTGGCAGCCTTTGCAATGAGGATTAAAGCCAAGTTTTGAAAGTTCAAACAACCAAATTGAGTTGAGTCAGTCTGGGTGTTTCAAGTTTCAACACTTAGCTTTCAATCATCATCTCAGAGGCTGTCGGACAAATTCGTGATGGTGTTCGACCGCCATCGACGCCGAGAACTGTTGCTGCGGACGGAGGACCACCGTGTCACTTGTGGGACTTGGATGTAGTACTCGACACCGACGGCCACATGTATCTTGCACTGATGATACTTTCTATTTAGGGTACCATCAACACCGAGGAACCCCCTAACCCGCTCGTCCCCGGGTAAACTAAATTAGCATGCATTCAATAAGCAAAACTACATCATCACAGGATCATACATATTATCACTAATACATCTCAAATAGTATCATACATATAGCATCGCTAATACAGCTAGAACCGTAGCGAACAATGGGTATCGGCGTGGGCAGTGGACACCCAAAGAAAAGGAACCATCATAGGATCATAGCTCCAGTGAGGTCCCTGAAGAACCTGCCAGGTATTGTCAAACCTGCCCTCCAACGCAACCATGTAGCGACGGACGTGCTCGTCCTCCTCGCTGACATGGTGACGTACCACCTCCGTGGTGTCCGAAAGCCTCGGCACCATCACTGGCCCACGCGATCGCCACCAAACAAGGATCAGGTCAACGACGGGCTGGCTCCTCACCAAGCTGCGCCCCCCGGAAGGTAGAACCTCCCAGTACCAGCATGGCGGAGCCCAATCTCGAACATGGCCCCTCTGATCGAGCATTCCTCCTCCGCCGAGTCGTCAACAAGGATGCGGGATAGGCATCGTCGACGTCGATGCGGGAATAGATGCTTTAACTAAAAAACAACAAAAAAATTCACATGTTCAAAATCAACCAGAAACTTAACCTAAACTAAACTAATCTAAACCTAAACTAAACTAACTAAACTAAACCTAAACCAAACTAACTAAACTAAACTAACTAAACTAAACCTAAAACTGGTGATAAGCCGACTATATATGATTTGTAACCCTAGGCCCCGAGTATGTTATAGAAGCTTGGGGGCTAGTTCGTCGATAGTATACACACACACACAATGCCTGGTATTCATGTGTACTTTCTACACACCCCTATCACTAATATACAGTAGCAAGAGTAGGCTTTTTCCTCAACTGCAAGGGTTCGAACTAGGGTAAAACTCTGCCTTGTATTACCATCCATCCTAACAGTCAGGGATATCCTACCGAATGATATGATGGAATTATATCTGCCAACTACTAAGAGAGAGGTGTGTCTGGGGGGGGGGGGGTCGGGGGCAATGTGTGCGAGAGAGGCCTAAAGATAATGTGCGTGCGGGAGACACGTAGGCACATATATGTGCGTATAGAGGGCTAGTAGAGACTGTGCGTGTGTATATATGCATGTGAGAGAAATAGTGTTTTCCAACTGAGATTAGCGAAAAGAGTGGTACATAGTAGTCAGAAAGAGAGATAGAGAGAGAGAGAGAGAGAGAGAGAGAGACAGCATGTACGTGAGACACCCCAACACCCCGAGAGAGATTGTGAGCATGTGTGAAAGAGAAATGCCGATGCATATAAAGTGTGTGCACTTATGCGTTAGATAGAGAGATATATAACGCGTTTGTGAGAACGGGCCGAGGCATAGTGCATCTACGTGTAAAAGGTGGTTCTACGCATTAAATAAAAATATAAATCGCATTATTATTTTTGGATGAGATCATGAATTTTGCAAATTGTGTATGGACATAAATCGGTCTATAAGACACCCATACTCTACTTAATTCTAGCATGTGCATGTGTTTATTTCATATTATCGATCCATAGAGTGGGAGCGGTTTGAAATACAGGCAATGGATTGCTTTTGCAATTCATACATAAACATTAATTAGTGCACTCCATGTTGTTAGTGTGAAGCACTTTATACATTTTTCACTTGCATGGATACATTCCAAATTGCTAGCTACAAAACAGAATACATGTTGAATTCAACATAAAGGGGGTTTTGAAGATTCGAATTCATAGGAAGTTCATTCATCTATTTGAACCGGAGATAATGACATTTGTAAATCAAATCTAAAAGGGGGCATCAATCTTTGTTGTGTTGAACAAGCTATATATTCATACGCATGTCTATCTTTTTTTTGCAACCAAGGCGATTATATCTGGAACCATGCATGAACTGAGGTAAGTTGCATATTTTTAATATATAATCATGTACAATGTATATTAAAATGTACCTCCTCCATTCCAAAATAATCGTAGCTTTAGGATTTCAAGAGTAAAGGTTTGTGAAGTTTGACAAATCCTGAAAGTTCAATTGAAGAGAACCGAAAACGTTAATGCTTCTACTCCCAAATATTGAATGAAGCATCAAATAAGCCTCTGGTCACCCGAAACCGCGCGAGACTAATGTTTGCTGGTAGGAAATTACTGTCCTAACTCTGGCCCGTGTAGCCTATCGGCCTGATGTCCAAAGGTCTAAACCAGGGTAGGTTTGTAACTTCACCAAGATGCCACTCTCAACCGCCTCCGAGAAGCATTCATATGTCGTGGGCGCCTAAACACCCATGCGCTCGGCTGAAATCTATCCCGCCCACATATGGGACACCTGAGATTACCGTCCTACCCCCAACCCACAATATGTCTGAAATTTTAGATGGGGGCAAAGTTTGTAACTTTCCCCAAATTTCAAACAAGCGCGTCCCAAACCGAAACATTGTTCCCCCTTAGTTCCCCCTCCCCTCGTTTCCCCATTCATACTCCATGGGCGCCAAAACACCCTCTCCTCCTACCACGAAACCCCAGCCTCCTCCGTCCTCCACCCCATAGAACCCAATACGCCGCCGCCCTCCTCCATCACGCTGGAGCCGGTACCCCGACGTCGTCGTCCAACGCAACCGCAACCGCAACGCCCTCAAGGACTTAGCAGCTGAAGCCGAGGCAGTGCTGCCTCCACGACGCTGACGCTGACGTGCGACGTACTAGAACCACTCCGACCACGCCGTCCTGCACCTCACCGCTGCCTCTCCACTGTCGCAATCGTCCACCACACCGGAGCTGTTCCCGCTAAGCCGTCATTCGCCGCCTCAGATCTGGTTCCCTGCCGCCGACAGACGGCCACCGCACCACACTCAACAACTTGGCCATGGGTTCGTTCAAGGCTCCACCGTCCTCCACACCTTCTCGTTTCCAGCGAACCACAAGAAGATCGTTGGAAAAACAGAAGGAGGACACAACACTGCCAGCAGAAAGAGGTACACCTCTTCCCTTATTCGTGCAAATCTTACGTCTCTGCTCACACCATATTCATCCCACGAAAGAAACTAGTTGAGCGCTTCTTACTTCATCTTCTTCGTGATACTAAATGCACAAGGTTTCCTCCCTTTACTATTTCACCTTTGCTAGAGGTCAGTAGCCCACCTGGATTTTAATTCAGGGTCAGTCGAACCGCAATTAAAAGAAGCAGCACCCGCTTAGGCGCGCGGAGCACCTAGTCCGCATGTTCACCGGGGAAGCGGCGCATCGGTGTCTATCATAGGGGTGTGGGGCGCAGGAGCTGCTTGCACCCGCTCTGGAGGTCGGCGGGTGTTACGTCTCCAACGTATCTATAATTTTTGACTGTTCCATGCTATTATATTACCCATTTTGGATGTTTATGGGCTTTACTTTAAAATTTTATATCATTTTTGGGACTAACCTACTAACTGGAGGCCCAGCCCGAATTGCTGTTTTTTTGCCTATTTCAGTATTTCGAAGAAAAGGAATATCAAACGGAGTCCAAACGGAATGAAACCTTCGGGAGCGATCTTTTTGGAACAAATGTGATCCAGGGGACTTGGAGTGGATGTCAAGCAACAGAGGAGGCAGCCACGAGGGTGCCCGGCGTGCCCCCTAGGGGTGGGCACGCCCCCACCCTCATGGGCCCCTCAAGCGTCCACCGACCTACTTCTTCCTCCTATATATACCTACGTACCCCGAAAACATCAGCACCACGAAAACCTAATTTCATACCGCAACCTTCTGTATCCGCAAGATCCCATCTTGGGGCCTTCACCGACGCTCCGCCGGAGGGGGAATCGACCTTGGAGGGCCTCTACATCATCTCCAAGGCCCTTCCGATGAGTTGTTAGTAGTTTACCACAGAACTTCGGGTCCATAGTTATTAGCTAGATGACTTCTTCTCTCTCTTTGAATCTCAATACCAAGTTCTCCTCGATCTTCTTGGAGATATATTCGATCTAACTCTTTTTGCGGTGTGTTTGTCGAGATCCGATGAATTGTGGGTTTATGATCAAGTTTATCTATGAGAAATATTTGAATCTCCTCTGAATTCTTTTATATGTGATTAAGTTATCTTTGCAAGTCTCTTCGAATTATCAGTTTGGTTTGGCCTACTAGATTGATCTTTCTTGCAATGGGAGAAGTGATTAGCTTTGGGTTCAATCTTGCGGTGTCCTTTCCCAGTGACAGCAGGGGCAGCAAGGCACATATTGTATTGTTGACATCGAGGATAAAAAGATGGGGTTTATATCATATTGCATGAGTTTATCCCTCTACATCATGTCATCTTTCTTAATGCGTTACTCTGTTCTTTATGAACTTAGTACTCTATATGCAGGTAGGAGTCGGTCGATGTGTGGAGTAATAGTAGTAGATGCAGGCAGGAGTCGATCTACTTGTCACGGACGTGATGCCTATATACATGATCAGTCCTAGATAATCTCATAACTATGCGCTTTTCTATCAATTTCTCGACAGTAATTTGTTCACCCACCGTAATACTTATGCTATCTTGAGAGAAGCCATTAGTGAAACCTATAGCCCCCGGGTCTATCTTTTATCGTATACGTTTTCCATCTACTTTTATTTGCATCTTTACTTTTCCATCTATATCATAAAAATACCAAAATATTTATCTTATCATATTATCTCTATCAGATCTCACTTTCGCAAGTGGCCGTGAAGGGATTTTTTGTCGGTGTCGAAACCGGCGGATCTCGGGTAGGCGGTCCCGAACTGTGCGTCTAAGGCTAATGGTAACAGGAGGCGGGGGACACAATGTTTACCCAGGTTCGGGCCCTCTCGATGGAGGTAATATCCTACTTCCCGCTTGATTGATCTTGATGATATGAGTATTACAGCAGTTGATCTACCACGAGATCGTAGAGGCTAAACCCTAGAAGCTAGCCTATGGTTATGATTGGTGTTGTCCTACGGACTAAACCCTCCAGTTTATATAGACACCGGAGGGGGCTAGGGTTACATAGAGTCAGTTACAAAGAAGGAAATCTACATATCCGAATTGCCAAGCTTGCCTTTCGCGCAAAGGAGAGTCCCACCCGGACACGGGACGAAGTCTTCAATCTTGTATCTTCATAGCCCAAGAGTCCGACCAAAGTATATAGTCCGGCTGTCCGAGGACCCCCTAATCCAGGACTCCGTCAGTAGCTCCTGAACCAGGCTTCAATGATGATGAGTCCGGCACACAGATTGTATTTGGCATTGCAAGACGGGTTCCTTCTCCGAATACTCCATAGAAGATTTTGAATACAAGGATCGTGTCCGGCTCGACAAAGCAAATTTCACACACCACCGTAGAGAGCATAATATTCCACAAATCTAATCTGCTGACAATGTTTCATAGCGTGACATCACGCCGAGGCCCGGTCGTTATTCGAACCATTTTTATCAACCAGTTGTTCCACATATTGCGAGGCGGTTTCCTTGGCACGTCTTGCCAAAGCAGAGATCGTGTCCCCTTATCACGGGATTTTCATCAATACGGGTGTGGGTAACCCAACCGCACCATCAACACGACGCTTGGTAATAAGCGAGTTTGTGGGGCAAGTGGGGAGGCACATGGTTTCTATCGCATCTATAAAGAGATAATGATTCACCTTTCTCCACCCACGCCTTCTTCCTCTGCTCATCCATTCTCCGTCGCTCGAGATCTAGCGGCCAAGCTTTCTCCTTCTCCGCAAAGTCATTTCAAGCATGTCTGGAGTGGGAGGCAAGTGGATGGCCTCCTCTGTTAAGGAGGAGGACATCACGAAGCTTCGGGAAGCTGGATACCTGGTCGCGGACATCGCGCACCGGCTCCCTACCGAAGGGCAGATCATCACTACCCTGGAGCCTCAGGAGAGGGTAGTGTTTCTCTCCCACTTTGTCCGCGGACTTGGATTCCCCCTCCACCCATTTGTCTGCGGGATCATGTTCTACTACGGGCTAGACTTCCATGATCTGGCCCCCAATTTCATCCTCAACATCTCGGCATTTATCATCGTGTGTGAGGCCTTCCTCCGCATTACGCCCCACTTCGGCTTATGGCTGAAGACCTTTAACGTGAAGCCGAAGGTGGTGGTCGGCCAGCAAGCAGAGTGTGGAGGCGCCATGGTGGGCAAGATGCCCAATGTCACCTGGCCCGAAGGCTCCTATGTGGAGTCCGTGAAGGGGTGGCAATCGGGGTGGCTCTACACCACTGAGCCGCGCGACACCAACTGGGCGGCGGCCCCCGAATTTCGATCCGCCGTCCCCATGCGGCACACCTCCTGGAAAAAGAAGGGCTTAGCCTGGGGCTCATCGGTGGAGCTGACCGGACTTCAGACCTGCATCAAAAATATGATAGGCAAGAAAATCAAACATGTCAACATGGTCCAGGTCATGCTCATCCGCCGGATCCTTCCGTGTCAGAGACGGGCTTACAATATGTGGGAGTTCGACACGGTCGAACACTAGATGCTACGAGAGCTCTTCGACACGACGCATGAAGACGTCTGGAAGGTGCTGTTCAAGGCCACCGAGGTACCACCTCCCATAGCCGAAGATCACAGACTCAACACAAAGCGCCCCGCCAATCCGGTAAGTTTTTATATTTTGCAAGATGTGCTTTTCCCCAGTATATTCGTGGGAGGAATCTAAGCCTCCATGCCAATTTAATAGGACTGGGTAGCGATAGCGGAGCGGATTGACTGTCCGGCTCAACTACCTGAAGAGGAAATCCCTCCCCCAGCCGGGGGGAGAAGAAAAGGAAGGTCCCCCCATCTGGGGAGGCGAAGGGTCCAATAAGGGAAAGACCCTCCCTCCGGACCACTCTGCAACAGCCGCCTACAGCGACAAGGAGTGGTTGCCCAGGGACAAGCCCCTAGAGAAGTCTTAAGTATCCGGACACTATAATACTTCCAGTACGTTTTGCTTTGCTGCTTCTTATCATGCCAATCATACGTGTAGTCCGTCCAAAGCCCACATCGACGTATCCTCCTTGGATGGGTCTTTCAGCCAGTCGGTAATGAACAACGATTCAATCCCGACGGCCACCTCCCCCCGGCCAACGGACGGCACCGAGGTGTTGTCTCAGAGGATACCAGACCAGTTCTGGAGACGCCCAAGGCGAAATCCCAGACGCCGGGCATATGGGAGGGAAGACCCCCATGGATGCTGAGAACGGGGGCTGCAACAAGTCTGGCCCCCACCCGGATACTGCGCCAGAACCCGCAGTGGTTCCGGATTCAGGCATGTAGCCTCTCTCTAAGGGGGACGAGCCGCCCGTGCTGATGACCTCTGTCCAACCAGAGGCATCGGACAACTTGCTGGAAGCGCTTCACGTCGCTTCCATTGATGAAGAGCACCGCACCATCATGAGTGCGGTGATTGAGAAGGTTCGGTCCACCAAAAGCGGATTAACCGAAGCCTGTGCCAGCCTCCTAACAGGCTTTGAGGTAAGTAATCAAATTATGAGAAAATATCATAGCATAGACAGTAGCCCTGATGCTCTGTTTGGTGTTCGGAAAGAAAGGCCGAACAGAGGATCAAAAAACATCCACAGGAGTCTAATCAGAACATGTCTATGTGAATAAGCAGGCGTCGCTGCTGGCCGGTGCCACTCGCATTGCGGAGGTCTCCGTACTGAAGTAGGACCTGGAGAGGACCGAGGGAGAGCTCATCCGCCTGAAGAGGCAGCTCGAGGAGAACAAAGGTACACAATACCCTGTCTGTACATTTATAAAGAAAAAATTGATGATGCTAATAGGAGCGTCATGAATTTGAATAGGGGCCACGACCGAAGAGGTGGCCCTGAAGAAGGCGTTGACCGAGGACAAAGACAAAGTGTCCAAGGAGCATGCCGAGCGCGAGAAACGAGAGGCCCAAGTCGACGAGGTCCAGCAAGAGCTCCAGGATTTCATCAAAAAATATGAGTCCTTGGAGCGTGACTCTTAGACGCAAGAGTCCGAGCTTGCGAAGGCCCTCCAGAGCGCACATGATGCCAAGGCCGAAGCCCAAAAGTCCCTCCAGGAGATTCAGGAAGCCAAGAAGATAGCGGCGGGTAAGGCATTAATTATGCAAAGCAAGCATGTGAAGGAGACTTTCCTTTTACTTACCCGAATTCGGAGCTCTCCAGGAGCGTTCGCAGATCTGCCATGCAGCATATCGGATGCCACGGAGTTCTATCGGGCCAAAGAAGGGAGCTCGACGGAGAAGTTGTTCTGGTCTCAATATACTGGGACTAAACATCCGATGCCCTTGAGTGACCAGCTGAAGCAACTGGTCGAATTGCACAAGGCGGTCGAACTGGCCATGAAGGACCTTATAGTCCGGATGTGGCCAGCCGAGCCCTTGACCAGCAGCTACTTCGGCCTCGTGGAGTGGCATGTAAATGCCTGCCCGCGGCTTGAAGTCATAAAGCGTTCAGTATGTATTGAAGGTGTGCGTCGGGCCTTCGCCCGCGCGAAAGTGCATTGGGCGAAGATGGATGCCAGAAGCTGGTGACGGAGGGGCCGCCGAAGGGCATGGAGCACCGCCACCCCGGGAAGTATTATGACGGTGTCATGAAGGGCGCCCGCCTTGTGGAGGAGGAATGTGCGAAGGATGTAATATTTGAATGAATGTACTCATTTGATCCTATAATATGAAAATGAGTTCATGTGCACTATATAATGCTTGTTGATTTAAAATATTACCTTCTGTGCGGCCGTTTATAAAATCTGAGAGTTGGCCAGTCGTCGGCTTCTGCCCCCATGTAACTAGTACTGGGGTGTTCGGGATAAATCTAAATACTCTTTATCCAAATTTTTGGTCCTTTAAGGAGGTGTTTAGCGCAGCGAACAAGGCAATTAGACTATACGACTTTATCACTCTCGCTTAGCCATAGAAGTCTATATTTTAAATTTTGGCATAGCCCCTGGTATTCGGAAAGCCGAACTTGGGGCGCCATACACGCCTAAATCACACAAGGCCGATTCCTCGCCCAAAGCGGAAAAAATCTTTAAGGATTTGAGACCTCTTGAACAGTGACCAGCTCTCGCCGCATCATGATAGTCAATTTTCGGCTTTCTCTACTGAGGTGCTCGTTGATACGTCCATTTTGCATCATGCTTTTATATCAATATTTATTGCATTATGGGTTGTTATTACACATTATATCTCAATACTTATGGTTATTCTCTCTTATTTTACAAGGTTTACCATGAAGAGGGGGAGTGCCGGCAGCTGGAATTCTGGCTGGAAAAGGAGCAAACGTTGGAAACCTATTCTGCACAGCTCCAAAAATCCTGAAACTCCAAGAAACAACTTTTTGGAATTAATAAGAATTTCTGAGCGAAAGAAATAGGCCAGGGGGCCCACACCCTGTCCAGGAGACAGGGGGCGACCCCTATAGGGCACGCCCCTATCTCCTGGGCCCCCTGGTGGGCCTCCGGCGTCCATCTTCTGCTATATCATCACTTTTACCCTGGAAAATATCATGGGCAAGCTTACGGGACGAAACTCCGCTATGACAAGGCGGAACCTCGGCGGAATCAATCTAGGGCTCTGGCGGAGCTGTTCTGCCGGGGACACTTCCTTCCGGGAGGGGGAAATCATCACCAACATCATCACCAATGATCCTCTCATCGGGAGGGGGTCAATCTCCATCAACATCTTCACCAGCACCATCTCCTCTCTAAACCCTAGTTCACCTCTTGTATCCAATCTTGTATCAAAACCAAAAATTGGTACCTGTGGGTTGCTAGTAGTGTTGATTACTCCTTGTAGTTGATGCTAATTTTTTTACTTGGTGGAAGATCATATGTTCAGATCCTTTATGCATATTATTACTCCTCTGATTATGAACATGAATATGCTTTGTGAGTATTTACGTTTGTTCCTTATAAGATGGTTTATGGAAAAGCGTGTCATTTACCTCTTGAACTTGAACATAAAGCATATTGGGCTATTAAAGAGCTTAATTATGACTTCAAACTTGCCAGTGAGAAGAGGTTATTTGATATTAGCTCACTTGATGAATGGAGAACCCAAGCTTATGAGAATGCCAAGCTTTTCAAAGAAAAAGTCAAACGCTGGCATGATAAGAGGATACAAAAGCGTGAGTTTAACGTAGGAGATTATGTGTTATTATTCAACTCTCATTTAAGATTTTTTGCAGGAAAACTTCTCTCAAAATGGGAAGGTCCCTACGTTATCGAGGAGGTCTATTGTTCTGGTGCCATAAAAATCAACAACTTCGAAGGCACAAATCCGAGGGTGGTAAACGGTCAAAGAATTGAACACTATATTTCAGGTAATCCTATCAATGTTGAAACTAATATTATTGAAACCGTAACCCGTGAGGAATACATAAGGGACACTTTCCAGAACGTTCCAGGCCCCGAAAAGGTATAGGTATGTGGTACGGTAAGTAAACCGACTCCAAAACAACTTTAATGGCAATTTTTATCAGTTTTGGATTATTTAAGAATTTTGGGAAGAAAGAAGTAGTCCAAAAGGGACACGTGGCTCCCACGAGAGTGGAGGGCGCCCCCCTGTAGGATGCACCCCCTGTCACGTGGGCACCTCGTGTGCCTCCCGGACTCTGTTTTCTTACATGTTACGTATTTTGGTCGGTAAAAATTCATTATATATCCTCCCGAAGGTTTTGACCACCGTATCACGCAAATATCCTTTGTTTTCGTTTCGAGCCGTTTCTGTTTCAGATCTAGAGCACCATGACTTCACCCTCCTCCAACAATGAAGATAAGGATGCTTGGCTTTTGAAGATAGAGATAAAAAGAGAAGAACCAGAAGAGATCAACAAGGATGAAGGGATCAAGAAAGCCATGGAGGTTCAAGTTCCGGCGGTGAAAGAAGACGATGTCCCTCAACCTTTACCTAACCTCTTTACTCCAACAGAGATTGAAGCTTTCAAGATGATTGAGTTAGCTCGCATACAGAACAAGTATCTCACACAGGAGAATATTCTGTTGAAGGAACATATTGCTGGGCTTAAGGGCATTATCTGCATGTTGGAGGAACTTTTACCCTCAATGTGCGATTATCCACCATCATCATCAACTCCTACTTCACCACCTCTGAGGAAATAATCACATGGGTATGGGCACTCCCCTTGGCAACTGCCAAGCTTGGGGGAGGTGCCCCGGTATCGTATCACCATCACACTCCTATCTTTACCACTTTTTTTAGTTCGATCCTTTTAGTAGTGTCTTGATCTAGTAGTTTGAAGTTTTGATATCAAGTAGTTTTGAGTTTTGCATTGTGATCTCTTTTTGTATTCGAGTCCGTGAGCTATCTATAATAAATATTAGTGTTGAGTCAAGGGCTTTGCTATGTGCTATGATCTTGAGAAAGTAGAAAGAATAAAAGAGTTCATATTGATCTTACGGATAGTGATAACTTCACACATAGAAAGTATGAGGCATAAAAATTGTTGAGAGTTGATGAACATAGCCTTGGTCATCGTTGCAATTAATAGGAAATGATAAGGAAAGAGGGGTTCACATATAGATATATTATCTTGGACATCTTTTATGATTGTGAAGCACCCATTAAGTATGACATGCTAAAAGAGTTGATGTTGTCATTGACCTTCCAAACATGTTGAGCTTGCCTTTCCCCCTCATGCTAGCCAAATTCCTTGCACCAAGTAGAAATACTACTTGTGCTTCCAAATATCCTTAAACCCAGTTTTGCCATGAGAGTCCACCATACCTACCTATGGATTGAGTAAGATCCTTCAAGTAAGTTGTCATCGGTGCAAGCAATAAAAATTGCTCTCAAAATATGTATGACTTATTGGTGCACAGAAAATAAGCTTTGTACGAACTTGTTGTGGAAGTAATAAAAGCGACAGACTGCATAATAAAGGTCCACATACAAGGGGCAATATAAAGTGACGTTCTTTTGCATTAAGATTTTATGTATCAACCCTAAACGTGCATGACAACCTCTGCTTCCCTCTGCGAAGGGCCTATCTTTTACTTTATGTTTTTACTTTATGCTTGAGTCAAGGTGATCCTCGCCTTTCCCTTTTTATTTTATCCTTTGGCAAGCTCCTTGTGTTTGAAAGATCATGATACATATATCCAATTGGATGTAAGTTAGCATGGGATATTATTGTTGACATCACCTAAAGGTGAATACATGGGGAGGCAACACAATAAGCCCCTATCTTTCTCAGTGTTCGGCTAAAACTCTATAACCACAAGTACTGTGTGAGTGTTAGCAATTGTAGGAGACTACGAGATAGTTGAGTATGTGAGCTTGCTGAAAAGCTCTATTATTGACTCTTTCTGATGTCACGATAAATTGCAATTGCTTCAATGACTGAGATTATAGTTTGTTAGTTCCCAATGAAGTTTTTGAACCATACTTGACATTGTGAATTTCTTGTTACTTGAGCATAGGAAATCATATGACAAAATCTATATATGTTGCTGTTATTAGAATGATCATGATGCCCTCATGTCCGTATTTTATTTTTATCGACACCTCTATCTCTAAACATGTGGACATATTTTTTTCGATTTCGGCTTCTGCTTGAGGACAAGCGAGGTCTAAGCTTGGGGGAGTTGTTACGTCCATTTTGCATCATGCTTTTATATCAATATTTATTGCATTATGGGCTGTTATTACACATTATATCTCAATACTTATGGCTATTCTCTCTTATTTTACAAGGTTTACCATGAAGAGGGGGAATGTCGGCAGCTAGAATTCTGTCTAGAAAAGGAGCAAACGTTGGAAACCTATTCCGCACCGCTCCAAAAGTCCTGAAACTCCACGAAACAACCTTTTGGAATTAATAAGAATTTCCGAGCGAAAGAAAAAGGCCAGGGGCCCCACATCCTGTCCAGGAGACAAGGGGGCGCCCCCCCTATAGGGCGCGCCCCCTATCTCCTGGGCCCCCTGGTGGGCCTCGACGTCCATCTTCTGCTATATCATCACTTTTACCCTGGAAAAAATCGTGGGCAAGCTTATGGGACGAAACTCCGCCGCCACGAGGCGGAACCTTGGCGGAATCAATCTAGGGCTCTGGCGGAGCTGTTCTGCCAGGGACACTTCCCTCCGGGAGGGGGAAATCGTCACCAACGTCATCACCAACGATCCTCTCATCAAGAGGGGGTCAATCTCCATCAACATATTCACCAGCACCATATCCTCTCAAAACCCTAGTTCATCTCTTGTATCCAATCTTGTATCAAAACCACAAATTGGTACTTGTGGGTTGCTAGTAGTGTTGATTACTCCTTGTAGTTGATGCTAATTGGTTTACTTGGTGGAAGATCATATGTTCAGATCCTTTATGCATATTATTACTCCTCTGATTATGAACATGAATATGCTTTGTGAGTAGTTATGTTTGTTCCTGAGGACATGGCTGAAGTCTTGCTATTAGTAGTCATGTGAATTTGGTATTCGTTCGATATTTTGATGAGATGTATGTTGTCTTTTCCTCTAGTGGTGTTATGTGAACGTCGACTAGATGACGCTTCACCATTATTTGGGCCTAGAGGAAGGCATAGGGAAGTAATAAGTAGATGATGGGTTGCTAGAGTGACAGAAGCTTAAACCCTAGTTTATGCGTTGCTTCGTTAGGGGCTGATATGGATCCGTATGTTTAATGTTGTGGTTAGGTTTACCTTAATACTTCTTATGTAGTTGCGGATTCTTGCAATAGGGGTTAATCATAAGTGGGATGCTTGTCCAAGTTAGGGCAGTACCCAAGTACCGGTCCACCCACATATCAAATTATCAAAGTACCGAACGCGAATCATATGAGCGTGATGAAAACTAGCTTGACGATAATTCCCAATGTGTCCTCAGGAGCTCCTTTATCATTATTAGAAATTGTCCAGGCTTATCCTTTGCTACATAAAGGATTGGGCCACCTTGCTGCACTTTATTTACTTTATTTACTTGTTTCTCGTTACTATTTATCTTATCAAAAAACTATCTATCACCTACAATTTCAGTGCTTGCAGAGAAAACCTTACTGAAAACTGCTTATCATTTCCTTCTGCTCCTTGTTGGGTTCGACACTCTTACTTATAGAAAGGACTAGATAGACCCCCTACACTTGTGGGTCATCACTCGTCCGGAAGAACTGGGACACAATCGCAGTAGTTCTCCCTGTGCTACCTTAGCTGATATAGAGGAACGTAAGGTACCAAAACATGGGAGCCGGGCAAACCCAACTATTGACCCAAGACATGATTCAGAGCTAATGCATATAGTGCTATAAGTTCGGGGTGCCGCACTGTCGGAAGTGTTCGGACTTTTGCTTGTTGTGTTATGGGGTACACTGAAGCCCCTGGCGAGCTGATCGTACCAAAATGTATGGAGCTATTTGTAGTTAATAAACAATCAAGGAAAAGATAGAGAAACGTAATAATAAGATGAAGCTGTACATTATTTTCCATTGTTATAATAATAAGTCGAGGCATATGTATACAAGTAGTGCGATAAGCAAAATAGGATTATTTGACATGTCCTAACCAAGAGCGAGCTGCGTGGGGACCCCGACTCATAAGTCGAGATCACCGAATGCATGTGTACAGTGATCCCAGAGATCAATGCTCACTGAACACACAGAAGCTGAATAACAAGAGTCTTACATCCATACATACCGTTTTACACAAGTAGGACCATTATGGTCAAGTCTTGAGTGTATCATCGCAGCGGAAATCTTTGTCGATAACTTGGACCCATGCCATCTGCCTTAACCCTACAGGCACTTTGACTGGGAAGCTTCCTAGCTCACACGATCGTCACCAAAGTCTCTTCTTCATATACCTGCTCTTTCAAGCCTGGCCAAGTAAATAGCCAGGGACAAGCCAGTGAGTACGTTTGAATGTACTCGCAAGCAACCCAAGAGTGATAACAAAATAATTATGCAAGGCTCTGCTGCTGAATTGGCATTTTTGCGGAAAGCTAGTTTTTCTCATGCAAGTATGATCAACATTTATCAAGGACATGAATGTGTCTGCAACAAGTATCAGGAGGTTACAGACATCAACATCAAGAAGGAGTTATAAACAACTCATGCTCAAGCTCATCGTGACTTCCTCACAAGTCGCATCATCAATATCACCAAACTGTGTTGTTTTTCAGAATCATATGGACGTAGCCCAAGAGCGGTTACCCAACTGTCCTTGACCGTGGACACGGCTATTCGAATAGTTTTACACTCTGTAGAGGTTGCCCACTTTACCCACAAGATCCGGGGAACTTCCGTGTCATCCACGACCCGCGATACCTCAAGTACCCGGGGTAAGCACCCGATCACTACCTTTCCCTAGACGACACTAACAAGGAGTCCACTCGTTGTTCCGTATCCTCACGATGTACATCATACGAGACTCACTCGAGATCGTAACATTCGAGAGGGGACACAACGGTGTATCCGGTGCCCTGTAAAAACAGTCATGGCCGCCCTACCTGGCACGACCCCGTCCCGAGAGAGAGCACCAACTCTCCCCCATCACTAGTAATGCGGGCTCCAAGCTAGTATCGGCCTAGGTAATCAACAATGCCCTTTCCCATATAAGGGTAGAGTGGTTGCGCATGTAAGGTTGGAATAACGGCCGCAACTTAAACCAATCCGTTTTGAAAACAACACACATATTTGCCTCGGTACACCACTTCGTCATCGAGTGGTTACCCATCTCATTATCTCCCTCGGGCATAAGTGGCACCCGACGGGGTTTTTGAAAAGTCTTTTGAAAATACTTTGTCTCCTTCACCATGCATATACCCGTACCTTTTTGCATAGCATCTACTTTAGCATCCTATCTACTCCCCCCGGCATAACCCTCATAGGATGGTAGGGTCATGCATAATGCAAGTATCAACAAGGAAGTAACGGAGGCAACCCATCAAAGTGGTTACCACCTCATCATGATTCCATTGCAATAACAATATGGTGCTATATGACACGCATAAAAAGGGGTTCATAGACATGGTCAAAGGGCTGCTTGCCTATTTTAACAAAGTCTTTGAGGTCTTCAAATATCTCTGGTCCAACTCTGAGCATTTCGTCTACTTCGTCAACTATCGTCGAAAGCAACCATAATAAGCAACACAACAAGGCAGGAAATAAAAGTGCTCTAAAAATATGAGTTGGACTTTTCTAGGATACCTCTGGTCATATGAGGAATGACCAAGGTGATTTCATTGGAAGTGGATCAATGGATATTTCTAAACATTTCAATATGATGGAATCAATGGATTTGATGGATCCACAAGTTGTACACAGAATGCCATTTTATAAAAATGAGTAAAAGTACCCATTAATTCAGGCATGATTTTATAAACATTTAGAAATTGGTTTCACTGGATTTGGAGTTGAAATGAATATAATATGGATTTTTGAAGTGGACTTATGTGGATAAATGACCTTTTTAAAAGGTTCAGTGAAAACCAAGGACAACAAAAATGTCCACTGTGGCCTATTAAATAGGACTTGGTTTATGGAGTCTCTGGAAATTTGAATCATCAAATTTGGACACTATTTGAGAACACCTAGAGCGGGCGATCGTTATCAGAGACCACCTAGGGATTCCCTTGTATGTCAAAGCTTCTTGCCTCCTTGGTTTTTCCGTCCCGTAGTGGGTCCGATACTCAGAATATCAGAAGAGCCTCGAAAAGAGAAGGACCTGAAAGAAAGAAAAGTGTGAAGGTAGACGGGTCCTGGGGCGGTTGAGCCGCATTGTGGGCCACATTATAGTTGTGCCTCCGCCTATGCCCATGGTATTTTAAGTGCATAATTATGTTCGCGCAGCACGAATTTCACCGCTTGACTGGGACTAGCACAGAGGCCGGATTGCTAGGCGAGCTCAGTATGTGCCAGCCGATCCTGTTGTAGAGTACTCCAGACTCGCTTAGCGGTGTCCAGAGGCTTTATTGCCAGATTGGAGGTCTGCCTAAGGAGGCTGCTCTGTACTTCTGCTGCAAGGGCCACAGTGTGCTCCTCTGTAGGGAGGGAGCGCTCTGTGTTTCCATTGACTGTTATAACCCCGCGAGGACCTGGCATCTTGAGCTTGAGGTATGCATAATGCGGTACCACATTGAATCTGGCAAATGTGGTTCGTCCGAGCAGTGCATGATAGCCACTGCGGAAAGGGACGATATCAAAGATTAACTCCTCGCTTCGGAAGTTGTCCGGAGATCCGAAGACTACTTCCAGTGTGATTGAGCCCGTGCAACAGGCCTCTACACCTGGTATGACACCCTTAAAGGTGGTTTTGGTGGGTTTGATCCTTGAGGCATCGATGGCCATTTTGTGCACTGTATCCTGATAGAGCAGGTTAAGGCTGCTGCCACCGTCCATAAGGACTCGTGTGAGGTGGAATCCGTCGATGATGGGATCGAGAACCAGTGCGGCTGATCCGCCATGACGGATACTGGTCGGATGGTCCCTGCGATCAAAGGTGATCGGACAAGAGGACCCTGGGCTGAACTTTAGGGCGACTGGATCCATCGCGTAGACATCCCTTAGTGCACGCTTCCGCTCCCTCTTGGGAATATGGGTGGTGTATATCATTTACCGTTTTCACTTAGGGAGGAAATTTCTTCTGTCCTCCTGTGTTCGGCATCCGGGATTCCTCGTCATCATCGCTATGTAGCCCCTTTTCCTTGTTTTCGGCGTTCAACTTGCCTGCCTGTTTAAATACCCAACATTCTCTATTGGTGTGGTTGGCTGGTTTATCGGGGGTGCCGTGAATTTGGCATGAGCGATCGAGTATGCGGTCCAAACTAGACGGGCCAGGATTGTTTCTTTTGAATGGCTTTTTCCGCTGACCGGACTTAGAGTCGCTGAATCTAGCATTGACTATTGTGTCTTCGGCGTTGTTGCCATTGTGCGACACTTGTGTCTATTGCGTCGGGGCTTGCCGTTGTTGTCTCTGGCATTTGAAGTGCCAGGATTTCTTGATGTGCTGTTGCTGTGAGCTAGCCAGCTATCATTGCCCACACAAAAGCGGGTCATGAGTGTCGTGAGGGCTGCCATGGACTTCGGCTTCTCTTGGCCGAGGTGTCGGGCGAGCCACTCATCGCGGATTTTATTCTTAAAGGCCGCTAGGGCTTCTACGTCCGGACAGTCGACAATTTGGTTCTTTTTAGTTAGGAACCAAGTCCAGAATTTCCTGGCTGACTCTCCGGGCTGTTGGGTTATGTGCCTTAAGTCATCAACATCCGGCGGTCACACATAAGTGCCCTGGAAGTTGTCAATAAATGCGTCTTCCAGGTTCTCCCAACTGCCAATGGAGTTTTCCGGCAGGCTATTCAGCCAATGTCGAGCCGGTCCCTTAAGTTTTAGTGGGAGGTACTTGATGGCGTGTAGATGATCACCGCGGGCCATGTGAATATGGAGAAGGAAATCTTCAATCCATACCGCGGGGCCTGTTGTATCATATGATTCAATATTTATGGGTATAAACCCTTCTGGGAATTCATGATCCATTACTTCGTCAGTGAAGCATAGGGGGTGTGCGGCACCTCTGTGCCGGGCTACATCACAACACAGTTCAAATGAGTCTAATCGGTTGTATTCGGCCCGGCCAGAATTATTTTTAGTATATCCGGCGTGATGGTCATCGTCTCGCATTGGGGCGCGCCCGCGTGATCCATAGATCGATCTTGACTGTCCTGCTTTGTTTTCCAATACGTCTCGCAGGTCCTGCCTGTAGCCCCGGGCCTTGGTGTTTTTGTTTGATTGGTGATGGGGTGCGGGCTGACATTTGGGCTGATACGCCGCTTTGTCTCGGCCACGAGGTGGCCGGTCAGCTGTATCCTGCGCTGGTAGTGTAGGCTTTAATGCCTCCTCCTCGAGTTGAGGTAGCAACCTGCGCTTTGGGTAACTTTTGGTTGGGCGCTCGAGTCCCTATTCCTCTGCTGCCAGGACCTCAGTCCATCTATTAGTTAGCAGATCTTGATCAGCTTGAAGCTGCTACTGCTTTTTCTTCGGGCTTTTTGCAGTGGCTATAAGCCGGCGCTTGAAGCGCTCCTGCTCTACGGGATCCTCAGGCACGATGAATTCTTCGTCACCGAGGCTCACCTCATCTTCGGAGAGGGGCATGTAATTGGCATCCTCTGATTCTCCATCCATTGCCTGTTCCTTGGGGCTAGCTTGCCCATCCTCCCGTTCGGCCTGCTCGAAGTCTGACTGGGCGGGATTGTTTTCGTCCTCGGCATTGTCCGGAGCGTTATTGTCTCTTGTGCCGGTATCGCTATTTTTGCTATGGCGAGGCTTAGAGCGGCGCCAATGACGCCGATGCTTAGATTGCTTCTCAAGGGGATTATCCTCCGTTGCCTCATCGCCATCGCTTTCTTTGGGGGTGTCCACCATATATATATATATATATATATATCATATGATGAGGTGGCTGTCCAGCGCCCTGCGGACGGTGGTTCTTGTTCCTCTCCGGCATAGTCGTCCATACCGTCGATGTCTTCGGAGTCGAAATCAAGCACGTCGGTTAAGTCGTCGACAGTGGCTATTAAGTGGGTGGTGGGTGGGGAACAAACTTCTTTGTCGTCCGCTTCCCACTCGAGCCGGACATAGTTCGGCCAAGAGTCTCCTGACAATGAGAGTGATTTCAGTGAATTTAGCACGTCGCCCAAGGGTGAGTGCTGAAAGATATCAGCGGAGGTAAACTCCATGATCGGTGCCCAATCAGATTTGATAGGTACGGATGCATATGATTTGGAGCCTATGGCCGAAGACGAGCCCGAGGGTCCGATGACACAGACCTTATCGGAGGCGAAGTCTACGTTCGGCTCTATCGCCAATGAGTGTGCGGCCTCCATGGCGGAGTCCATCCACCCGTCCTCAGATGGCACGATCTGCTCCGGATTAAGGGTCGGAGCAGCCGTAGGTGTGATCTCCCGAACACCGTCCGATGGCAGATCTAAGTCATGCTCGTCGTGACTGTTCGGCACACCTGACATGGGCTCGAGTCCGTCAAAGATCAAGTCTCCGCGGATGTCTGCGGTGTAGTTCAAGCTTCCAAACCTGACCTAATGGCCAGGGGCATAGCTATTGATCTGCTCCAGGTGGCCAAGCAAGTTGGCCCGCAGTACGAAGCAGCCGAATACGAAGATCTGTCCGGGGAGGAAAACCTCACCCAGGACTGCATCGTTGTAGCTGATTGAATAACCCATCAAGCCTTTAGCATGACGACACAGTGGAACTCTCAATGAAAGCACCAATGTCGGTGTCAAAACCGGCGGATCTCGGGTAGGGGGTCTCGAACTGTGCGTCTAAGGCTAATGGTAACAGGAGGCGGGGGACACAATGTTTACCCAGGTTCAGGCCCTTTTGATGGAGGTAATACCCTACTTCTTACTTGATTGATCATGATGATATGAGTATTACAAGAGTTGATCTACCACGAGATCGTAGAGGCTAAACCCTAGAAGCTAGCCTATGGTTATGATTGTTGTTGTCCTACGGACTAAACCCTCCGGTTTATATAGACACCGGAGGGGGCTAGGGTTACACAGAGTCGGTTACAGAGAAGGAAATCTACATATCCGAATTGCCAAGCTTGCCTTCCACGCAAAGGATAGTCCCACCCGGACACGGGACGAAGTCTTCAATCTTGTATCTTCATAGTCCAATAGTCCGACCAAAGTATATAGTCCGGTTGTCCGAGGACCCCCTAATCCAGGACTCCCTCAATTAACAACCCCTTTATTGTGTTTGTTGCGAGGTTCTTGTTTGTTTGTGTAGGTGTGTGGGACTTCTGAGGAGCCTCCTACTGGATTGATACCTTGGTTCTCAAAAACTGAGGGAAATACTTACGCTACTTTGCTGCATCACCCTTTCCTCTTCAAGGAAAACCAACACAAGCTCAAAACGTAGCAACGGGGCTTGAATGGATGCCCGGGGGCGGTGCCAAGCATGGCAGTGCGGTGAGGTCGAGGGGAGGGCGGAGGCAGGGGACTGGGCCAGTGGTCACTGGCGTTTCGAGGAAGATCGTCAACACTGACTGGCTGCAGGTAGATGAAGGCGATCTGCCCGTTCTTTGTACATCGGACGGTGCAGAAAAAATGGACTGACCTATTTGTTTTCAGTCGACTGTTATTTTCATATAATCCTTTAGTAATTTAGTGTGACATGCATGTTCTAGAGCTATCATATGTCTCCCGTCATTTATTTCACCGACCTGCTATTTGCTACCTTTACACTGTACTAATTGTGCACACACTTCACCCATACTCACACTATTTTTTTATGCATGGGTATTTCAGACTCTGACGCAGTGTTGATGAATGCAGAAAAGAAAAGACAAAAGTCGCTCCAGTGTAATTCGAAGATAAGCACTAAGCGTTTCAGCGCTCTAAAGGGTGTAGTGTCAGCAGTTGGAGACAGTAAACGTAGCTCTGCAGTTGATTATCTCAATTGACACACACAACCATCCCAGGTGCTTGCTTTAACTTCGCGTTGTCAAATGTGGTTGCATGTTGCATAGTGTCTAGCTTGTATTACTTCCAATTTGGTTAAATTGCATCTGCTTACTTTACACATTATACCTTTGATAATGACATGCCTTCATGTTTTTGATACATACTACACATGTCTGTTAACCATGTTCGTACATCAAACTAATGCTCTTTTGTATCCCTCATCAATCACTTATGATGAGACAGTCACCCCAGTGGGTTACTGTGAGACGCCCTACTTGTTTAGAGAGTGCAGTGTCATCCTCCCCACATGATTCTCAAGAAATAGCAAGGCTAAATGAAGATAGTCAACATAGCTCTCTAGTTGATGACCGCAATTCCCCCGCACCACCATCGCAGGTGCTTGCTCTTACTTGGCAGTGTGATATGTGTTTGCATGTTGCATATGGTGTCTACCTTGTAATGCTTCTAATTAGGGTAAATTGCATCTGCTTAGTTAACACATTATACCTGTGAATATGACATGCCTTCCTATTTTTGGCACATACTACGTCTTTCTATTAACCATGTTCTTACATCAAACTACTTTTCTTGTGTATCCCTCATCAATCACTTCTGACGATACACCTTCAAGTTGACAGTGTAATATTGGTTGATCTTGCATATCATTTCAAACATGTATTGCCTCTAATTTCTTGAAGTGCCACTTATAATGAGACAAAACTAACTTGGTAGAGTGATTTTGGTTGGATCTTTCATATGGTGTCTAGATTGCATTGCTTCTAATTTGTTGAAATGCCTTCTGCTTAGCGTTTTTCATACATATTCCATCCTCCTACAATGTGGTTGCCATACATAAAAGTTGTGTTCATCAGTATCATGCATCAACGAATTTGGAAGTGCGAATTTCATCCCTTTTTCTTGTGTGTTTACTTGACAAGGCAAAATCTGAAAGGATGAAGGCATGGAGTGATGGTGGTCCTCTGGAGCAACCAAAACAGATGATCTTTGTAGATTCTCCTGCTACTCCTACTGCAGTGCAAGTTCCAAATCTCATCTCCCCTACTCCACAACCCAAGGTGCTTGCTCTAACATGGCAGTGTGACATCTGGTTGCATGTTGCATATGGTGCCTAGCTTGTATTGCCCCTAATTTGTTAAATTGCATCTCCTTAGCTTACACATTACACATGTGAATATGACACGCCTTCCTGTTTTTGGTACATACTACATCTTCCTATCACACCATGTTCTTACATCAAACTACTGTTCTTGTGTATCCTACATCTATCGCTTATGATGAGACAGTCACGCCCGGGGGTTAGTATGAGACGCGCTACTCTTATAAAGAATGCAGTTTCATCCTCTCCACATGATTCTCAAGAAACAACAAGCCTAAATGAAGATATTGAACGTAGCTCTGTACTTGAAGACCGCACTTCCCCTACACCACATCACAGGTACTTGCTCTAACTTTGCAGTGTGATATGTGGTTGCATGTTGCATACGGTGTCTAGCTTGTAATGCTTCTAATTAGGGTAAATTGCATCTTCTTAGTTTACACATTATACCTGTGAATATGACATGCCTTCCTATTTTTGGTACACTCTACATCTATGTGTTAACATTGTTCTTACATGAAACTACCTCTCTTATGTATCCTGCATCAATCACTTACGATGAGTCACCTTTATTTGTTGCATATTGCATATTATTTCTAGCCTATTGCCATGTATTGCTTCTAATTTGGTCAAATACATTTGTTAGGGCCCCCTTTTAATTTGGCAGAGTGATATTGGTTTTATCTTTCATATGGTTTCTAGCCTGCATTGCTTCTAATAAGTTGAAACACCTTGTGCTTAGTTTACACTTTATACATCATACATGTCAATATGTCACGCCGTCCTGTTTTTCATACATATTCCGTCCTCCTATCATGCGGCTGCCTTACATGAAAGTAGTGTTCGTCAGTATCATGCATCAATGAGTTCTGAAGAGAAAATTTTATTCCTTTTTATTGTGGGTTTGACTTGACAAGGCAAAACCAAGAAAGAGGAACGAAAAGAGTAAGGAAGGCGATGATGGTGGTCCTCTGCAGCAACGTAAACGGAGCATTTGTACTGATTCTCCTTGTACCGCTAGTGCATTATAAGGTCCAAGTCTCCGCTCCCCTACTCCACCATCCAAGGTGCTTGCTCTAACTTGGCAGTATGATGATATCTGGTAGCATGTTGCATATGGTGTATAGCTTGTACTGCTCCTAATTAGTGTAAATTGCATCTGCTTAGCTTACACATGATATGTGTGAATATGACACGCTTTCCAGTTTTTGGTACATATTATATCTGTCTATCACACCATGTTCTTACATGAAACTACTCTTCTTGTGTATCCTGTATTAGTCTCTTATGATGGGACACCTTTAAGTTGGCAATGTGATATTGGTTTGCATCTTGAATATGATTTCTAGCATGTATTGCTTCTAGTTTGATGAACGCCACCTATGACGAGACAATTTTAACTTGTCAGAGTGATTTGATTGCACCTTCCATATGGTGTCTAGCTTGCAGTGCTTCTAATTTGTTGAAGTGCCTTCTGCTTAGTTACCACATCATAGGTGTGAATATGTCAAGCCGTCTAGTTTTTCGAACATATTCCATCCTTGTATCATGACTTTGCCTTTCATTAGAGTAGTGTTCGTCAGTATCATGCATGAATGAGTTCTAAAGAGCGAATTGTATTCCTTTTTCTTGTCGGTTTGACCTCACAATGTAAAATCAAGAAAGCCAAAGGAAATTGGCAAGGCATTGGATGATGGTGGTCCTTACGAGCAACTGAAAGGGAGGTTCTCTACAGATTCTACTCCATCATCCTCCCAACAAGATATGCAAGACAACGCAAGGCTAGACAGTCAACGTAGCTATGTAGATGATGAGCACATCTCCCCTACTCCACCATCATAGGTGCTTGCTCTAACTTGGCACTATTATATGTGGTTGTATGTTGCGTATGATGTCTAGCTTGTATTGATTCTAACTTTGTTGAATTGCATCTACTTACTTTACACATAATGCCTGTGAATATGACATGAGTTCCTGTTTCTAGAACACACTATATCTGATCACACCATGTTCTTACATCAGACTACTATTCTTGCATATCCCGCATCAGTCACTTATGATAAGGCACCTTTCAGTCGCCACTGTGATATTGGTTGTGTCTTGCATATGATTTCTAGCATGTACTATGATACGTCTCCAACGTATCTACTTTTCGAAACACTTTTGCCCTTGTTTTGGATTCTAACTTGCATGATTTGAATGAAACTAACCCGGACTGACGTTGTTTTCAGCAGAACTGTTATTATGTTGTTTCATGTGTAGAAAACAAAAGTTTTCAAAATGTCCTGAAAATCCTCGGAGGCACTTTTTGGAAAATATAAAAAATACTAGAGAAAGAATCAAGACCAGGGGGCCCACATCCTGTCCACGAGGGTGGGGGCACACCCTCCCACCTGGGCGCGCCCCCTTGTCTCATGGGCCCCCTGAGGCTCCGCCGACCTCAACTCCAACTCTATTTATTCTGTCTCGCGGAGAAAAAAACAGGGAGAAAGTTTCATCATGTTTTACGATACGGAAAAAGTAGTTAGTTTAATTTCCATGCTTGTAGTAGAAATTAAAATGAAAACCCAAAAAGATTTCTCATTCCTGTGTAAATAGTTTTATTTTCTTCGGAGGTCGAGAAGACCATATTGAAAATGCTTAGTGCCTCTCATATGCATGATTGTTTATTTAACTTAGAGCCCATATTATCTTGCCTTCTCTTTTGACTTGAATGCTTGCAGATTCCAGCTTAGTCCAATGCACGTGCACTATTATTATTATACACATCGTTCGGTCATGCAAGTGAAAAGAAATAATGATGATATATGATGGACTTATTGAGATGATAAAAGATGGTATGAACTCGACCACTCTTGTTTTTGTAAATATGATGAGTTCATCATTTTTGATTCAGCTTATTATGAAGTAAACATATTTGCAATGACATTTAGAGATTATAGTTTCTTGTGCCATGCTTGATTAGCTATGAGTTATAATGGTTTACCTTGCGTGCCAACATGCTATTAGAATGATTATGATGTGGTATGATGGGATGGTATCCTCCTTTGAATGAATTGAGTGACTCGACTTGGCACATGTTCACGCATGTAGTTGAAACAAATCAACATAGCCTTCATGATATTTATGTTCATGGTAGATTATATCCTACTCATGCTTGTACTCGGTGTGAATTAATTTTCATGCATGTTTATGACTGTTGTCGCTCTCTCAGTTGGTCGCTTCCCAGTCTTTTGCTAGCCTTCACCTGTACTAAGCAGGAATATTGCTTGTGCATCCAAACTCCTTAAACCCCAAAGTTGTTCCATATGAGTCCACCATACCTTCCTATATGCGGTATTTACCTGCCGTTCCAAGTAAATTTGTATGTGCCATACTTCAAACCTTCAAATGAAATTCCGTTTTGTATGCTCGAGCAGCTCATGTTTCAACTAGGGCTGCCTATATCTTCCATGCTAGGTGGGTTATTCTCAAGAGCAGTGGACTCCGCTCCTCATTCATGAGAAAGGGCCGGTAACCGGGATGCCCAGTCCCATGATCCAAAAGATCAAAGCAAAACAAAATAATTAAACAAAACTCCCCAGGGCTGTTGTTAGTTGGAGGCACTCGTTGTTTCGAGCAAGCCATGGATTGATGCTTGTTGGTGGTTGGGGGAGTATAAACCTTTACCATTCTGTTTGGGAACTGCCTATAATGCATGTAGTATGGAAGATACAGCCATCTCATAGTTATTGCATTGACAGCAAAAGTATGTGGCTCAAAATGTTATTCAATCTCTATTTTAAAATCGAGCTCTGGCACCTCTACAAATCCCTGCTTCCCTCTGCGAAGGGCCTATCTATTTACTTTTATGTTGAGTCATCACCCTTCTTATTAAAAAGCACCCACTTGAGAGCACACTGTCATTTGCATTCATTATTATTAGTTATATTGGGTATGACTTGACTAGATCTCTTTTACCATGAATTACAATGTTTAGTCAGTCCTTGATCTTTAAAGGTGCTCTACATTTATGTTTTGCGGTCTCAGAAAGGGCTAGCGAGATACCATTTTGTTATATCATGTTATGATTGTTTTGAGGAAGTGTTGTCATCCGAGTTTTATTATTATGGCTCGCTAGCTGATTATGCTATTGATATGAGTAATTGTGAGACCTGGGTGTTATTGTGAGTAAGGTTAGTTCATAATATTTGCTGAAACCTGAATGCTGGCTTTGCATGTTTACAACAACAAGAGCAAACATAGTTTGTAAAAGTTTTTCTTTATCACTTTCAGTTTATCAACTGAATTGCTTGAGGACAAGCAAAGGTTTAAGCTTGGGAGAGTTGATACGTCTCCAACGTATCTACTTTTCCAAACACTTTTTCCCTTGTTTTGGACTCTAACTTGCATGATTTGAATGAAACTAACCCGAGCTGATGATATTTTCAGCACAACTGCTATGATGTTGTTTCATGTGTAGAAAACAAAAGTTCTCAAAATGTCTTGAAAATCCTCGGAGGCAGTTTTTGGAAAATATAAAAAATATTGGAGAAAGAATCAAGACCAGGGGGCCCACACCCTGTCCACGAGGGTGGGGGCGCGCCCTCCCCCTGGGTGCGCCCCCCTGTTCATGGGGCCCCTGAGGCTCCGCCGACCTCAACTCCAACTCTATTTATTCTGTCTCGCGGAGAAAAAAATCAGGGAGAAAGTTTCATCATGTTTTATGATACGGAGCCGCCACCAAGCCCTAATCTCTATCGGGAGGGCTGATCTGGAGTCCGTTCGGGGCTCCGGAGAGGGGGATTCGTCACCGTCGTCATCATCAACCATCCTCCATCACCAATTTCATGATGCTCACCGCCGTGCGTGAGTAATTCCATCGTAGGCTTGTTGGACGGTGTTGGGTTGGATTAGATTTACCATGTAATCAAGTTAGTTTTGTTAGGGTTTGATCCCTAGTATCCACTATGTTCTGAGATTGATGTTGCTATGACTTTGCTATGCTTAATGCTTGTCACTAGGGCCCGAGTGCCATGATTTCAGATCTGAACCTATTATGTTTTCATGAATATATGTGTGTTCTTGATCCTATCTTGCAAGTCTATAGTCACCTATTATGTGTTATGATCCGACAACCCCGAAGTGACAATAATCGGGATACTTCTCGGTGATGACCGTAGTTTGAGGAGTTCATGTATTCACTATGTGCTAATGCTTTGTTCCGGTTCTCTATTAAAAGGAGGCCTTAATATCCCTTAGTTTCCACTAGGACCCCGCTGCCACGGGAGGGTAGGACAAAAGATGTCATGCAAGTTCTTTTCCATAAGCACATATGACTATTTACGGAATACATGCCTACATTACATTGATGAATTGGAGCTAGTTCTGTGTCACCCTATGTTATAGCTATTACATGAGGAATTGCATCCGACATAATTATCCATCATTGATCCATTGCCTACGAGTGTCGGTGTCAAAACCGACGGATCTCGGGTAGGGGGTCCCGAACTGTGTGTCTAGGCGGATGGTAACAGGAGACAAGGGACACGATGTTTTACCCAGGTTCGGGCCCTCTTGATGGAGGTAAAACCCTACGTCCTGCTTGATTGATATTGATATTATGGATGTTTACAAGAGTGGATCTACCACGAGATCAAGGAGGCTAAACCCTAGAAGCTAGCCTACGGTATGATTGTAATGGTTGTTGTTGTCCTACGGACTAGAGCCATCCGGTTTATATAGACACCGTAGAGGGCTAGGGTTACATAGAGTCGGTTACAATGGTAGGAGATCTACATATCCGTATCGCCAAGCTTGCCTTCCACGCCAAGGAAAGTCCCATCCGGACACGGGACGAAGTCTTCAATCTTGTATCTTCATAGTCTTGGAGTCCGGTCGATGATGATAGTCCGGCCGATGATAGTTCGGCCGATGATGGTAGTCCGGCTATCCGGACACCCCCTAATACGGGACTCCCTCAGTAGCCCCCGAACCAGGCTTCAATGACGATAAGTCCAGCATGTGTGTAGTCTTCGGCGTTGTAAGGCGGGTTCTCCTTCAAGTTCTACGTACCTGCCGAACAGTGTCCGGCTTCCTCATCAATGTTGCGCGTCTTGGCTTCCACGCCCAATAATGGCCTTCTTCCACGCGTCGCGCGAATGTGAAAAGCCAGGGTGTCTTTTATGTTTTACCCCCTAGTTGTGCGAATAATCTGCCTATAAGGGAGGCAAGGAATCCAGATCCAAATCACCATCTTCCTTTCGCAAATACTCATCGGAGCGCTTTCGACCAAGAATCCATTCCATCATGGACCGTCAACGCGGCTCCTCTTCTCGCGCTCCCAGCCCTTTGCCAGGAGATTGGAGGAGATGCTCTGTTTCGCACAACGAGCTGGTGAAGCTCCAAGCGGGGGGATATCTCCCTCCGGCCTTCATGGTTCCGGTTCGAGCCGGGCTGGCCACCTACAAAGGTGGGAAGCAAGTGGAGGTTACCCCAAATCCCAACAAAGGGGAGCGGGTATGCTTCGTCCCCTATCTGATAAAGGGGCTCGGATTTCCTGTACATCCATTCCTCCGTGGGCTCCTGGAGTTCTACGGACTCCAGCTTCATCACCTCACGCCCGCCTCAATCCTGCATATTGCGGGTTACGTAGCTCTTTGCGAGCTATTCCTGGGCGTCGAGCCCCACTTCGCGCTGTGGAAGAGGTTGTTCTGCCTTGTACCCCGCTCTTACGAGGGGTCCATATATCAAGTGGGCGGCGCCGAAATATGGCGCATTGCCGGGACCGGATATCCATCCGGAACCCCTAAGAAGGCGTCCGAAGACTGGCCTTCGGAATGGTTTTATATAGAAGACACTCCGCTGCCGGACCCTGTTCGGATTGGCCTCCCGGAGTTCAGCAATCCTCCTCTGAAGAAACGCCTTAGTTGGCGTCCGCGGAGCCCCCAACTGGAGGAAGACAAGAGCGTCCATTACTTGATGGGCCGAATAAAGTTACTGGCCCATGCCGGATTGACCATGATTGGAGTCATGGCAACATGCATTATGCGGGGGGTGCAGCCACTACAATACAGGGGCCACCCCATGTGGAATTTCAACGGGGAGGACGATGCCACCCGTCATGGCTGCAAAGGGCCGGATTCGGTCGAAGATCTGGTGACGATTCTGTCCGACCTGTATAAGGGGGAGAAGGAGGATTTCCTTCGGACGAACCCATTAAATGGGTTCTCCATGAGTAATCCCCGGCCTTGGGTGAGCGAACACTCTGCGTGCCCGACCCATGCTTTTTGAAACTTAAGTTTCTTATATTGTGTTCTTCTTTCGACGCAGGAGCTGCGCCGGATCGTGGAGGACATGCTAAGTCCAGCTCCGCAACCCGAGGATCTAGAGAGATCCCGAGATCCGGCCTCCGAAGAGGATCCGGACATAATGGTGGAGCTAATCGACGGGGTGTTCCACCAGCTCAGCATGGACAATGCTTTAGTCGCCATCACGGCCGACTATCTCGGACTATATCCGGCTTCCCAGGTGATTGCGACCGAAGTCCTGACACCGTCATTCCTTCCTTGCTTATTTCTATCCACCGTATACGGTGGCGCTGTGCAGGAGGCGCCCCTAGGGCGAGAAGCCGAGCCCGCGGTGGCTGGCCAACAAAGGCCAGTCCGGACCAGTAGGCGGAAGAGGAGTGCGGCACGGACTCACACGTCACCGCAAAGGTGTAGCTCACAATTCATTATTTAGAGCAATGTTCCTAGGAATCGTTTGAGTGCTCATGACTTTTGTAGGGAAAAAAGCGTCTGCCGGACTGCGGGCGTGGAGGTTGCCAATCCAGCCTCTACCAGCCAGGCTCCAGCACCTGGTCTGGAGGGGGAGGCGAGCGCAAGGCACGAGCCGGATGTTCCTCCAACGGAGGATGCCGACAGACTGTCCGCCACCAAGTCTGAGGTGGAGAGTGCCCTGAATCACAGGCGCCGCCGGACAGTATTTCGTGACGCGTGCTTCTCCCCTGAGGCGTTGAATGCCTTTAACGCGGGGGACGCGCACCTTCGTGCTGCTCAAGATGGATTTACCAGAGCCACGGAGCAGTATGTAAAAGACATACGGGTAAGAGAATTTAATAGTTGTATATGCCAGTAGCCCCCGAGACTTAAAGTAGTTATATTAACTAATTTAAGGATCATATGAAACGTAGGATCTTACCGAGAAGAATACCCAACTGTCTCAGGAGCTGCAAGAGTGCAAGGCCCAACTTGAGGCCGCACTCTCTGGCGCAGGAGGAAACACAGAGACCTCTCCTGGTAACGCATTATTTTAGAAAGATAAGTAGTGTTTAGCCTTTGCGCAAGTCTAAAGAATGACGTTGCAGGTGCTGCCGGACAAGATCCGGACAGGCAAGAACTTCTGCGCCAGCTAAAGGCCGGCGAGAGGGTGCTGCATAAGGTGCAGCATGAAAGGAACAAGCTCCAGGATGCCCAGGCCCAGCTTGGAGAAGAGCTGAAAGGCGTTCGGGCTGAGCTGTCGGGCTCCGTTAAGGAGAATCAGCGGCTTCGTCGCGGCATCTATAGTAAGTGCTTGAGTGAACTCCTTTGAAAAGAAGAGTTCGGTGAGGAAGTCCATTTGACAGAATATGTCAGCAGGTATGCTCACAGGTCGCCCTGCGGAGGAGATGCCCGTATCAACGGGTGATCAACTTCCCGAATTGTTGCAACTGATCGAACGAGTTCGGCAGGCAATGAGCGGCGCCATCCAGGCTTTATGGCCAGCCTTCTCCTTACCCGAGGGTCTTGGGGAGCTTGCGGAGAAGCTTCAGGGAGTGCGGCAGCGCTTCCATTTATGGAAGATTTCGGCCTGCCACCAAGGTGCCAGGGAGGCCTGGGCCATGGTGAAGACGCGGTACAAGAAGGCGGATCCCAACCACATGGCCGAAGTCGGACCTGTGGGGCCTGATGGGAAGGAGATCCCTGTGAGTTTAGTATACGGCCAAGTAGAGCTGGCCGCTAAATTTTCCCAACAGGACAGTAAATTAGACAACCTGTTAGACGGGATTGAGGAAGAATACAATCAGTCGATTTGACAATGTATTATAAAATGACATATAAAATGCCTTCTAGCCGGATTGTAGATCGTTTGTCTTTGCCGACCTTTTCGCTTCGACCTCGGGACCCTAGAGTCCGGAGTGTGTCCGAATACCTTCTCGGTTATGAAACAACCGGGGTATGCATGGAGACCAGGCGTAGGGGTCATTAGTGCTTTATCAGACAAGTGCCCAACTAGTTATGTTATATTACATGGGTAGTAAGAAACATCTTCCAGGGAGAATAGTTCCGTTAAGGGTTCCTTTCCTCTGGGGGTGGCATGCCCTAAAGTGCATGTCCGGACTGCGAAAAAAGCAGAAAAACATCTGGGGGCAGATAAATAAGTGGATAAAAAATCATCTTTTAAGTCACCGACCGAATATTCCCTTAAGAGCGCTAGCTTTCGGCTTCACCCAGTCTGAGGTACACATCCGGCTGACCTGGCAGTAACAATCGCAGAGGTGCTCCCTTTACCTCCTAGCCGAACAATCGGGAACGTAGGGGTAAGCACAGGAGCCAGGCAACCCAGCTTGGCCAAAACTTAAGTCATACCGATGCATATAATGGTGAATAAAAGGTACATGTGGAGGCTTGACACATGTGCTGGGCATGAAGCCCTTATAATTAAGCTTCTGGTAAAGAAGCCCCCAAGTATAATGAGTGCGGATGGCACATCAATTGCGCGCGAACGTTGCACAAGTAAGCCCTTTAAGGCTTGTATGAATAGGGTTGAGAATAAAAAGATAAACAAAAGGCAGCTGAAGTAAAAAAATTGGACGGGGGGAAAGGGACGAACTCTTAGTCCGGCGCTAGGCATAGAATCTTCGGAGGTGGGTTGCGTTCCATGGGTTCGGCTCGAGTTGGTTATCCGATGCATTTCGTAGACGGTACGCTCCGCCGGTCAGGACTTGATCGATGATGAAAGGGCCTTCCCATTTGGGCTTGAGCTTGTCCTTTTTCTTGTCCGGCAGGCGTAGAACCAGTTTGCCAATGTTGTAAGTCTTGGCCCGTACTTCTCTGCTTTGGTATCTTCGAGCCTGTTGCTGATAGAATGCGGAACGAGCCTTGGCGACGTCGCGTTCTTCCTCCAATGCGTCCAAGCTGAACTGCCGATCCAACTCGGCTTCTCTTTCTTCGTACATGCGCACTCGAGGTGAGTCATGAATTATGTCGCAGGGCAAAACTGCTTCTGCGCCGTATACCATAAAAAATGGTGTGAGATTTTGTAAGGGACCGCACTAGTCTAGGTTTGATGCCGCTCATTATTAGACCATTTGCTCGTTCCACTTGACCGTTGGTTTGAGGATGATAGACTGAAGCGTAATCGAGCTTAATGCCCATATTTTTGCACCATGATTTAACCTCATCGGCCGTGAAGTTCGTGCCGTTATCGGTGATGATGCTGTGGGGGACACCATAACGGTGTACTACCCCGGATATAAAGTCTATCACTGGTCCGGACTCTGCCGTTTTAACTGGCTTGGCCTCTATCCATTTGGTGAATTTATCCACCATGACCAATAGGTACCTTTGCTTGTGGGTTCCCCCTTTAAGTGGTCCAACCATGTCAAGCCCCCAGACCACGAACGACCAGGTAATGGGTATAGTTTTAAGGGCGGTGGGTGGCATGTGGCTCTGATTAGCAAAGAGCTGACAACCGACGCATCTTTGGACTAAGTCCTGAGCATCTGCCCGGGCCGTCGGCCAATAAAATCATGTATGGAATGCCTTTCCTACAAGGGCCCGGGCTGCGGCGTGGTGTCCGCCTAGTCCGGCGTGAATTTCAGCCAGAAGGTCTCGCCCTTCCTCTTCGGAGATACACCTTTGAAGGACTCCGGTTGTGCTTTTCTTATAGAGTTCTCCCTCATGGACTTTGTAGGCTTTAGATCGCCGGACTATCCAGCGGGCCTCATTATGGTCTTCGGGGAGTTCCTGCCTAAGCAAGTAGGTGAGGAATGGTTCTGTTCACGGGGCAATTACTGCCATTATGTCGTGGGCTGAAGGTGTTATGTCATCGGCTGAATCGCCGGTTGGTGCGGCTTGTTCCGGTCTGTTATTTCCGGACTCCTCTTCCCATTGTACGGATGGCTTGAAGAGCCGTTCCAGGAAGATGTTAGGAGGGACAGCGTCGCGTTTTGCGTCGATGCGTGCCAGTACGTCGGCTGCTTGGTTATTATCCCGGGCTACATGATGGAATTCAAGTCCTTCAAACCGGGCTGACATCTTTAGGACAGTGTTGCGATATGCTGCCATTTTCGGATCTTTGGCGTCAAAGTCTCTGTTTATTTGGGATATTGCGAGGTTTGAATCCCCGCGCACCTCTAGGCGTTGAATGCCCATGGAGATTGCCATCCGGAGACCATGTAAAAGGGCCTCGTATTCGGCTGCATTGTTGGAGTCCGTGTACATTATCTGAAGTACGTATTGGACTGTGTCCCTGGTCGGGGACGTCAATACGATGCCAGCCCCCAATCCGGCTAACATTTTAGAGCCGTCGAAGTGCATAATCCAATTGGAGTATGCGCCGTACTCTTTAGGGAGTTCGGCTTCGGTCCATTCAGCGACAAAGTCAGCCAAAACTTGTGACTTTATGGCTCGCCGAGGTTTGTAAGTTATATCAAATGGTAAGAGCTCAATGGCCCATTTTGCAATCCTGCCCGTCGCGTCGCGGTTGTTTATAATGTTGTTAAGTGGTACTTCAGAGGCCACTGTTATCGAGCACTCTTGAAAGTAGTGTCGGAGCTTCCGGGATGCCATGAACACCGCGTATGCTATCTTCTGATAGTGCGGGTAACGGGACTTGCAGGGGGTTAACACAGTGGATACGTAGTATACTGGTTTTTGAAGAGGGAATTTATGCCCTTCTGTCTCTCGTTCGACGACGAGTACCGTGCTTACAACTTGATGCGTTGCTGTGATGTATAACAACATTGGTTCGCCCAGGTTGGGCGCAGGCAGGACCGGATTTGTTGCCAATATGGCCTTTATTTCTTCAAGTCCGGCGGTGGCAGCATCCGTCCACTCGAAGTGTTCAGTGCGCCTAAGGAGGCGATAGAGGGGCAATGCCTTTTCTCCTAGACGGGAGATAAAGCGGCTTAGAGCCGCCACGCATCCAGTCAATTTTTGTATTTGCTTGAGGTCTTTTGGGCTGTGACAGAGCTCGGATCTTTGCTGGGTTTGCTTCAATTCCTCTACCGGATACGATGAAGCCCAGCAGCTTTCCAGCTGGTACGCCGAAAACGCATTTTTCCGGATTCAGCTTGATGTCATATGCTCTGAGGTTGTCGAATGTGAGCCTCAAGTCGTCTATTAGAGTTTCGACGTGTTTAGTTTTGACGACTACGTCGTCTACGTATGCCTCTACTGTTTTGCCGATCTGGGTAGCCAGACATGTCTGAATCATGCGCTCATATGTTGCGCCGGCGTTTTTAAGTCCGAAGGGCATTGTGTTGAAGCAGAATGGTCCATATGGAGTGATGAATGCCATTGCGGCTTGATTCGCTTCTGCCATCTTGATTTGATGATAGCCGGAGTATGCGTCCAGGAAGCACAATGAGTCGTGCCATGCAGTGGCATCGATGATCTGGTCGATGCGGGGGAGGGGGAAGGGATCCTATGGGCAGGCTTTATTTAGGTCTTTGAAATCGACACATAGGCGCCAGGATTTGTCCTTCTTTGGTACCATTACTAGGTTTGCTAGCCAGTCCGGATGTTTGATGTCTCTGATGAATCCGGCTTTCAATAGTTTGGCTAGCTCTTCTCCCATTGCCTATCTTTTGGGTTCGGAAAATCGTCGAAGAGCCTGTTTGACTGGCTTGAATCCTTTTAGGATGTTTAGGCTGTGTTCTGCCAATCTGCGTGGGATTCCGGGCATATCCGAGGGGTGCCAGGCAAAAATGTCCCAATTTTCCCGAAGGAATTCTCGCAGTGCAGCGTCTACATCAGGGTTCAATTGTGCCCCGATGGAGGTCGTCTTTGTCGGGTCCGTTGGGTGGACCTGGAATTTTACTATTTCATCTGCTGGTTTAAAGGAGGTGAACTTGAATCTCTTATCGAGTATCACATCGTCCCTATTCACCGTAGAGCGCAGCGCGGTGAGTTCCTCTGCTGCTAGGGCTTCGGATAGTGCCTCTAAGGCTAATGCGGCTGTCTTGTTTTCGGCGCGGAGTGCTATGTCCGGATCACTAACGAGGGTGATTATTCTGCCGGGCCCAGGCATTTTGAGGTTCATGTACCCGTAATGGGGTACGTCTTGAAAAATTGTGAATGCCTCTCGTCCTAATATAGCGTGATATCCGCTGTTGAACGGGGCCACTTGGAACGTGACTTCTTCGGATCTGTAATTGTCCGGTGAGCCGAATACCACATCGAGTGTGATTTTTCCTGTGCAGCGCGCCTCCCGGCTAGGGATTATTCCTCTAAAGGTTGTGCTGCTTCGCTCAATGCGGCTCCAGTCTATTTCCATTTTTTGAAGGGTTTCCTCGTAGATGAGGTTTAATCCGCTGCCGCCATCCATGAGGACTTTTGTAAGTCGAAAGCCATCCACTATTGGACTAAGTACCAGTGCGGCTGGAGCTCGGGCTATTCGGAATTTAGGTTCGTCGTTGGCGTTGAAGGTGATGGCTGTGTCGCTCCATGGATTGGTTGTTGCTACTTGGTAGACTTCGGCGAGGCTGCGGATTGTTCGTTTCCGCATATTATTTGATGCGAAAGTCTCGAAGACTGTTGATACCGTACCGATGTTGTTGGAGTGGTTTTCCGGGGCTAGAAGCTCCTCGCCACTTTTGGCCACCTGCCGTAATATCCAACATGCTCGAAGGCTATGTGTTGGGATGGCGCCTTCTGTACTATGAATTTTACAGGGTCCGCTAAGCCATCCCTCCAGTACGGTTCCGTGCCCTTTATGGGGTTTTTGCTTTTTGGTTTTTGTATCTGGTGCCTGAGTGTAATGCACCCTTTTGTTGCGGACTAGGGTTGTATTCGGGGCCGGATTGTCCCAAAACTTATTTTTGGTTGTCTGGAAACTCTCCATTGCACAGTACTTTCGTACTATGCACGCCAGGTCGGCAAAGCATGTAATTTCATGACGGCTGACGGCATTCAAGATTCCCTCGTCCGTGCAATTATTGCAAAAAATTGAGATTGCGTTTTCCTCTCGGCAGTCCTTTATCCTGTCCATAACCAGGAGGAATCTGGTCCAGTAGTGATGTACTGTCTCAGCGGGCTCTTGCTGGATTAGAGATAGATCGCATATGTCTGGGCGGGTGGGTGGAATTAAGTCCGAAACCCTACCCATATCAAGGCTCGAAGGCCAAGAAGTTTCCAAATTTGGAAGCTTGGATTGCTGGACGTTGTCCAACGAGTCTGGTCCGATGCCTGACTTTAAGTTCAGTGCTTGATCGAAGTCCTTCCCTCCGCGGGAATCCGGCATGGGGGGTTCGGGAGCCCGGACATGACTAGTTTTCAATACAGGAGAAGAGTCGCCGCATTGTTCCTCTACCACTGCAACGTGGTGGGTGACCTGGGGGGAGTTAATCTCTCTCAGATCTGTTTTAAGCCCAATCTGATTGTAGTCTGTAGCGACTCCCAGGGCGGCGATGCGATCCAAGAGCTCGTTTACGGACGAGAGCTCTATTGGATCCAGCCGCTCGGCGAATTCCGAGCTGACATGAAGATTGCTTTTGACGACTTGAGAGGTCATTGTCAAAGCGGTGGCCGAACAGGCGGTCATAAGAAAACCACCTAGCCGGATAGTTTGGCCGACGGCCATGGCTCCTTTGGCGAAAATACCGTCCTTGAAGACGGGAGGAGGCATCCTTCCTATCGGTGACGGCACAGAGGAACTCTCAATGAAAGCACCAATGTCGGTGTCAAAACCGGCGGATCTCGGGTAGGGGGTCCCAAACTGTGCGTCTAGGCGGATGATAACAGGAGACAAGGGACATGATGTTTTACCCAGGTTCGGGCCCTCTTGATGGAGGTAAAACCCTACGTCCTGCTTGATTGATATTGATATTGTGGATGTTTACAAGAGTGGATCTACCACGAGATCAAGGAGGCTAAACCCTAGAAGCTAGCCTATGGTATGATTGTAATGGTTGTTGTTGTCCTACGGACTAGAGCCATCCGGTTTATATAGACACCGGAGAGGGCTAGGGTTACATAGAGTCGGTTACAATGGTAGGAGATCTACATATCCGTATCGCCAAGCTTGCCTTCCACGCCAAGGAAAGTCCCATCCGGACACGGGACGAAGTCTTCAATCTTGTATCTTCATAGTCTTGGAGTCCGGTCGATGATGATAGTCCGGCCGATGATAGTTCGGCCGATGATGGTAGTCCGGCTATCCGGACACCCCCTAATCCAGGACTCCCTCAACGAGCTTTTCACATCTTGTGCTTCGCTTATTTACTTTCCCGTTGCTATTGTTACAATTACTACAAAACCCAAAAACATTACTTTTGCTACCGTTACCTTTATTATCATATTACTTTGCTACTAAATACTCTGCTGAAGATACTAAGTTATCCAGGTGTGGTTGAATTGACAACTCAACTACTAATACCCAAGAATATTCTTTGGCTCCCCTTGTGTCGAATCAATAAATTTGGGTTGAATACTTTACCCTCGAAAGCTATTGCGATCCCCTACACTTGTGGGCTATCAAGACTAATTTCTGGCGCCGTTGCCGGGGAGCATAGCTCTATTCTTTGAGTCACTTGGGATTTATATCTGTTGATCACTAGGAAGAACTTGAAAGACGCTAAAACCAAGATCTATCCCTCAACTACCAGGGGAGGTAAGGAACTGCCATCTAGCTCTGCACTAGATTCTCCTTCTGTTATGAGTAAGTTTGCGACACCTAAACCTGCTACTGCTATGAATTCTGATATGTTGCATGTTATTGATGATGCCACTTCTGCTTTGCATGATACTTATGATGAAACTACTTCTTTGCGTGATACTACTTTGCCTTTAGGTGAATTTCTTGATGAACAACTTGCTAGGGCTAGAGAGAACGAAATTATTGAAGATGTTATTATTGATGATAGTGATGATGAAAGTTCTCCGAATGATTATGAATTGCCTGTTGTTCCTGAGGGTTATGTTATGAATGAAGAAGCTACTAGAGCTATCTTTGCTTGCAATGATAGATATGATCTTAAGAAATTATTAGCTAAATGGAAGCAGCAGTCTCTTAATGCTAGAATGAAACCTGACCCTGCTTTTGCTACTTCACCTATCTGTGTTACTGATAAGGATTATGAATTCTCTATTGATCCTGAAATTATTACTTTGGTAGAATCCAATCCTTTTTATGGCCTTGAATCTGAAACTGTTGTGGCACATCTTACCAAGTTGAATGATATAGCTACCCTGTTTACTCATGATGATAAATCTCGCTATTTTTATATCCTTAAGATATTTCCGTTCTCATTAAAGGGTGATGCTAAGACTTGGTATAATTCTCTTGCTCCTGGTTGTGTGTGTAGTCCCCAGGATATGATTTATTACTTCTCTGCTAAATATTTCCCTACTCATAAGAAACAAGCTGCCTTGCGGGAAATATATAATTTTGTGCAAATCAAAGAAGAGAGTCTCCCACAAGCTTGGGAAGGCTTCTCCGATTACTTAATCTTTGCCTGATCATTCTCTCAAGAAAAATGAAATACTTGATATCTTTTATGATGGACTAACCGATGCTTCCAAGGACTACTTGGATAGTTGTGCTGGCTGTGTTTTCAGGGAAAGAACAGTCGACGAAGCTGAATTACTATTGAATAATATGTTGACTAATGAAAATAATTGGACTCTTCCAGAGCCAGTTCCTGAGGCAATTCCTAAACTAATTGAGCCAACTCCTGAGCCTATTCCTAAACCCACTCCGAAGAAGAGAGGTGTTTTATTTCTCAGTCCTGAAGATATGCAAGAGGCAAAGAAATCAATGAAAGAAAAAGGTATTAAAGCTGAAGATGTTAAGAATTTACCACCTATTGAAGAAATACATGGTCTTAATATACCGCTTGTTGAAGAACCACATTGTCTTGATAAACCGACACAGGTAGTAAAGGTAAATTCTCTCTATAGATATGATAAAGTTGAAATCCCCTCTACTAAATTTCATAGCCCATGCTTAGATGAATTTTATGACTTTATGGCTAAACAAGAAAGTTTAAATGCTTATGTTGGTAGAGAGTTAAAGAATAATGCTTTCGAGATAGGACGCGTGAGCGATAATATGGCTAGAGTTAAAGGTGAACTTAAACTCATTAGCAAATATGCGTCTATGGTTGCTACTCAAGCTGAACAGGTACTTAAAGCTCAAAATGAATTGCTTGATGAATTAAATAATAAAAATGACTTTGCTGTTAGAGTGGCTACTAGAACTGGTAGAATGACTCAGGAACCTTTGTATCCTGAAGTCCACCCCAACAGAATCAAACAAGATTCTCAGAGAAACTATTTAGAAGCACCTAGTTCTTCCAAAAAGAAGAAAAAGAAAGACGATAGGACTTTGCATGCTTCTAATGAACCTGTTGTAGACACACCTGAGAATCCCAATGATATTTCTATTTCTGATGCTGAAACATAATCAGGTGATGAACATGAACCTAGCGATAATGTTAATGATAATGTTCATGTCGATGCTCAACCTAGCAAAAATAATGAAGTAGAGATTGAACCTGCTGTTGATCTTGATAACCCACAATCAAAGAATCAATGTTATGATAAGAGAGATTTTGTTGCTAGGAAGCACGGTAGAGAAAGAGAACCATGGGTTCAGAAACCCATGCCCTTTCCTCCTAAACCATCCAAGACAAAGGATGATGAGGATTTTGAGCGCTTTGCTGAAATGATTAGACCTATCTTCTTACGTATGCGCTTAACTGATATGCTTAAAGTAAATCCTTATGCTAAGTATATGAAGGGTATCATTACAAACAAAAGAAAGATACCGGAAGCTAAAATTTCCACCATGCTTGCTAATTACACTTGTAAGGGTAGAATACCAAAGAAACTTGGAGATCCTGGGGTACCAACTATGCCATGCTCCATTAAAAGAAATTATGCTAGAACTGCTTTATGTGATCTTGGAGCCAGTGTTAGTGTTATGCCTCTCTCTTTATATCGTAGACCTGAATTGAATAAGTTGACACCTACTGAAATATCTTTGCAAATGGCCGATAAATCAACTGCCATACCTGCCCGGTATTTGTGAGGATGTGCCTATTGTAGTTGCAAATGTCACCATCTTAACGGACTATGTTATTCTTGATATTCCCGAGGATGATAGTATGTCGATTATCCTTGGTAGAACTTTTTTGAACACTGCAGGGGCTGTTATTGATTGCAACAAAGGCAATGTCACTTTTCATGTTAATGGTAATGAGCATACGGTACACTTTCCGAGGAAACAATCTCAAGTTCATAGCATCAATTCTATTAGAAAAGTTCCAACTATTATTATTGTAGGTTTTGAATTTCCTCTCCCTACTGTTAAGAAAAAGTATGATATTCTTACTGTTGGAGATTTTCATATCCCCGTTGAGGTAACTTAGTGTTATTTGAAATTTCTCCGGTTCCGTGTTATTCGGAATGAGTTTGTTAACAAGACTTGATCAACGTTGTTAGTGGATTCATTTTGATGATCATGAGATGGATGAAACTAGAAGGCACAACCTTCTGTACCCTCTTTTTACCTTCTGTTATTTAGAATAAATAATGCAAAAATATTATTATCCGTCTGTTTTCTGAATTATTCGTGCATTAAAAAAATATCCTGAAAATAAAAGTGCTCCAAATGCCCTGCAAATTTAGTATGATTTTTTATGGAATATTTGAGGATTTTAGGCACTGAAATCACTGCAGGAGGGGCAAGCACCAGGCCACGAGAGTGGAGGGCGCGCCCACCCCACTTGGGCGCGCCCCCCCTGTCTTGTGTGCCCCTGGTGGCCCCCCTCCACTTATGCCAGCACCCACACACTTCATCTTCTACCCAAAAAAATCCCCATCTAGCTCAAGCACGAGTTCTAGCTCGTTTTGCTGCGATTTTCGATCTCCTTGCTCAAAGCTCCATTCACAAAACTGCTTTGGGAGATTGTTGCTTGGTATGTGACTCCTCCATTGGTCCAAACAGTTTTTGTTCTAGTGCTTTATTCATTGCAAATTTTTGCTGCTTAGGTGACCATGTTCTTGAGCTTGCATGTTAAATTTATGAGGTCCCAAGAATTTCTAATGCATGATATAGGCTCTAGGCACTTGTAGGAGTAGTTGCTACCAATCTTGTTTAGTTTTATTCACTTTTATTTTGAAGTTACTAAAATTTCAGAAATTTTCAGAAAATGTTAAGGAGACTTTTAAGGGGCTCTTCTAGCCAAAGCTCTCAGGAAAAACAAGCTAAAGAGAAGGAAAAGGCCAAGTATAATCTTCCTCGCCTAGCGGAAGTACGGTCGTGTGAATGGCCATGTGATGATTTCTTGAAAGAAGCTAGAATTCATGAAGATTTTTATTCTTTGATTGAGAATGCGGACCTCACCGATTTCCTCCACGACCGGATGGATCAATATCTCTTACTTACCAACACTTTCGTGCAAAATTTTTATTATTATCCTAAGAAGTCACTGCCTTCAGTATCATTTCATTTATATGACGAATTAAGAGAAATGTCTTTATGTGATTTTTGCGTGGTATGTAGGATACCCTCTGAGCGAGAATTAGAGGAACCACATCGTAAAGATGTGGATGGCTTTGTTAACACTAGCTGTAGAGGAGCCAAAGAAAGGTTCCGAGGCAAAAATCTCTAGCATACACTTTCCTGTTTTACGCTACTTTGCCATATTTGCTAGTAGATGCTTGATTGGTCATGGAAATAGTGGAAACTTCAATGTTCCTGATATTATCATTCTTCAGCATGCCTTATTTGGAGACAATAGTTTTAGTATGGGTGCCGTCATTGCTAGACGGTTGAGCCTGAATCATACAAAAGGCCCCATATTTAGAGGTTTCTATGCTTCACGTCTTGCTAGACATTTTGAAATACCTATTAGGCACCATGAGAAAGAGGAGACAAAATTGCCTCCTTACATTTTAGATTACAAGAGCATGGTAGCCCACACGTTTATTGTTGACAACGAAGAGAAGATGCTATTGTATAACCCTAGATTTGATAAGAAACACAATGAGACTATTATTTTGCCTGCACCTTTGTTGTTTGATTTGCTTGCAGATAATTTTCTTGTCACGCCAGAGGTGGTGTATGCTCATCAAGCCCAAGCATCCACTCCAGAACCTGAACCTGAGCCGAAACCTACACTGGGACCCTTATCGTGAATCATCTTTCCAGTGGGATTCGGAGATGACCCGCCAGTGGTATCCTGATTACACTTCCCAGTACACCGAGGAGAGTAGTAGCGGTCTTTGGTATTAGACCAACTTAGGCCAAAAGCCTAAGCTTGGGGGAGTACATATTTCTCACCGACTTTACATTCATGTTCACACACTAGTCGTCGGTGCTCATACTCTTTCATTGTACTATCCATGCTAGTTTAATTTGTTTTTTAGTTTTCTTCTTGTGTGTTTGATAAACCTTAAGAAAAAACAAAAAAAAATAGTTAGTTTAATTTCCATGCTTGTAGTAGAAATTAAAATGAAAACCCAAAAAGATTTCTCGTTCCTCTTTTACTTGTTGGGAGCTTTCCCGTGCAAATAGTTTTATTTTCTTTTATTTTCTTCGGAGGTCGAGAAGACCATATTGAAAATGCTTAGTGGCTCTCATATGCATGATTGTTTATTTAACTTAGAGCCCATATTATCTTGTCTTCTCTTTTGAGTTGAATGCTTGCAGATTCCAGGTTAGTCCAATGCACGTGCACTATTATTATTATACACATCGTTCGATCGTGCAAGTGAAAGGCAATAATGACGATATATGATGGACTTATTGAGATGAGAAAAGATGCTATGAACTCGACCACTCTTGTTTTTGTAAATATGATGAGTTCATCATTTCTGATTTAGCTTATTATGAAGTAAACATATTTGCAATGACATTTAGAGATTATAGTTGCTTGTGCCATGCTTGATTAGCTATGAGTTATAATGGTTTACCTTGCGTGCCAACATGCTATTAGAATGATTATGATGTGGTATGATGGGATGGTATCCTCCTTTGAATGAATTGAGTGACTCGACTTGGCACATGTTCACGCATGTAGTTGAAACAAATCAACATAGCCTTCATGATATTTATGTTCATGGTATATTATATCCTACTCATGCTTGTACTCGGTGTGAATTAATTTTAATGCATGTTTATGACTGTTGTCGCTCTCTCAGTTGGTCGCTTCCCAGTCTTTTGCTAGCCTTCACCTATACTAAGCAGGAATACTGCTTGTGCATCCAAACTCCTTAAACCCCAAAGTTGTTCCATATGAGTCCACCATACCTTCCTATATGCGGTATTTACCTACTGTTCCAAGTAAATTTGTATGTGCCATGCTCCAAACCTTCAAATGAAATTCTGTTTTGTATGCTCGAGCAAGTCATGTTTCAACTACGGCTGCCTATATCTTCCATGCTAGGTGGGTTATTCTCAAGAGGAGTGGACTCCGCTCCTCATTCACGAGAAAGGGCCGGTAACTGGGATGCCCAATCCCATGATCCAAAAGATCAAAGCAAATCAAAATAATTAAACAAAACTCCCCTAGGGCTGTTGTTAATTGGAGGCACTCGTTGTTTCGAGCAATCCATGGATTGATGCTTGTTGGTAGTTGGGGGAGTATAAACCTTTACCATTCTATTTGGGAACTGCCTATAATGCATGTAGTATGGAAGATACAACCATCTCATAGTTGTTGCGTTGACAGCAAAAGTATGCGGCTCAAAATGTTATTCAATCTCTATTTTAAAATCGAGCTCTGGCACCTCTACAAATCCATGCTTCCCTCTGCGAAGGGCCTATCTATTTACTTTTATGTTGAGTCATCACCCTTCTTATTAAAAAGCACCCGCTGGAGAGCACACTGTCATTTGCATTCATTATTATTAGTTTATATTGGGTATGACTTGACTGAATCTCTTTTACCATGAATTACAGTGTTTAGTCAGTCCTTGATCTTTAAAGGTGCGCTACATTTATGTTTTGCAGTCTCAAAAAGGGCTAGCGAGATACCATTTTGTTATATCATGTTATGATTCTTTTGAGAAAGTGTTGTCATCCGAGTTTTATTATTATGGCTCGCTAGCTGATTATGCTATTGATATGAGTAATTGTGAGACCTGGGTGTTATTGTGAGTAAGGTTAGTTCATAATATTTGCTGAAACCTGAATGCTGGCTTTGCATGTTTACAACAACAAGAGCAAACAGAGTTTGTAAAAGTTTTTCTTTATCACTTTCAGTTTATCAACTGAATTGCTTGAGGACAAGCAAAGGTTTAAGCTTGGGAGAGTTGATACGTCTCCAACATATCTACTTTTCCAAACACTTTTGCCCTTGTTTTGGACTCTAACTTGCATGATTTGAATGAAACTAACCCGGACTGACGTTGTTTTCAGCAAAACATCTATGATGTTGTTTCATGTGTAGAAAACAAAAGTTCTCATAATGTCCTGAAAATCCTCGGAGGCACTTTTTGGAAAATATAAAAAATACTGGAGAAAGAATCAAGACCAGGGGGCCCACACCCTGTCCACGAGGGTGGGGGCGCGCCCTCCCCCCTGGGCGCCCCCCTGTCTCATGGGCCCCCTGAGGCTCCGCCGACCTCAACTCCAACTCTATTTATTCTGTCTTGCAGAGAAAAAAATCAGGGAGAAAGTTTCATCATGTTTTACGATACGGAGCCGCCGCCAAGCCCTAATCTCTATCGGGAGGGCTGATCTGGAGTCCGTTCGGGGCTCCGGAGAGGGGGATTCGTCACCGTCGTCATCATCAACCATCCTATATCACCAATTTCATGATGCTCACCGCCGTGCGTGAGTAATTCCATCGTAGGCTTGCTGGACGGTGATGGGTTGGATGAGATTTACCATGTAATCAAGTTAGTTTTGTTAGGGTTTGATCCCTAGTATCCACTATGTTCTAAGATTGATGTTGCTATGACTTTGCTATGCTTAATGCTTGTCACTAGGGCCCGAGTGCCATGATTTCAGATCTGAACCTATTATGTTTTCATGAATATATGTGTGTTCTTGATACTATCGTGCAAGTCTATAGTCACCAATTATGTGTTATGATCCGACAACCCCGAGGTGACAATAATCGGGATACTTCTCGGTGATGACCGTAGTTTGAGGAGTTCATGTATTCACTATGTGCTAATGCTTTGTTCCGGTTCTCTATTAAAAGGAGGCCTTAATATCCCTTAGTTTCCGCTAGGACCCCGCTGCCACGGGAGGGTAGGACAAAAGATGTCATGCAAGTTCTTTTCCATAAGCACATATGACTATTTACGGAATACATGCCTACATTACATTGATGAATTGGAGCTAGTTCTGTGTCACCCTATGTTATAGCTATTACATGAGGAATTGCATCTGACATAATTATCCATCATTGATCCATTGCCTACGAGCTTTTCACATCTTGTGCTTCGCTTATTTACTTTCCCGTTGCTATTGTTACAATTACTACAAAACCCAAAAACATTACTTTTGCTACTGTTACCTTTATTATCATATTACTTTGCTACTAAATACTCTGCTGCAGATACTAAGTTATCCAAGTGTGGTTGAATTGACAACTCAACTGCTAATACTAAAGAATATTCTTTGGCTCCCCTTGTGTCGAATCAATAAATTTGGGTTGAATACTTTACCCTCGAAAGCTGTTGCGATCCCCTACACTTGTGGGTTATCATACTGCTTCTAATTTGTTGAAATGCCATACAATTTGAACTTGGAAGAGTGATATTGGTTGCATCTTTCATATGGTGTCTAGCTTGCAGTGCTTCTAATTTGTTGAAATGCATTCTGCTTAGTTACCACATCATAGGTGTGAATATGTCATGCCATCCTGTTTTTTGTACATATTCCATCCTCGCATCATGTGTTTGCCTTTCATGTGAGTATTGTTTGTCAGTATCATGCATGAATGAGTTGTAAAGAGCGAATTGTATTCCTTTTTCTTGTCGGTTTGACCTCACAATGCAAAATCAAGAAAGCCGAAGGAAATTGGCAAGGCATTGGATGATGGTGGTCCTTACGAGCAACTGAAATGGAGGTTCTCTACAGATTCTACTCCATCGTCCTCCCAACAAGATTCGCAAGACAGCGCAAGGCTAGACAGTCAACGTAGCTATGTAGATGATGAGCACATCTCCCCTACTCCACCATCATAGGTGCTTGCTCTAACTTGGCACTATTATATGTGGTTGCATGTTGCGTATGATGTCTAGCTTGTATTGATTCTAACTTTGTTGAATTGCATCTGCTTACTTTACACATAATGCCTGTGAATATGACATGTGTTCCTGTTTCTAGAACATACTATATCCGATCACACCATGTTCTTACATCAGACTACTGTTCTTGCATATCCCGCATCAGTCACTTATGACAAGGCACCTTTAAGTCGCCACTGTGATATTGGTTGTGTCTTGCATATGATTTCTAGCATGTACTGCTTCTAATTTGTTGAAACGCCATACAATTTGAACTTGGCAGAGTGATATTGGTTGCATCTTTCATATGGTGTCTAGCTTTTAGTGCTTCTAATTTTTTGAAATGCATTCTACTTAGTTACCACATCATAGGTGTGAATATGTCACGCCATCCTATTTTTCGTACATATTCCATCCTCGCATCATGTGTTTGCCTTTCATGCGAGTAGTGTTCGTCAGTATCATGCATGAATGAGGTCTGAAAAGGGAGTTTTATTCCTTTTTCTTATCGGTTTGACTTCACAATGCAAAATCATTACAACTGAAGGAAATTAGTCTGGCAGTGGATGATGGTGGTCCTTCGGAGCAACTCAAACAGGGGGTCTCTACAGATTCTACTCCGCCATCTTCCCAACAAGATTCGCAAGACAACACAAGGCTGGACAGTCAACGTAGTTGTGTAGATGATGAGCACATCTCCCCTACTCCACCATCACAGGTGCTTGCTCTAACTTGGCACTATTATATGTGGTTGCATGTTGCGTATGATGTCTAGCTTGTATTGCTTATAACTTTGTTGAATTGCATCTGCTTACTTTACACATAATGCCTGTGAATATGACACGTGTTCCTGTTTCTAGAACATACGTGGACATGATGAGCACATCTCCCCTACTCCACCATCACAGGGGCTTGCTCTAACTTGGAACTATTATATGTGGTTGCATTTTCCGTATGATGTCTAGTTTGTATTGCTTCTGATTATGTTGAGTTGCATCTGTGTAGCTTAAAACTTATACCTACAATGATCACTTACCCATAAGACACATTTAACTTGGGACTGTGATGTAGGTTGCGTCTTGAATTGTCTTCTAGCTTGTACTGCTTCTAATTTCTTGAAATGGCACTTACGACGAGACACTTTTTACCTGATAGAGTGATATTGGTTGCATGTTCATATGGTGCCTAGCTTTCATTTCTTCTAATTTTGTTGAAATGCCTTCCGCTTACTGTTTTTCATACATATTCCATCCTCCTATCGTACGTGTGAATATGCAATGTTGTCTTTTTTGTATATATTCCATCTTCCTATCATGCGCTTGCCTTACATCGAAGTAGTGTTCGTCTGTATCATGCATCAACCAGTTATGCAGAGCTAATTTTACTCATCTTCTTGTGGTTTTGACTTCATAAGGCAATATCAGAAAATAGGAAGGAAACGAGTAAGTTAGGGGAGTTGGTGGTCCTCCGCACTGACACAAACAGAGACTCTCTAGATTTGCCACTACTACTGCTAATGAAGTTGAAGTCCCAAGTCTACATGATGAGTTCATCTCCTGTACTCCACCATCGCAGGTGCTTGCTCTATGTTGACAGTGTGATAATTGGTTTCATGTTGCATATGTTGTCTAGCCTGTATTTCTTCTATTTTGATTAAATTGCACCTGCTGAGTTTATACGTTATACATGAGCATATTCCATGGCTTTCTATGTCTAGAATACACTGCACCTATCTATCATACCATGTTCTTACATCAAAGTACTGTTGTTGTGTATCCCGCATCAGTCACTCATGATTGGATGCTTTTAACATGGCAGTTTGATAGTGGTTGCATCTTGCATTGATTTCTATGTTGTATTGCTTCTAATTTTTCGAATTGCCACTTATGACAAGACACTTTTAACTTGGCAGAGTAATATTGGTTGCATCTTTCATATGGTGTCTAGCTTGCATTACTTCTATTTTCCTGAAAATCCTTCTGCTTAGTTTACACATCATAGCTGTGAATATGTCATGTCGTCCTGTTTTTCTTACATATTCCATCCTCATACGGTTGTCTTACATCAAAGTATTGCTTTTCTGTATCATGCATCAACGAGTTCTGAAGAGCGATTTTATTCTTTTGTGTTGTGGGTCTGGCTTGACATGGCAAAGTCAAAAAAGTGCAAGGAAAATAATATAGTAGGGAGTGGTGTTACTCGTCGGGTGAAACAGAAAAGGATCTGCCGTTGAGATTCTGCTGGTACTTATAGTGTAGTAGAAGGTCCAAGTCCACCGGCTAAATCTACAAACACAGTATCATCTGCTCCACCAGCTACAGCATCCACTTCAACTGTACCAGCAAATGAGTTACTCATTTATTTGCTCCAAAACTGGCTAGTTCCCAAGCTGCCTTCACATCTAACACTACTTCCGGAGCACTGCTGATAAAACAGGACTTGGCAAGATTAGATGAAACTCATGAGCATCAACACCAAGATGGTACCTGACCAAGTCGAGTTGCAGTTGCATGCTCCTTTATATGTACTCTGACAGTTTGATGTACACTAACACTTTCCATATTCGTTGTTGAACTAGCACCACGGCGCAAGCGGAAACAGACATCAGGGATAATGCTTGACAGATTAACAAAATCTAAAGGAGGAAGAATGGAGATCCATTTTGAGGCAGGTTTAAAAAGGCCACGTGATGCTACAGAGTGAGCCAAGTTAGTATCAGATGCAGCCATTGCCGTTAGGTGTCATGCACGTATCCTCCCAATGTGGATCCAATTTAGGAATGAGAAATACAATACCCAGTTTAACACCTTCCTTGACCATTTATCCATAAGTAATGTTATTCGTCGCAGTTAGTAATATTTTCTTGGTCTGTCCCATACTTTCTAGCTTCCTCCTAATAAGACTCACATTCTTTTTTCAACAGATGAGGTTCAAGTTGGATCCCAAAGATGATGCAACTAAACAAGCATGCACTCATGTTTTTCAGTCTGCTCTGCGACAGTATCGGTACCACCTAAAGGCAAGGCTAACAATGAAATCGCCCAAACATCTCCAGTGGAATATATTACAGATGATGACTGGACAACACTCGTTAAACACTGGTCTGATCCAAAGTATCAGGTAGGCTATATTTATTTCATCAGACCACATATTGAACTTGTATTTATGTATGTGCCTTACAAGTGTATCTTCTCTAGGCTAACTATTTGAAGAACAAGACCAACCATTCTAAAGTGAAATTCCAACAGACAATAGGATCCCGTAGCTATATTGCACACTGCGAGGCTCTTGTAAATAGCTGCTACTTCCTTCTTTTGCGCCATATTATCATATCTATATTGACTTGTTCCAAATACAGAGGAAAGCCCATGCGGACCAAAAAGAACCTGAACCGAATGTAGTGCAAATCTTCAAGGATTGCCACATAGCAAGATGAAGGGCATGAGCACACCAGTTCAAGCCGCTGTTGTAAGTCCTTACTCCTCCTGCCTTTGAACTGATTGGTACTGTGATGTGTTCATTTAACTACTTTGTTTTCAGACAATGTCAGTTACTTTGTTCACTTTTATACAAAGTTGTCTTAATGTATCATTTCACCTTACATGGTTTAAAAGAGATGAAGGATATTCTTTTGGTCTTGATCTGTAATCTAGTTGTTATGTTCACGTGCACACACAATGATAAAATAGCCTGTTTGTTTTATATCTGTTTGCCCATGATATGAATGATGTCATACTATGTTCATCCTACTTTAAATCATTTCTCTTTATCCTTAGATGTCAAGGAATGGGAGGAAATAGACAATACAGTAGGCATGCTACATGGACATATGTTCCGAAAGTGATTTTATTATGTAGTTAGCACTACAATACATGCTAATGTATTATAGTAGTTCACCAAAATAAGTTATGTATAAATGTGTAACCTAATTTTTTTGTTTTTGTCTCATTAGTAACTTATCTCGTACACTAATCTACAAGTTCAAACTTTCAGCAAGCTATGGAACAAATGATTGAACAGCCACAACCACCTGAAGGTGACGAGGCTACACATGCACAATGTCACCTCTTGCTGCAGTGCGTCAGTAACTCTCCACTAATATTGCAAAAAGCACCTTCCTGCATAATTATGGGTTGGTTGTCAAAGTAACCTCGTCCAAATCACCTACTGAACAAAATATTCCGGCTAGACAGAGTGATGTATCTGTGCTCCAGACACAAGTCCAATCCCTAATGGATGTCGTTTCGGAAACAAGAATAGTGGTTGATAAATGTCGTCGAGATATGAAAGGTTTTGAAACCAGACTATCAGACATTCGCTTCGTTGTTCAAGAGAAATGGCAGTAAAAAGGTGAAGATCGTGCTGCTCCATCAGATTCTACAGCCTGAAACATTAGCACTCAGGTCAAATGATCTGTGCTTCTATACATCTGATGGTGCTTTTATCTGCAAGTACTGTAAACTTTATGCCAACAGGCCTTTTGTTGTATGGTTGGAATTTATTTTGTTGTGATACAACATTTATGATGCTGCCAAAGGCTGCAGTAATTACGATGCTATTTTTGTATAGTGTAGGTTTATCTTAGTAATGTATTCGGCCGAAAGCTTCGTAGGAGCCCAACATGACAACATTCATCGGGCCCATTCCAATTGGGCTAAAAACTATTATGGGCCAAAATTTGCATGTAGCCCACTAAATATATCTGGGCCTAAATCAGCATAAGCTTTCATATTTTTCTAGTAGGCATGTGCCCATAATGGGCCTTTAATAGGCCTAAACATAATTTGGGCCCTCAGTAACAATAGGCCATTTACAGGTGTAAATATCTCGAGCCCATAAAAAACATTGGCTTTAATAGGCCGAAATGAGATTGGGCCCTGAATGTGCCAAATAACCCACTCGTCTTAGCAGGCCGAAATGGTGGCCCATTTACAATCTGGATGTTCACAGGCCAAAATTTAGACGGGCCGTAAATGCGCCAACCTAATACACGGGCGTTTAACAAGCCGGAAGTTCGGTCGGGCTTGATTAGCGTCATTTTTATATGGGCCGTTAATGGGCCCGGTGTGGCTTTGGGCCACATATGGCCCATGGATTTAGTCTGACATTAACAGGCCGAAAATCACAACAGGACGAAAGTGGCCCAAATCTATAGTGGGCCTCTAACAGGCCGAATGTCAGACATGGCCGAATATGACCCAAATCCTTCACGGTCGTTTATGGGCCGAAAGTTTCAATGGCCTGTAAATGGGCCCAAATGAAGCAGGACCTTTAACAGGCCGGAAATACACCGGGCCGTAATTCGGCCCAAATACTTAGAGGACTGTTAACGGGCCAGAAGTGATCATGGCCGCGATGATGACAAGTTTAGGACAGGCTGTTGACGGGCCGATTTGACGCTAGCCGTACGGGCCTTAACTGAGAATGTTGGGCCTTTAGCTGGGCCGACCCATTATGGTCTGCAAAATCTTGTGGGCCTTTAGCTGTGTCGGCCCATTATACTCTGCTAAATTGTGGGCCTTTAGCTGGGCCGGCCCATTATGGTCTGCAAAATCTTGTGGGCCTTTAGCTGGGCCAACCCATTATGGTTCGCTAAATCTTGTGGGCCTTTAGTTGGGCTGGCCCATTTAAACTTTATGGGCCCGTCCACGTGTCAACATATCATAGGCCCATCTTGAGCGTTGGATGAGTGACACCTGTGCCAACTCAGAGCTGACGCGTGGTTCCGTTGGCCAATGAGAATTTTACATGTGGAAAATCGGCATTGGTCGTGGCTGTTAACGGGTTATCGGATCCAAAACCCGAACCGATAGCTTAACGGTGTTCCGTTATGGTGGATGCCATGTGTTGGTCACCCTTGACGAAAACACTTCTATGACGCGTGATTTATCGTCATGGAAGTGGACACTTCCGTGATGATAATTTTGGTAATGTCATGGAACACTTCTACGACAGCACAGGTATGACTATCTTGATTCTGTCATAAAATCGTCATGGATGTACATGCATGATAGAAAACGTGACCTACTGTGACAAACACGTATCATCACAGAAATGTATTTTTTTAGTGCAGGGGGATGGCATCAACGGGGTGCGAAGTCGTTATGTTTGAAGAAATTTTCAACGTACGGTTGCACTGGATATATATACCTATGTGCTGTCGGTGGCACCAAATGGAACAAATCGGAGACACCGAGATGTGTAACTGCTTGCAGATACAGAAAATTGGTGATGCCGGGTTGGTCTAATTGGTAGCACCCAAATGAAAACCTAGATCAATCTAAATGATTTTGGTTTGACTGAGTGTGAGTGAGTTGGCCCAACCGAAATGCATAGAGAAGGTTTTGGAGGTCAGCCCTTGTCGGATCGGTGGCTCCGAGTGCACCTCACCCGAAGGGTCCGAAAGAGACTTGTTCAATTTTTATGATATGCATGAAAAGAATTTGAGACAAGAAAAGCATAGATAGCTATAGAAGGTTCTTAGGCATTCTTGTACATCCACTTGGCCAACAAAATCTAAGACAAACAAAACAACAAATGGATGTCCTCGAGTGGAGAAAATATGCAACCAACATGCTCACACATTGAAATAGAAAATTAAATATGTGTCAAACATGCACAACCAATTCTAGCATCTATCAAGCAATTGGCGATGAATATGTCATCCATATATGAGTACATTGACTTGGGAGTCAAATGAGAACATTTGATCATAGGTCATACTCATTGTTTAAGCACAAGTGGGGTTGCCACTTTTACATAAATCATTAATGTGTTCACACTATTAGAGTTGCTTTAGCTCAATTTTTAGAGCGAATCTCCCCTAGATGTGATATCCCCCCCCCCCCCAAAGAGGGATGAACTAACATTGTGTTTTGTCGATGATGACTTCATGTAGATAGTGAAGATGTGGATGCTCAATGTTGATGTAGATCATCAAGAGTTTGGATCAATCCATTGGAGTTTTTCACTTTCAATACCTACATGGGTTAGTCCCACAAGGAACATACAAGGATATCCATAGACATAGAGTGAATTGGACATATGATGATGTCCATGAAAACATTAGGTTACCTTGTCCCTTGTCTTACAAATAAGAGGGTTTGTGACTCCATGAACTTAGTGCAAGATGTGAAAGTTGATTGCACAAGTCCTTACCAAAATGAATATGAGTGAAGTATGTTGGCGGAGTCACCCTCAAGAACACTCTAGTTCCTCTTATTTAGGACCCACATCAACTTGATGGGAATCCTTGGAGTTGTAGTTGAACTTGATGAAGTAGAGCTTGATGTAGTCTTGGGAACCCACTTGACCATGGCTTTAGGAGCTTCTTTAAATGGGTCAATCTCCTCTTGAAAGCTTGTCCTTACCTTTTAGCTTGTGGTCTTCTGGTGGAAGATCATCTTGAGCTTGTGTTCCCTCAAAAGAAGTGGGGTCATACTTCTCTTGTTGAGGAACAAACTTCATTTTGAGGTATTGATCTTCTTCCCATTCAACACCATTGGCATTGAACTTTCGTTCAAAACAAACACCTTGATTCTTCCGGTGTCTTGCTTGCATACAATTTCCTCAAATTGCTTACTCCCGGCAAGACTCTTGTAAACACCTTTCTCTATAATTCCATTCAGTAAGCTATTTTGTTGCTCAAGTATAACATGGCTAAGAGAATCATTAGTGGAATCAAGAGAATTACTAGAAGAAACAATATTGGATTTAGCATGGTTATTGTTACTACTAGAAGAATCTTTCTTTCCCTTGTTACTAGGTTTAACTTGTGGCATGTAAGTAGACAAGAGGAGACATTTGGCAATGTAAGAAGAACTCTTCTTTTGAAGATCATCATTGATTTCTTTTAGAAACTCATGCTCTTGCTCTAAATTTAGCTACTCAAAGCATAGCTTCTCATGAGTTCTTAGGAGCTCTCTATGATTCTCTTGAGTTGTTTCATGAGCTAACTTAAGAGTGTTTAGTTCTTTAGTTAGACACTCAATCTCCTTCTTATCATTGTCATTCGTTTAATCTTGATTAGCATGATTACTAGCAATTTCATTATAGTTTTCAGCACTAGTTTTGTCAACAAGTAGATCATCATCACCGAGCAAATCATCTTCATCACTATTGAAATCAAGATACTCGGGGTGTGATACCTTGGGGCCTTTAGCCATGAAGCATCTTCCAATTCCTTCATTTGGAGAATCAAGTATGTCATGGGAGTTGGATAACACTAATGCAAGACCGACAACACCTTCATCTTGAGTATATTCGAAGTCGGAGTGATATATTCTCTCGGATTAGTTATTGAGGTCGGAGCCGGATACCCATTCACCAACATAAGCTTGATATCTTCGTCTTGTATAGCTCTTTGATGACTTGTCTTTCCTTTCTGAATCCTTTCTTCTTCGAGAGGATCTTCATTCATAACGATCATCTCTACTCCTCTCTCTATCAGGTGATTCATCTCTTCTACTCCTGCTTTTTGGTGAGTCTTGTCTTTTCTTGTAGGGAGTCGTACACTCATTGGAATAGTGTCAGGGTCTTCCACAATTGTAGAAATTGCAAACACGGCTAGAAGATCTTTTCTCATTGTAGGACCTATACTTGGAGCTTCTCTCTTTGCTTCTACTCTTGTAAAATTTGTTGAAGTTTTTCACCATTAAGCTCAATTCTTCATTTGAGACTTGTGCTACCTCTTGAGATTGCGTTGTTTTTTCCCTTGAAGAGGAAAGGATGATGCAGCAAAGTAGAGTAAGTATTTCCCTCAGTTTGAGAACAAAGGTATCAATTCAGTAGGAGACACCGCACAAGTCACCGAATACCTGCACAAACAATCAAACAAACTTGCACCCAACGCAATAAAGGGGTTGTCAATCCCTTCACCGCTTCTTGCAAAAGTGAGATCTGATAGAGATAGATAAACGGTAAAGTAATTATTTTTGGTATTTTTGGTTTATAGATCGGAAAGTGAAAGATTGCAAAATAGTAGGTCAGAAACTAATAAGATGGAAAAGAGACTTAATATGATGGAAAAGAGACCCGGGGACCATAGGTTTCACTAGTGGCTTCTCTCAAGATAGCAAATAATATGGTGGGTGAACAAATTACTGCTGAGCAATTGATAGAAGAGCGCATAATTATGACGATATCTAAGGCAATGATCATGAACATAGGCATCACATCCGTGTCAAGTAGACCAAAACGATCTACATCTACTACTATTACTCCACACATCGACCACTATCCAGCATGCATCTAGAGTATTAAGTTCATAAAGAACGGAGTAACACATTAAGTAAGATGACATGATGTAGAGGAATTAACTCAAGCAATATGATGAAAACCCCATCTTTTTATCCTCGATGGCAACAATGCTATACGTGCCTCACTACCCCTACTTTGTCACTGGGTGAGAACACCGCAAGGTCGGACTCAAAGTTAAGAACATCTCCCATTGCAAGAAAAACCAATCTAGTTGGCCAAATCTAACTGATAATTCAAAGAGAAATACAAGGATACCAAATCATGCATATAAGAATTCAGAGGAGATTCAAATAGTATTCATAGATGAGCTGATCATAAATCCATAATTCAACGGATCTTGACAAACACACCGCAAAAGAGTATTACATTGAATAGATCTCCAAGAACATCGAGGAGAACATGGTATTGAGAATCAAAGAGAGAGAAGAAGCCATCTAGCTACTAGCTATGGACCCGTAGGTCTATGGTAAACTACTCACGCTTCATCCGAAGGGCAATGGTGTTGATGTAGAAGCCCTCTATGATCGAATCCCCCTCCGGCAGGACGCCGAAAATGGTCCCTAGAAGGGATCTCACGGTTACAAAAGGTTGCGGCGTTGCAAAAGTGTTTTCATGGCTCCCCTTGATGGTTTTGGGGTATAATAGTATATATGGGCGAAATAATTAGGTTAGGAGACCCACGAGAGGCCCACGAGGGAGGGGGTGAGCCCTACCCCCCTGGGCGTGCCCTCCACACTCATGGCTGCCTCGTGGCCCCTTTGACTTCATCTCCAAGTCTCCTGGTTTGCTTCTGGTCCAAGAAAGATCATCGCAAAAGTTTTATTCCGTTTGGACTCCGTTTGTTATTCCTTTTCCGCGAAACTCTAAAACAGGCAAAAAACAGAAACTGGCACTGGGCTCTAGGTTAATAGGTTAGTCCCAAAAATAATATAAAATAGCATATCAATGCATATAAAACATCCAAAATAGATAATATTATAGCGTGGAACAATCAAAAATTATAGATATGTTGGAGACGTATCAAGCATCCCCAAGCTTAATTCCTGCTCGTCCTCGAGTAGGTAAATGATGAAAACAGAATTTTGATGTTGAGTGCTACCTAACATATTTATCAATGTAATCTTATTTATTGTGGCATGTAGGTTCAGATCCATAAGATTCAAAAAAAAGTTTAATATTGACATAAAAACAATAATACTTCAAGCATACTAATAAAGCAATCATGTCTTCTCAAAATAACATGGCCAAAGAAAGCTATACCTACAAAATATTTAAATCATGCACAACCCTGATGACAAGCCAAGCAATTGTTTCATACTTCTGATGTTCTCAAACTTTTTCAACTTTCACGCAATACATGAGCTTGAGCCATGGATATATCACTATGGTGGAAGAGAATATGGTGGTTGTGGAGAAGACAAAAGGAGGGTGATAGTATCACATCAACTAGCCGTATCAACGGGCTATGGAGATGCCCATCAATAGATATCAATGTGAGTGAATAGGGATTGCCATGCAATGGATGCACTAGAGCTATAAGTGTATGAAAGCTCAAAAAGGAACCAAGTGGGTGTGCATCCAACTTTCTTGCTCATGAAGACCTAGGGCAATTTGAGGAAGCCCATCATTAGAATATAGAAGCCAAGTTCTATAATGAAAAATTCCCACTAGTATATGAAAGTGATATCATAGGAGATTCTCTATCATGAAGATCATAGTGCTACTCAAAAGCACAAGTGTTGTAAAAGGATAGTAACATTGCTCCTTCTCTCTTTTTCTCTCTTTTTATGTTTGGGCCTTTCTCTTTTTTTTGTCCCGAGTCTCATCCCGACTTGTGGGGGAATCATAGCCTCCACCATCCTTTCCTCACATGGGACAATGCTCTAATAATGAAGATCATCACACTTTTATTTACTTACAACTCAAGAATTACAACTTGATGCTTAGAACAAAATATGACTCTATATGAACGCCTCCGGTAGTGTACCGGGATGTGCAACGACTCAAGAGTGACATGTATGAAAGAATTATGAACGGTGGCTTTGCCACAAATACAATGTCAACTACATGATCATGCAAAGCAATATGACAATGATGAAGCATGTCATAATAAATGGAATGGTGGAAAGTTACATGGCAATATATCTCGGAATGGCTATGAAAATACCATAATAGGTAGGTATGGTGGCTGTTTTGAGGAAGGTATATGGTGGGTGTATGGTACCGGCAAAAGTTGCGCGGCACAAGAGAGGCTAGCAATGGCGGAAGGGTGAGAGTGCATATAATCCATGGAGTCAACATTAGTCATAAAGAACTCACATACTTATTGCAAAAATCTATTAGTTATCGAAATGAAGTACTACGCGCATGCTCCTAGGGGGATAGACTGGTAGGAAAAGACCATCGCTCGTCCCTGACCGCCACTCATAAGGAAGACAATCAAAAAATAAATCATGCTCCAACTTCATCACATAAAGGTTCATCATATGTGCATGCTACGGGGATCACAAACTTTAACACAAGTATCTCTCAAATTCACAACTACTCACTAGCATGACTCTAATATCACCATCTTCATATCTCAAAGCAATCATAAAGAATCAAACTTCTCATAGTATTCAATGCACTTTACATGAAAGTTTTTATTATATCCCTCTTGGATGCCTATCATATTAGGACTAAATTTATAACCAAAGCAAATTACCGTGCTATTCTAAAGACTCTCAAAATAATATAAGTGAAGAATAAGAGTTCATAAATTTCTATACAATAAAGCCACCATCGTGCTCTAAAAAGATATAAGTGAAGCACCACAGCAAATTTTCCTAGCTCAAAAGGTATAAGTGAAGCACATAGAGTATTCTAATAAATCACGATTCATACATGTCTCTCTCAAAAGGTGTATACAGCAAGGATGATTGTGGCAAACTAAAAATCAAATACTCAAATAATACAAGACGCTCCAAGCACAACACATATCATGTGGTGAATAAAAATATAGCCTCAAGTAAAGTTACTGATAGACGAAGACGAAAGAGGGGATGCCTTCCGGGGCATCCCCAAGCTTAGGAATTTGGTTGTCCTTGAATATTACCTTGGGGTTCCTTGGGCATCCCCAAGCTTAGTCTCTTTCCACTCCTTATTCCATAGTACATCAAATCCTTACTCAAAACTTGAAAACTTCACAACACAAAACTCAACAGAAAATCTTATAAGCTTCGTTAGTATAAGAAAATAAATCACCATTTTAAGGTATTGTTGCAAACTCAGTCTTTCTTTATATTGGTGTAATATCTACTGTATTCCAACTTTTCCATGGTTCATACCCCCCGATACCACCCATACATTCATCAAAATAAGCAAACAACACATAGAAAACAGAATCTGTCAAAAACAGAACAGTCTGTAGTAATCTGTAACTCTCGAATACTTCTGTAACTCACAAAATTCTGAAACAATAGGACAACCTGAGAAATTTGTGCACCAATCTAGAGCAAAAACAATCAGATCAAAAGCACATCTCAATAAAATTCCGGAAATTGTTTACTGGGCGCAAAAGTTTCTATTTTTCAGCAAGATCAACACAACTATCACCGTAAGCTATCCTAAAGGTTTAACTTGGCACAAACACTAATTAAAACACAAAACCACATCTAAACAGAGGCTAGATGAATTATTTATTACTAAACAGGAACAAAAATCAAATATCAAAAATAAAATTGGGTTGCCTCCCAACAAGCGCTATTGTTTAGCGCCCTTAGCTAGGCATAAAACATGAATAGATCTAGGTATTGTCATCTTTGGTATGCAATCCAGAAGTGGCTCTCATAATAGATTCATATGGCTATTTAATTTTATTTCTAGGAAAGTGTTCCATGCCCTTCCTTAACGGAAATTGGAATCTAATGTTTCCTTCTTCCATATCAATAGTTGCACCAATCATTCTAAAGAAAGGCCTACCAAGAATAATCGGACATGTAGGATTGCAATCTATATCAAGAACAATGAAATTTACGTGCACATAATTCCTATTTGCAACAATAAGAACATCATTAATCCTTCCCATAGGTTTCTTAATAGTGGAGTCCGCAAGATGCAAATTTAAAGAACAATCATCAAATTCACGGGAACCTAACACATCACATAAAGTTTTTGGAATCATGGAAACGCTAGCACCCAAATCACATAAAGCATGGCACTCATAATCTCTGATCTTAATCTTAATAGTAAGTTACCACTCATCATAAAGTTTTCTAGGGATAGAAACTTCCAATTTAAGCTTTTCTTCAAAAGATTGCATATAGCATCAACAATATGTTTAGTAAAAGCTTTGTTTTGATTATAAGCATGAGGAGAATTAAACATGTATTGCAACAAGGAAATACAATATATTAAAGAACAATTATCATAATTAAATTCCTTGAAATCCAAAAGAATGGGTTCATTGCTACTTAAAGTCTTGACCTCTCCAATCTCGCTTTTATCAAATTTTGCATCAAGATCTAAAAACTCTGAATCATTGGGACATATTTTAACTAAAGTTGACTCATCTCCAGTCCCATATTTATCAATATTCATATTGGTAAGCAAAGATTCAATAGGAGTCACATCAATCACTTTTAGATCTTCATCATTATTCTCATGAAAACTAGAAGACCACGCTTTTATAAACCGATCCTTTTTAGCATGCATCTTAGCGGTTCTTTCTTTGCACTCATCAATGGAAATTCTCATGGCTTTGAGAGACTCACTGATATCCTGCTTAGGTCGAATAGATCTAAGTTTCAAAGAATCAACATCAAGAAAAATTCTATCCACGTTCCTAGCCAAATCATCGATCTTGAGAAATTTTTCTTCAATCAAAGCATTGAAATTCTTTTGCGAACTCATAAACTATTTAACACTAATCTCAAAATCAGAGGGAATCTTATTAAAATTTTCATAAGAATTGTTGTAGGAATTACCATAATTATTAGAGGAATTGCTAGGAAATGGCCTAGGATTAAAATTACCCCTATAATTGTTATTACCAAAATTGTTTCCACCAATAAAATTCACATCCATAGATTCATTATTATTCTCAATCAAAGTGGACAAAGGCCTATCATTAGGATCAAAATAATCACTCTTACTAGCAAATAATTTCCTAAGTTCATCCATCTTTCCACTCAAAACATTAATCTCTTCAATCACATGCACTTTTTACTAGTGGAAGATCTTTCGGTGCGCCATTGAGAATAATTAACCATAATATTATCTAGGAGTTTAGTAGCTTCTCCTAATTAATTTCCATAAAAGTGCCTCCGACGGCCAAATCTAAAAGATTTCTAGAAGTAAAATTCAATCTGGCATAAATTTTTTGTATAATCATCCACAAGTTCAAACCATGAGTAGGGAAATTTCTTATCATTAATTTCATCCTCTTCCAAGATTGCGCAACATGCTCATGATCAAGTTGCTTAAAATTCATAATATCGTTCCTATGGGAGATGATCTTAGCGGGAGGAAAATATTAGAGGTGAAAGCATCTTTACACTTGTTCCACGAATCAATACTATTTTTAGGCAAACATGAAAACCAAGTTTTAGCACGATCTCTAAGAAAAAACGGGAATAGCTTCAATTTAACAATATCATTATCCACATCTTTATTCTTTTGCATATCACATAAATCAATGAAATTGTTTAGATGGGATGTGGCATCTTCACTAGGAAGGCCAGAAAATTGATATTTCATAACAAGATTCAGCAAAGCACCATTAATTTCACGAGATTCCGCATTGGTTGTGGGAGCAATCAGAGTGCTAATAAAATCATTGTTGTTGGTGTTGGAAAAGTCACACAATTTGGTATTATCTTGAGGCATCGTGACAAAGCAAGCAATCCAACACACGATCACACAAAAGGCAAGCAAAGAAAAACAAACGGAAGAGGGGCGAAGAAAAGGCAACTCTTTTTCGGAAATCGTTTTTGAGGTGGGGGAGAGGAAAACGAGAGGCGAATGGCGAATAATGTAATGCAAGAGATGAGAGTTTATGATGGGTACTTGGTATGTCTTGACTTGGCGTAGATCTCCCAGGCAACGGCGCCGGAAATTGGCAAGTTGACGGTAGACAAATCTTGACTTGACTTGGCGTAAATCTCCCCGACAACAGCGCCAGAAATTGGCAAGTTGACGGGAGATAAATCTTGACTTGACTTGGCATAAATCTCCCCGGCAACGGCACTAGAAATTCTTCCTGGTACCTCTTGAGCTTGCATTGGTTTTTTCATTGAAGAGGAAAGGGTGATGCAGCAAAGTATAGTAAGTATTTCCCTCAGTTTGAGAACCAAGGTATCAATCCAGTAGGAGACAATGCACAAGTCACTGAATACCTGCACAAACAATCAAACAAACTTGCACCCAATGCGATAAAGGGGTTGTCAATCCCTTCACGGTTACTTGCAGAAGTGAGATATGGTAGAGATAGATAAACGGTAAACTCAATATTTTTGGTATTTTTGGTTTATAGATCGAAAAGTAAAAGATTGCAAAATAGTAGATCGGAAACTAATAAGATGGAAAAGAGACTTAATATGATGGAAAAGAGACCCCGGGGCCATAGGTTTCACTAGTGGCTTCTCTCAAGATAGAAAATAATACGGTGGGTGAACAAATTACTGCCGAGCAATTGATAGAAGACCGCATAATTATGACAATATCTAAGGTAATGATCATGAACATAGGCATCACGTCCGTGTCAAGTAGACTGAAATGATCTGCATCTACTACTATTACTCCACACATTGACCACTATCCAGCATGCATCTAGAGTATTAAGTTCATAAAGAACAGAGTAACACATTAAGTAAGATGACATGATGTAGAGGAATTAACTCAACCAATATGATGAAAACCCCATATTTTTATCCTCGATGGAAACAATACAATATTTGCCTTGCTGCACCTACTATCAGTGGGAAAGGACACCTCAAGATTGAACCCAAAGCTAAGCACTTCTCCCATTGCAAGAAAAAACAATCTAGTAGGCCAAACTAAATCGATAATTCAAAGAGACTTGAAAATATATCAAATCCTGCATATAAGAATTCAGAGAAGATTCAAGTAATATTTATTGATAATATGATCATCAATCCATAATTCATCGGATCTAGGCAAACACACTATAAAAGATATTACATCGAATAGATCTCCAAGAACATCGAGGTGAACATGGTATTGAGAATCAAAGGGAGAGAAGAAGCCATCTAGCTAATGGGGAACATAGTAATTTCAAAATTTTCCTACGATCATGCAAGATCTATCTAGGAGATGCATAGCAACGAGAGGGGAGAGTGTGTCCACATACCCTCATAGACCGAAAGCGGAAGCGTTTACTAACGCGATTGATATAGTCGAACGTCTTCTCAATCCAACTGATCCAAGAACCGAACGTATGGCACCTCCGCGTTCAGCACACGTTCAGCTCGATGATGTCCCTCATGCTCTTGATCCAGTTGAGGATGAGGGTGAGTCCCATCAGCACGACAGAGTGGCAATGGTGGTGATGATGATGTTACCAGCGCAGGGATTCGCCTAAGCACTATGGTGACATGATCAAGGTGTGTAACTGTGGAGGGGGGCACCGCACACGGCTAAGAGAAGACTTGGTGTGTTCTAGGGTGCCCCCTGCCCCGTATATAAAGGAGGGAGGAGGAGGAGGCCGGCCCTAGAGGGGGCGCGCCAAGGGGGAGTCCTACTTGGACTCCCGGTCCAAGTAGGATTTGCCCCCCCTTTTCCTATTCCAACTAGGAGAAGGAGGAAGGGGCGAGATGGGAGAAGGAAGGAGGGGCGTGCCGCCCCCTCCTAGTACAATTTGGACCAGCCCATGGGGGGAGCATGGCCACCTCTTGCGGCCCCTGTCTCCTTTCCCCTAAAGCCCATTAAGGCCCATTAACTCCCCGGGGGGTTCCGGTAACCTCCCAGTACTCTGGAAAATACCCGAACTTCTCCGGAACCTTTCCAATGTCCGAATATAGCCTTCCAATATATCAATCTTTATGTCTTGACCATTTCGAGACTCCTTGTCACGTCCGTGATCTCATCCGGGACTCCGAACAAACTTCGATCATCAAAACACATAACTCATAATACAAATCGTCATCGAACGTTAAACGTGCGGACCCTACGGGTTCGAGAACTATGTAGACATGACCGAGACACATCTCTGGTCAACAACCAATAGTAGAACCTAGATGCTCATATTAGCTCCTACATATTCTACGAAGATCTTAATCGGTCAAACCGCATAACAACATACGTTGTTCCCTTTGTCATCGGTATGTTACTTGCCCGAGATTCGATCGTCGGTATCATCATACCTAGTTCAATCTCGATACTGGCAAGTCTCTTTACTCGTTCTGTAATACTTCATCCCGCAACTAACTCATTAGTCACATTGCTTGCAAGGCTTATAGTGATGAGCATTACCGTGAGGGCCTAGAGATACCTCTCCGATACATGGAGTGACAAATCCTAATCTCACTACTAGGAAAAGGCATGCTAGTGGCGCACCAGTTTTGCCTTCTAATGGTGCACTACTGATGCGCCACTAGCATCATGCCATTAGAATTAAATTCTAATGGCGCACCACTGGTGCGCCATTAGTATCTGGTGTTCTAATGGCGCACCACATAGTGTGCCATTAGAATTGCCCATGGTGCGCCATTAGAATTCCTCCCAGGGTAATGGCGCACCACATAGGAGTGCGCCATTAGTAACAATTTTTTTTTCAAAATTTTTTAAATTTTTTTTCAAAAGTTTCTTTTTAATTTTTTTTTGTTTTTTTTTCTCAATCTCAGTTCACTATGGCTTAATCTTGGGTCAATATGCTTAATCTCAGGTCAAATCGCACTCCGTGGTCAAACTTCTTGAAAGGTCACCCATCCTCACACTACTCCAGCCCAAGCACGCTTAACTTCAGAGTTCTATCCAACCCCAGCAACAGCTCACTTCACAGGCACTTGTTGATATATCTAGCATATCAATCCTGTTATACCTTGTTGATGTCTAGGACTTTGTTCATGTTCATGACTATGATGAAATTTTGAAAAATATTTCAAACTTCCCGGTCATATTACGTATCATTTTTTCAAAAAAAAATCAAAAAAAATCAAAACCAACTTTTTTTCCTGTTACTAGTGGCGCACCACATCCACGGTGCGCCACTAGTAAGTTTGAATTTTTTGAATTTTTTTTGCCTCTAGATCTTGAAAGCCCCGTAACTTTTTTTCTGTTAAGTTTATGACGTGGATTTGAATGGTGCATATTGAACACAAAAATAGTCTGGAGTTGTAATAAGTTTAAAAAAATGAAGTGCCGGTGTAAAAGATGAGTTTTCATCCGAAACCCTAATACTTTGAAAGAGATTGTCCAATTCGGATGTAACTTTTCGAGTAGATGATTTTTCATATAAAAAACTTTTTCATCCGAGTTCGTATGCAAAAGTTATGCCCATTTTACAAATTTCCAAAGAGATTTTGCAAATAAAGTCGAAATTCATATTTGTAAATTTTCCCAACAACTAGAGCACATATCACATGGGAAACTTATTTTCTTTTATTTTTTTGACATTTCCATCATTTTCTTTTATTTTTTTAAAACTGAAAAGGCAATCCACTGGGGGTGCATTCGGTGTTGGGGCAAGTTAGTAATGGCGCACCGTGGGGTGGTGCGCCATTACTAGTTAAACTAGTAATGGCGCACCACACCCACGGTGCGCCATTACTAGTTTTGAAAAAAATTGATATTTTTTTGAATTTTTTTTTGAAAAAAACTTAGTAATGGCGCACCAGTGGACAGTGCGCCATTACTAGTTAAAACTAGTAATGGCGCACCGAGACATGGTGCGCCATTAGTAACAATTTTTTTTATTTTTTTTTTACTTTTTTTTTCAAAACTACTAATGGCGCATGACGGATGTGGTGCGCCATTACTATGTCAATTAGTAATGGTGCACTATACAATGGTGCGCCATTAGTAACAAAAAAATTTTATGTTTTTTTTTCAAAACTACTAATGGCGCACCACATACCAGGTGCGCCATTAGTAATATATTATTAATGGCGCACCGAGACATGGTGCGCCATTAGAATATAGTAATGGCGCACCACATCACAGGTGCGCCATTAGTGGCGATTCCATCTATAGCCCTTTTTGTAGTAGTGTCTCGATCAATGCCAACCCAGCAAACACCTTCGAAGACACCCGTAGAGCATCTTTATAATCACCCAGTTACGTTGTGACATTTGGTAGCACACAAGGTGTTCCTCTGGTATTCGGGAGTTGCATAATCTCATAGTCTGAGGAACGTGTATAAGTCTTGAACAAAGCAGTAGCAATAAAACTGTAACGATCATAATGATAAGCTAACGGATGGGTCTTGTCCATCACATCATTCTCCTAATGATGTGATCTCGTTCATCGAATGACAACACATGTCTATGGTTAGGAAACATAACCATCTTTGATTAACAAGCTAATCAAGTAGAGGCATACTAGAGACACTATGTATTGTCTATGTATTCACACATGTACTAAGTTTCTGATTAATACAATTATAGCATGAATAATAAACATTTATCATGATATAAGGAAATATAAATAACAACTTTATTATTGCCTCTAGGGCATATTTCCTTCAGTCTCCCACTTGCACTAGAGTCAATAATCTAGTTCACATCACTATGTGATTTAACACCAATAGTTCACATCTTTATGTGATTAACACCCATAGTTCACATCGCCATGTGACCAACACCCAAAGGGTTTACTAGAGTCAATAATCTAGTTCACATTGCTATGTGCTAAACACCCAAAGAGTACTAAGGTGTGATCATGTTTTGCTCATGAGAGAATTTTAGTCAACGGGTCTGTCACATTCAGAGCCGTATGTATTTTGCAAATATGCTATGTCTACAATGCTCTGCACGGAGCTACTCTAGCTAATTGCTCCCACTTTCAATATGTATCCAGATTGAGACTTAGAGTCATCTGGATCGGTGTAAAAGCTTGCATCAACGTAACTCTTTACGACAAACTCTTTATCACCCTCATAACCGAGAAACATTTTCTTACTCCTCACTAAGGATAATTTTGACTGTTGTCCAGTGATCTACTTCTAGATCACTATTGTACCCCCTTGCCAAACTCATGGCTGGTACACAGCATAGCATACTTTATAGAAGCTATGACTGAAGCATAGGGAATGACTTTCATTCTCTTTCTATCTTCTGCCGTCGTCGGGCTTTGAGTCTTACTCAATTTTACACCTTGTAATACAGACAAGAACGCCTTCTTTGACTGATCCATTTTGAACTCTTTCAAAAACTTGTTAAAGTATATACTCATTGAAAAATCTTATCAAGCATCTTGATCTATCTTTATAGATCTTGATGCCCAATATGTAAGCAGCTTCACCGAGGTCTTTCATTGAAAAACTCTTATTCAAGTACCCTTTTATGCTATCCAGAAATTCTATATCATTTCCAATCAACAATATGTCATTCACATATCATATTAGAAATGCTTCAGAGCTCCCACTCACTTTCTTGTAAATACAAGCTTCTCCAAAAGTCTGTATAAAACCATATGCTTTGATCACACTATCAAAACGTTTATTCCAACTCCGAGAGGCTTGCACCAGTCCATAAATGGATTGCTGGAGCTTGCACACTTTGTTAGCACCCTTTGGATCGACAAAACCTTCTCATTGCATCATATACAACTCTTCTTCTAGAAATCAATTCAGAAATGCAGTTTTGACATCCATCTGCCAAATTTCATAATCATAAAATGCGGCAATTGCTAACATGATTCGGACATACTTAAGCATCGCTACGGGTGAGAAAGTCTCATCGTAGTCAACTCCTTGAACTTGTCGAAAACCTTTCGCAACAAGTCGAGCTTTGTAGATAGTAACATTATCGTCAATGTTTGTCTTCTTCTTGAAGATCCATTTATTTTCTATGGCTTACCAATCATCGGGCAAATCCACCAAAGTCCACACTATGTTCTCATACATGGATCCCATCTTAGATTTCATGGTCTCAAGCCATTTCGCGGAATCTGGGCTCATCATCGCTTCCTCATAGTTCGTAGGTTCATCATGGTCTAGTAACATGACTTCCAAAACAGGATTACCGTACCACTCTGGTGTGGATCGTACTCTGGAAGACCTACGAGGTTCTGTAGTAACTTGATCTGAAGCTTCATGATCATCATCATTAGCTTCCTCACTAATTGGTGTTGGAATCACTCGAACTGATTTTTGTGATGAACTACTTTCCAATTCGGGAGAAGGTACAATTACCTCATCAAGCTCTACTTTCCTCCCACTCACTTCTTTCGAGAGAAACTCCTTCTCTAGAAATGATCCATTCTTGGCAATGAATATCTTGCCTTCGGATCTGTGATAGAAGGTGTACCCAACAGTTTCCTTTGAGTATCCTATGAAGACGCACTTCTTCGATTTGGGTTCGAGCTTATCAGGTTGAAGCTTTTTCACATAAGCATCGCAACCCCAAACTTTAAGAAACGACAACTTTGGTTTCTTGCCAAACCATAGTTCATAAGGCGTCGTCTCAACGGATTTTGATGGTTCCCTATTTAAAGTGAATGTAGCTGTCTCTAAAGCATAACCCCAAACAATAGCGGTAAATCAGTAAGAGACATCATAGATTGCACCATATCCAATAAATTACTGTTACGATGTTCGGACACACCATTTTGCTGTGGTGTTCCAGGTGGCGTGAGTTGTGAAACAATTCCACATTGTTTCAAATGAAGACCAAACTCGTAACTCAAATATTCTCCTTCACGATATGATCGTAGAAACTTTATTTTCTTGTTACAATGATTTCCACTTCACTCTAAAATTCTTTGAACTTTTCAAATGTTTCAGACTTATGCTTCATTAAGTTGATATAACCATATCTGCTTAAATCATCTGTGAACGTAAGAAAATAATGATACCCTCCATGACCCTCAACACTCATTGGACCGCATACATCGGTATATATTATTTCCAATAAGTCAGTAGCTCGTTCCATTGTTCCGGAGAATGGAGTTTTAGTCATGTTGCCCATGAGGCATAGTTCGCAAGCACCAAGTGATTCATAATCAAGTGATTCCAAAAGCCCATCAACATGGAGTTTCTTCATGCGCTTTACACCGATATGACCTAAACGGCAGTGCCACAAATAAGTTGCACTATCATTATCAACTTTGCATCTTTTGGCTTTAATATTATGAACATGTGCATCACGATCGATATTCAATAAAAATAGACCACTCAGCAAGGGTGCATGACCATAAAAGATATTACTCATATAAATAGAACAACCGTTATTCTCTGATTTAAATGAATACCCGTCTCACATCAAACAAGATCCAGATATAATGTTCATGCTCAACGCTGGCACCAAATATTAATTATTTAGGTCTAAAACTAATCCCGAAGGTAGATGTAGAGGTAGCGTGCCGACGGCGATCACATCGACCTTGGAACCATTTCCCACACGCATCGTCACCTCGTCCTTAGCCAATCTTCGTTTAATCCGTAGCCCCTATTTCGAGTTGCAAATATGAGCAACAGAACCAGTATCAAATACCCAGGCGCTACTACGAGCATTAGTAAGGTACACATCAATAACACGTATATAGAATATACCTTTCACTTTGCCATCCTTCTTATCCGTCAAATACTTGGGGCAGTTCCGCTTCCAGTGACTAGTCCCTTTGCAGTAGAAGCACTCAGTTTCAGACTTAGGTCCAGACTTGGGTTTCTTCTCTTGAGCAGCAACTTTCTTGTCGTTCTTCTTGAAGTTCCACTTCTTCCCTTTGCCCTTTTTCTTGAAACTAGTGGTCTTGTTGACCATCAACACTTGATGCTCCTTTTTGATTTCTACTTCCGCAGCCTTTAGCATTGCAAAGAGCTCGGGAATTGTCTTGTTCATCCCTTGCATATTATAGTTCATCACGAAGCCTTTATAGCTTGGTGGCAGTGATTGAACTATGTCGGTACCCAGACATTCTGACTATGTGTTCACTGACAGAACTATTCTCCTCCATTTTGCAGCTATAGAACTTGTTGGAGACTTCATATCTCTCAGCTCGGGCATTTGCTTGAAATATTAACTTATGCTCCATGACATTCAAAACATCTTTGAAGTCCCGATTCTAAGCTATAAAGCATGGCACACTGAACTATCGAGTAGTCATCAGCTTTGCTCTGCCAGACATTCTTAACGTCATCAGTAGCATCTGCAACAGGCCTAGCACCCAGCGGTGCTTCCAGGATGTAATTCTTCTATGCAGCAATGAGGATAATCCTCAAGTTACGGACCCAGTCCGTGTAGTTGCTACCATCATCTTTCAACTTAGCTTTCTCTAGGAACGCATTAAAATTCAAAGGAATGGTAGCACGGGCCATTGTTCTATAATAACATAGACATGCAAAATAACTATCAGGACTAAGTTCATGATAAATTAAAGTTCAATTAATCATATTACTTAAGAACTCCCACTTAGATAGACATCCCTCTAGTCATCTAAATGATCACGTGATCCAAATCAACTAAACCATGTCCTATCATCACGTGAGATGGGGTAGTTTTCAATGGTGAACATCACTATGTTGATCATATCTACTATATGATTCAAGTTCGACCTTTCGATCTCAGTGTTCCGAGGCCATATCTGCATATGCTAGGCTCATCAAGTTTAACCCGAGTATTCTGCGTGTGCAAAACTAGCTTGCACCCATTGTATGTGAACGTAGAGCTTATCACACCCGATCATCACGTGGTGTCTCGGCACGACGAACTGTAGCAATGGTGCATACTCAAGGAGAACACTTATACCTTGAAATTTAGTAAGGGATCATCTTATAATGCTACCATTGTACTAAGCAAAATAAGATGCATAAAAGATAAACAGCACATGCAATCAAAATATGTGACATGATATGGCCATCATCATCTTGTGCTCATGATCTCCATCACCGAAGCATCGTCATGATCTCCATCCTCACCGGAGCGACACCTTGATCTCCATCATAGTATCGTTGTCGTCTCGCCAACTATTGCTTCTACGACTATTGCTACCGCTTAGTGATAAAGTAGAACAATTACATGGTGATTGCATTGCATACAATAAAGTAACAACCATATGGCTCCTGCCAGTTGCCGATAACTTTGTTACAAAACATGATCATCTCATACAACAATTTATATCACATCATGTCTTGACCATATCACATCACAGCAAGCCCTACAAAAATAAGTTAGACGTCCTCTACTTTGTTGATGCAAATTTTACATGGCTGCTATGGGCTTCTAGCAAGAACCATTCTTACCTACGCATCAAAACCACAATGATTTTTTGTCAAGTGTGTTGTTTTAACCTTCAACAAGGAACGGCCACAGTCAAACTCGATTCGACTAAAGTTGGAGAAACAGACACCCGCCAACCACCTATGTGCAAAATCACGTCGGTAGAGCCAGTCTCATGAATGCGGTCATGTAATGTCGGTCCGAGCCGCTTCATCCAACAATACCACCGAATCAAAGTAAGACGTTGGTGGTAAGCAGTATGACTATTATCACCCACAACTCTTTGTGTTCTACTCGTGCATAAGACATCTACGCATAGACCTGGCTCGGATACCACTGTTGGGGAACATAGTAATTTCAAAATTTTCCTACGATCACGCAAGATCTATCTAGGTGATGCATAGCAACGAGAGGGGAGAGTGTGTCCATTTACCCTCGTAGACCGAAAGCAGAAGCGTTTACTAACGCGGTTGATGTAGTCGAACGTCTTCGCGATCCAACCAATCCAAGTACCGAACGTACGGCACATCCACGTTCAGCACACGTTCAGCTCGATGACGTCCCTCGTGCTTATCCAGTTGAGGGCGAGGGTGAGTTTTGTCAGCATGACGACGTGGTGATGGTGATGATGATGTTACCGACGCAGGGCTTCGCCTAAGCACTACGACGATATGATCGAGGTGTGTAACTGTGGAGGAGGCACCGCACACGGCTAAAAGAAGACTTGGTGTGTTCTAGGGTGCCCCCTGCCCCCGTATATAAAGGAGGGAGGAGGAGGAGGCCGGCCCTACAGGGGGCCCGCCAAGGGGGGGAATCCTACTTGGACTCCCGGTCCAAGTAGGATTCGCCCCCCCCCCCTTTCCTATTCCAACTAGGAGAAGGAGGAAGGGGGAAGAGGGGAGAAGGAAGGAGGAGGGCGCCGCCCCCTCCTAGTCCAATTCGGACCAGCCCATGGGGGGCGCGCGCCCACCCCTTGCGGCCCCTCTCTCCTTTCCACTAACGCCCATTAAGGCCCATTAACTCCTCGGGGGGTTCCGGTAACCTCCCGGTACTCCGAAAAATACCCGAACTTCTCCGGAACCTTTCCGATGTCCGAATATAGCCTTCCAATATATCAATATTTATGTCTAGACCATTTCGAGACTCCTCTTCATGTCTGTGATCTCATCTGGGACTCCGAACAAACTTTGGTCATCAAAACACATAACTCATAATACAAATCGTCATCGAACATCAAGTGTGCGGACCCTACGGGTTCGATAACTATGTAGACATGACCGAGACACATCTCTGGTCAATAACCAATAGCAGAACTGGGATGCTCATATTGGCTCCTACATATTCTACGAAGATCTTTATCGATCAAACCGCATAACAACATATGTTGTTCCCTTTGTCATCAGTATGTTACTTGCTCGAGATTCGATCGTCGGTATCATCATACCTAGTTCAATCTCTTTACCAGCAATTCTCTTTACTCGTTCCATAATACTTCATCCTGCAACTAACTCATTAGTCACATTGCTTGCAAGGCTTATAGTGATGAGCATTACCGAGAGGGCCCAGAGATACCTCTCCGATACATGGAGTGACAAATCCTAATCTCGATCTATGCCAACCCAACAAACACCTTCAGAGACACCTGTAGAGCATCTTTATAATCACCCAATTATGTTCTGGTGTTTGATAGCACACAAGGTGTTCCTCGGGTATTTGGGAGTTACATAATCCCATAGTCTAAGGAACGTATATAAGTCATGAAGAAAGCAGTAGCAATGAAACTATAACGATCATAATGCTAAGCTAACAGATGGGTCTTGTCAATCACATCATTCTCCTAATGATGTGATCCCGTTCATCAAATGACAACACATGTCTATGGTTAGGAAACATAACCATCTTTGATTAATGAGCTAGTCAAGTAGAGCATACCAGGGACACTATATTTTGTCTATGTATTCGCACATGTACTAAGTTTCCGGTTAATACAATTCTAGCATGAATAATAAACATTTATCATGATATAAGGAAATATAAATAAAAACTTTATTATTGCCTCTAGGGCATATTTCCTTCACTAGCTACTAGCTATGGACCCGTAGGTCTGTGGTAAACTACTCACGCTTCATCGAAAGGGCAATGGTGTTGATGTAGAAGCCCTTCATGATCGAATCCCCTTCCGGTAGGACGTCAAAAAGGTCCCTAGATGAGATCTCACGGGTACATAAGGTTTCGGAAGTGGAAAAGTGTTTTTGTGGCTCCCCCTGATGGTTTTGGGGTATAAGAGTATATATGGGCGAATGAATTAGGTCAGGAGATCCACGAGGAGCCCACAAGGCAGGAGGCGCACCCTCCAACCTTGTGGGCGCCTCGTGGCTCCTCTGAACTTCATTTCCAAGTCTCCTGGTTTGCTTCTAGTCCAGGAAAGATCATTGTGAAAGTTTTATTTCATTTGGACTCCGTTTGGTATTCCTTTTCTGTGAAACTCTAAAACAGGCAAAGAAAAAGAAAATGGCACTGGGCTCTAGGTTAATAGGTTAGTCCAACAATTAATATAAAATAGCATATCAATGCATACAAAACATCCAAAACAGATAATATAATAGCATGGAACAATCAAAAATTATAGATACGTTGGAGACGTATCAACTTGCTTGTCATTTGATGTTGTAGGAGCATCACTTGAAGCTTTGTATGCGCCACTTGGCTTGTTATGGAGCTCTTCCTTATTATTGAGTGACATCTCATGAGCAACAATTCTACCAATGACTTCCGTGGGCTTGAGATCTTTGTAATTGGGCATCATTTGGATTAATGTGCACACAATATCATATTTGCCATCCAAAGCTCTAAGAATCTTCATGACGATGAATTTGTTGGTCATCTTTTCACTTCCTAAGCCGATAATCTCATTTGTGATGAGAGCAAGCCTAGAGTACATTTCGGCGAATCCTTCACCATCCTTCATCTTGAACTTTTCAAGTTGACTATGAAGCATATCCAACTTGGATTCCTTGACGGACTCGATACCTTCGTGCATATAAACCAAAGTATCCCAAATTTCCTTTGCATTTGCAAGGTGGCTGATTTTGTTGAATTCCTCGGGGCACAATCCATTGAAGAGAATATCACAAGCTTGAGCATTGTATTGCAACATCTTCAATTCTTTCGCGGTCACTTCACAATCCGGTTCTCTACCATCCTCAAAGAATTCACCTTGCGAGCCAATACAAACAATAGCCCAAATGGCGGGGTTATGACCAAGAATATGTATTTTCATCTTATGTTTCCAATTAGCAAAATTTGTACCATCAAAGTAAGGACCTCTACGGTTATAGTTACCCTTGCTAGACGCCATACTCTCCTAGGTTGTGAAACCAAGACTATAATCACCAAAGCTATGGAAATCAAGGCTTACGGAGACCAAAGCTCTGACACCACTTGTAGGATCGAAAGTATGTCCAGAGGGGGTGATTAGACTACTTGACCAAATAAAAACATATTATTTTTTCAATTTTAGTTGTGGGTTGATTTTAGCAATTATTACTAGTTAAGAAATCAACCTACACATGAAATTCTAAGGGTATAATAGTGGAATGTAAAACATTGCACATGAAGGTAAATGGAAGGGTTTGGAGAAGGCAAACGCAATGGGGAGCACAAATATTTTTGGTGTGGTTCCGATAGGTGGTGATATCATATGTCCATGTTGATGGGGACTTCAACCCACAAAGGATAACGGCTGTGCGGGTCCACGGAGGGCTCCACCCATGAAGGATCCACAAAGAAGCAACCTTTTCTATCCCACCATGGCCATCGCCCACGAAGGACTTGCCTCACTCGGGTAGATCTTCATGATGTAGGCGATCTCCTTACCCTTACAAACTTCTTGGTTCAGCTCCACATCATTTTGGAGGCTCCCAAGCGACACCTAGCCAATCTAGGAGACACCACTCTCAAAAAAGGTAATAGACGGTGTGTTGATGATGAACTCCTTGCTCCTGTGCTTCAAATGATAGTCTCCCCAACATTCAACTCTCTCTCACAGATTTGGCTATGATGGAACAAGGATTCGAGTGGAAAGCAACTTGGGGAAGGCTAGAAATCAAGGTTCAAATGGTTGGATTAGAATCTCTTGATCTCAACACATGAGTAGGTGGTTTTCTCTCAGAAAATGAATGGTGGAAGTGCAGGCATGTTTGATGGCTCTCCTCAATGAGGAAGAATGGGTGGAGGGGTATATATAGCCTCCACACAAAATCCAACCATTACACACTTTTGACCCATCTCGGTGGCACTGATCAGAAAACTCAGTGGCACCGATCTGTGTAAAAATATGAACGTTAGGGATCTCGGTGCGACCGACGGGAACAACTCGATGGGACAGATGTGCAAGGGCTTAGGGCAAACCTGATCTTGGCGGCGCTGATTGCATTATCTCGATGGGATCAAAGTGAAGCAACAAGGCAACAAAGAATCAGTCAAGCCATCTCAGTGGGTCCGATTGCAACATATAGGTGGGACCGAAGTGATTGCAACAAGTCACAGAGAGCTGACCAGGGCGTCTCGGTGGAACCGAGATCCATATCATTGGAACGAAATTGTTAGGGTTAAGTCCAGATGAAATCGGTGGCTCTGGATAGGAAATATCGGTGGGGCCGAGTTGGGAATTAGGGTTTGGACATATTTGGATAGAAAAAGTGGCTGAGGGTTTTGGAGCAATATCACTAAGCACTTGAGAAACAAGATCATTAACTAGCACCTCATCCCCTTTTAATAGCATTGACTTTCCTATGGACTCAATGTGAACTTGGATCACTTCAACAAAAATGTAGAGTCTTGAGCTTTTACCATTCCTTGTCCTTAGCATTTTAAGGGGTCCACATCTCTAGTCCATGCCATGTCAATCATTGAACATCTTGAAATATTTATCTTCAATGGACATTAGTTCAATGAGATATATGTTGTTATGAATTACCAAAACCACCCGCAGATTAGTTGCACTTTCAGCTTGCCCTCTCCATCACCTTGGAGTGGTCCAATGTGGAGACCGGGTGCTGCTCCGGATCTGCAGCCTCGCCGCAGACGCAGCTCAGACTGCGTTGTTGGCCCCCCTCTCGGCCCGTGCGCAGCTTTGAGAGGCGGCATGCACAATTCGCGCCTCCCCTATGCCATCTCCTGCTCCCGCCGACTACTGCTCCCCGACATGGGCAGTGGTGGGTGCTTGTGCCTGCCCCGCCGGCCCGGACGCGCACGCCCGAATTAGAGGCGTGCACCGTTCGTCATGAGCGGCAGCGGGAAAGGGACAGGAGGGAGGCAGAGCAGTCTAGGCGCCGCCGCCGCAGGACACAGGCAGAGCCTGACGAGGATGCGCGGCTCCTCGAATGGGTCTACCTCGATCGCTTATGACCGCAAAGACGGACGCGCGGCGGCTCTGTTGGAACCACGCCAAGGCGCTCCGGAATGCCAGTGAGCAATCCGACCATGAGGCAGCGGAGGCAACGCGGAGGTGGCTCAGCTCGCGAAACTCAAGCGACAGCAGGACAAGGAGTGGCTTAAAGGGCTCATAATCCTCTCCAACTGCTCCGACGACGACGAAGACGACCACGGCTCTTCGTCCGACGACTCAGACGATCCGCCATCAGACATCGACGCCTATAGATGCGCCGGCGACCGGAAGGGCAAAGGGCCGGTGAGGAAGTGGTGAATCTCCGTCGTCTCCGTCTTCAATTTCATGTTTTTAGTAATCTAGTTTAAATTTGTCCGGCGTTTATGTGAATTATGTGAACTTTGACGATTTTTTGGACATCCGTCGGTGATCTTTTGGTGATCGGCATGTGCATTTCTCTGTCCGATTATATGTTTATGTGATGGCCTATGTTGTTTTTATCTATGTTGCATGCTAGTATGAATACGAGGGCTGAATATGAGCTACAAGGATGTGAACCACAGGATTTGAGGAGTGCCCGGTCAATGCGCCTGCGAACATTTGAGGGCCGGATTTGTTGGAGTTGTGTCGAATATTGTGTACAAGGTAGGTTACAGTTGGACTCTGAGTAGTATTGTGTTTACATAGGATATGGAGTCGTGTCCTAGTAGGACACTTGTATCCTAGGCCTCTCTTATATAGCGAGGGTAGACACACGATGTAACCTATGCCAACATAATAGCACGCGAACGCAGGGGAAGCCGGCGGCATGTGCCGGCGTCTAGGGCGACCCGGTGCGGTATTGTAGTGGTGTCATGGGGAGGAGCGCCCATAGTCAGGCCCCGGGGATGTAGCCATATCGGTGAACCTCGTTAACAAACCTCGGTGTCATGCTTGTGTGATTGCTTGGTCCTCGGATGATCGACGGTATACCTCGGATTTATTCTAACAAGTGGTATCAGAGCAAGGTTACGGGAGGTTGATGTGCGTTGATTTAGAGGAAGATTGCCGTTGAGTTCGTCGCGGAGATGAAGTGCGGAAGATTAGTCTTCGGCCGAAGCTACTGCTCGGATGGGAAGCAAGTTTTCCGTGAAAGTCATCTTGTACCACGGTCATCGGTGAATATTGGAAGCATCGCGGCGGAAGGATCGTGATCGGCTGGTTGGCAGCTGACGTAGCGGCAACCCTAGGCAGCGTGTGCGAAGAGTACAGGCTGGCCCAGGCGGGGCTGGCAGGTACACGCGACCAGGCATGGAAAAGCTGGCTAGGCAATTGGCACGCTGCGTGGAACGGCTGCAGTGCAGATCCGATCGAGTGCTTACGAGATTTGTTTGAAAAAAAGGACGACCGGGTCCTCGTGTACGGCACGGACGGAGGCAACAGATCAAATCAGCAGATGAAATCCATTGGTTGATACGCATACATCGGAAAGCACGCACATGGCAAAGCAATAGCAGCATCGGGAGTTGAGCTAGATCACCTACACGTGAAGATCAAAAGTTTTTGGTTGAATTGCTACTAGTACTGGGAGGTGACCACGTTAGGTTTGCTTATGTACTTTGGCATCGTGGAAAGAAGCTCGGTTATTTTTCACAAGGTCAGCTGTACAAAGAATCATGACGCCATCGGGCATCGGGTTTGAGGTGGAGAAGTTCAATGGAACTGAAAACCTTGGGTTATGGCAGACATGGGTGAAAGATTGTTGGCACAACAAGGATGCTTGAAGGCGTTGCAGGAAGTCATGTCAGCTAAGATGGAATTGTCTGGTGATGGATGGAAATTTCGTGGAAGACGATTTGGGAGCCTTGAGCGTGTCATACAGACGGACAAGTTCGGCTGGGTCGGACTAGATAGTCTGACGGATCGACGCAAGTCGGTTGATACAGAAGACGGTGGTGGGATCGGCGACGACGACATAGGAGCGTGATGCTGATGGTGACCGACTTTTGGGGCATGGAAACACGTGGCGCAGGTTTGAGGGCTTGTATGACTTTGACAAGACTATGGCGCGGGGTTGATCCAAGACGGCGTACGCATGAGAGTTTGGAGTCGACGGGGCGCGAGGGTGGACTGATCATCTACCATGGAGTCATGTTGAAGGTGGAGCTGAATTGAGGGGCTACGGTGTAAGGATCCAGGGAATCGAAGCCTATTCAGCAAGGAGGAAAAGCGAGTGACACGCAGTTCGGACTGGAGCCCAGTGGTCTGATGGAAGCGTGAAACTCGTCATTGGTCGGCGATGATCGGTGGTACTCTGCAGTGGGGGTTGAGTACTGTGGTTTCGCGACCCTTGAGACTCGACCGGGACAGCGGAGGCTCGAAGCTGTAATAGCAGCGAGGCGTGCGGTATGCACGGGGCATGGAGACGGGCCAGGGCTCTGGTGGTCAGACATGTGGTGAGATAGCTGCGAATTTGACTTGGGATGACTACAAGCAACGGTGAAATTCTTTCAAGTTTCAGACAGGCGGTCAAGAAAGGAGCGGTGATGTTGAGTTCAGGTAACTCTTATGTGTGACACCCAATATGTGAGTTGTTCACTTTCACGCAGGTCAGTGATCAGTGTGTGATGATGTTGGACGGATACTCTGGAAGTTGGGAGCACAAACTAGAGCAACAAGGAACTTAATTTTGCTCGAGTGTTGACTATGGTCAAGAAAAGAAGGGGCTACAAGTTGCAGGTGGAGTCATATGGAGTCTTTGGAGTAGCAGCGGTACTCATGGGATAAGCTCAAGTCCAATGTACATGGAAGTTTGAGGCATGGACAAATCCAGGATGATGGAGTATATTCGCCAAGGTGGAGTTTGTTGGAGTTGTGTCGAATATTGTGTACAAGGTAGGTTATAGTTGGACTCTGAGTAGTATTGTGTTTACATAGGATATGGAGTCGTGTCCTAGTAGGACACTTGTATCCTAGGCCTCTCTTATATAGCGAGGGTAGACACACGATGTAACCTATGCCAACATAATAGCACGGGAACGCAGGGGAAGCCGGCGGCATGTGCCGGCGTCTAGGGCGACCCGGTGCGGTATTGTAGCGGTGTCATGGGGAGGAGCGCTCATAGTCAGGCCCCGGGGATATAGCCATATCGGTGAACCTCGTTAACAAATCTCGGTGTCATGCTTGTGTGATTACTTGGTCCTCGGATGATCGATGGTATGCCTTGGATTTATTCTAACAGGATTTGCAGGTGTAATCCTCTTAGGGGGTTTGGGGCTTCTCTGGATCGGAGACACGGCGGCGACCCTGAAGCGAAGTCGCTAGCTGCTGAGTGCTGACGAAGATCTTGGTTGTCCATCTTGGACGTGCGTGTAAACGGGATGCCTTGGATCCCCAGCCGAGGCTGCTTGCCTCGCACTGCTGCTGCTTCAGCCTTCAGATTTGGAGCGCGAACTAGCTAGCAAGTGGCACTTAAGTGGTGGTACCAAAGGTGGCAGCAGATTCATGCCAAAGATACTGTAGCATGTTTAACATTCTGCGAATGTGCAGATTCATAGCTCCTGCGCCTTCTCAGCTAGATGCTCGCTGCCAGTGCCAGCCTCTGCATGTTGGGTGGTCTCTGGCCACCCACTCTACTCACGCGATGGGTTTTCCCCGTAGTGAACCGTACCCAACATGCTTGTGACACCTGACACGTACTAGTAGTTCCGTTTGCCAAATTTGACATGTGGCATCCTGTATCTATCCCAGCACGCGGGCCTCATCACGTCTCCAGTTGCCACTCCATTTTTCTAGGGATGTCTTGTTGCTATGCATCAACATTGTTTATGTGATCTTGCTCTTCAATACCTCTGCTCAGAAGTGAGAGCCCTTACTGAAAAGGAGAGAGGGAAGGCAGTCAATTTTCCACCCAGGGTAACTTGGTTACAGTAACAAGATCCAACAGCAACATGAGGCACAATAATTCTCTGATTGGTGTTGGTGGCACGCAGGCAGGCTCGTTCGCAGCGTTGCAGGCCATCCACATGGAGGTAGATTCAGAGTTCAGACGGGCATGAGTGTGCGAGTGCGACACAGTTGCATTTGCTAGCATGAATGCCGGAGTTATTGACTGCTGCTGCCCCCATCTACCCGGCCCGCATGTCGTCAGGAAATCAAGTGCACCGGGTCCCTGGCCGGCCGGCCGGAACGAGGAGATGGCGGCGAGACCACGGCGCCGATCGAGCGAGCGGTTAAAACCTTACGGTCAGTCACAGTTCTCACGTTTCTGGCAGCTTTCCTGGATGTGCATGTCCGATCACGGCAAGGCTCGTTTCTCTCCTGGCAATCGCTGTTCGACATGCGTGCGTGTGAGCCCTTCTTTGCCATTTTCCCACTTCGACGCATGCGAACTCTAGCAGGTGCTCTGCAGCGCGTAGAGAGCCGGGCCTGCCGATCAGCCACGCACGCACGAACGCACCAAAGTGCGGAGCAGCGTGCCTGCCCGCGTACGTACGTACGTGGTGCGACCGGGCACGTCACGATGTCTGGCTCACGCCTTCGCCGCCTCCCCCCACCACCGCCCGCTATAACAGTTCACCCCCGACCTCACCAACCCCCCACCCCAGCTCACTCCCACACACCCACTCCACTTCCTCCACTCTTCAAGTCACATCGGCAGCTGCTTGCCAAGTAGCCAAGGCAAGGAAGTGATCGAGGAAGAGGGAGCGAAGCGGCGTCCCTCATGGCGGCGAAGGCGGTGCAGTGGCCGGTGATGGTGGTGGTGGTGATCATGGCCGTGATGGCGGCGCGCGTGGGGGCGGACATGGACGCGGACCGGAGCGAGTGCGCGGAGCAGCTGGTGGGGCTGGCGCCGTGCCTGCAGTACGTGCAGGGGCAGGCACGGTCGCCGGCGCCGGACTGCTGCGGCGGGCTGAGCCAGGTGCTGGACAAGAGCCCCAAGTGCCTGTGCGTGCTGGTCAAGGACAAGGACGACCCCAACCTGGGCATCAAGATCAACGCCTCCCTCGCGCTCGCCCTCCCCTCCGCCTGCGGCAACACCAAGGCCAACGTCTCCCACTGCCCACGTACGTCTCCCTCCTATTCCTACCTACCTACATGCATATGACCGACCTCGTCGCCGACCATCCCGCCGCCGTTTCACGTTCCACAGCACAAATGGTGTACGTCTCTGGCTGTATTTTGGACGGACGTATCGTGCAGGGTTAGCTAGAGATGCCTTGTGGCTTGTTCGGTCCGGCCCGTGACAGGGTCGGCCGCATCACGACTTGGACGCCACAGGCACCCGTCGCCGTCCCAAATTACTTCCCTTTCTTTACAAAACCCGGCACACTGGCACCAACCATATACAGCTAGGCTGTCGATCTATTATGGGAGCTGTTGTTTCTTCATTTTGTACTGGGATGGGATGAACTGAAGCACTGACTGTTGGCTATACTCATCTTGTGTGTGTGTGTGTGTGCAGAGCTGCTGCACCTTCCTCCGAACTCTAAGGACGCCGCCATCTTCAGCCCCGGCGGCGACAAGGGCACCGCTGCAGCTCCAGGTGATTGAGCCATTCCGTTCCCCACCTCCTCTTCTACCAGACTCGTAGTTTTAAATTGGGGTTTGTTCAAAACTGCGACACTTATTAGGGATTAAAGATGGTTCCATTGATTCATTAGCACTGTGAAAACTAGGTTACGGGGGTGTTTGATTGTAAGGACTAGACTTTTTTTAGCCACAGGACTAAAGAAAAAAGACCCTCCAGAAAATGTTTTTGTAGTTTCTAAAGAAAAGAATTTCTCCTGTTTGCTTACACATAACTAAAAGGGACTTTTTCTAGTCTAGTCCCTGTAACAACAGTGTAACCAAACAGGGCCTACATCCAGCGTAACTTCCCGAAAGATGTTTGAACCATAGCCCATGTGTTTGTGTTTGTTGCCATCAATGGCGCTTTTCACATACTTTTTTCCTTGCCGTAACGTACGTGTGTCCGGAAATTAATCAAGTCGGTTACTCATTGCTCCTGCAACACTGATGTCCCTCCGTAGTCCTGCTGTCTGTCACTCTGTCTGATGTACTAACAAGCACCGGTTTGGCTTTCCTCGCAGCCAAGGACAACACGGCGTCGACGGCCAACTCCCGCGCGCAGCAGGCCACCAGCGCGGGCACCGCCTCCTCGACGGCAACCGCCGGCGTTGCACTGGCGGCGTTGCTCGCCGGCTACCTTGCGCTGCTCCTGCCGGCGGACTTCCTGGCCACCGCCGCCTCCTTCTAGTCCATCTCGTACGTGCGCGTCTGTCTCCTTCCCCCCTACGGCGCTACCGAAGATCGATCAAGACCAGGGGAGTCAGGAACCAGTCACTGTGTTTGGGAGAATGAAATGCCTCAAGTAGGATCGATCATGCATGTTGTAGTATGTGACAGAGATGGTAGTGGTGGTAGTGGTTGGTTTGTTGGTGTTGTATTGAACTCTTATGTTTTCGCTCTATGGATATGACGCAATAATTCCACACTTACGGATGCAGCTATGGATGACGTGTCGACCTGACCTTCGCTTTTCGTTGATGTTTGTGAGAAGCGCCTGTGACGTGGTGGGGGCACCGAGGCATTTGATAGATCCATCGCTTCAAGCTTTTCGTTCAAATGATGGTCGTTGGGTTCGGGGCTTATTTTCTACTCCCTCGGACCTATAATCATAACAAGCGTTGCAGTTTTAAATTAAGTTTAGCCTCCGATCAAAACTGCGACAATTATTTTTGTATTGGAGGGAGTAGTTTCTTTTTTTGGCAAATGCATTGGTAATCACTGAAATTGAGTTTAAAGCATGATACGGGTCACCGAACTTTAGAATACGCTTGTTATGGTCATCAAATACATAAAAACGATGATTATACGGTCACCGATTTACCGTAAACATCTGTCAGTGTGTGAAAGAAATAAATTAGAGGGAAAAAACTTCGGTGGAAAGAATCTTTGTTTTAACTCTTTGGTGCAGATAACCCTAAAAAAACTCTTTGGTGCAGAAAATCGGGTTAGAACCCAAGTCCTCACACAGGTGGTTGACGCGAGGTAGCCAGTTCACCTGACGAACTAATGTGATCGCATATATTCCTTCTGTCCGGTGAAAAGTGTACATATAAAAGAAAATTAGGGTAAATTATGGAGTGTACAAAATGCATTGAAAATGTGCAAGCCGTCATCTCTTCTCTTAAATTGCCTAACCCCAATGAGCTAAATGCATGTAGAAAATGAAAAGTCCATGTGTAGAATGTTATTGGTCTTGATTACCGTGTGATGAGAGAGAAGCATTTTTTTTCTACTTTAGCGTCAAATCGTCGTAGTTTCGCTGAGAGCGATCCACCGGTCGCTTCCACTTGGGCCGGCCCACGTTTTGGCTTCGATGTTGTTTCTTCGCTCCACTTAGGCCGGCGCACATTTCGGCTCCGATGTCGTTTCTTTGCTGGGGATCCCTGTTTGGGGAACCTTCTAGGATGTTTCTGCCTATTTTGGTTCCCTGAAACATTTTTTAAAATGTATTTTGTTCTTTCTACATTTTTTTTTCGTTTTCCCTTTTTTCAGCTTATTTCTTTCTTTTCTTTTCTTTTCTTGTTTTCTCTTTTTTGTCGTTTCTTTTCTCCAGTATCTTTTTGTAGTATAAAAATTCACCGTGTATTTATAAAAAATGTTCATCCTATATTAAGACAACCTTCATCATATATTATGAAAAAGTTTGCAAGGCATATTACAAAGATATTCATCGTATATTAAGAAATTGTTCAACATATATTAAAAAATTAATTTTCTATTTCTAATTTGTGCATTACATATTAAGAATTTTTTAACGTATAGTACAGAATCTTCATTGTGTATTTTAAAGTTGTTCAGCGTTTTGTTACAAAAAAGTTAACTGTTTTTAAAAATTTGTCAATGTATTAAAAAATATTGAATGTGTTTTTTCATACTTGTTCAGCGTATATATTCATAGTTTCATAAAATGTTTAAAATAGAAGTCGACCAATAAACCGGGAGGCTATGGTGAACAGTAAGCTACCGTATTGTATCTGCTACAGTACACAACCCTATAGTCTGCAGATTGCTTTTTCATAGTGAAACTGCTAATGGGCCGGCCAGTTACAGCGCCCCTGTGCGAAGCCCCAGCTCCTTGACGCACACGTGTGTACTACAAGGACTCGAGAGCTCCTCGCTGGCGCCTTATGCGCGAGCGAACGAACCCAGCGCCCACGCACGTGGTTATGCGGGCCGGCCCAAGAACGAGGCGAAATATATGCAGCCCTCGTTCTGAAGATAAAAAACAAATGGTCAAAAAATATATGTAGAAAGAGGGATTCGAAACCACGTGCCATCGCTCACATACTTCAGGCTTCAACCACTGGACCACGATAAGATTGATGCGTTTTGTACGAGCACATTTTTGTTTGACCCCGAGTTCCTGCGGCAGTACAAATTATTTGGAAAAAGTGAACAAAAAATTGAACAAAGAATTCCCGAATTTTAAAAACAGATCATCGATTTAAAACAAGGTCGGGGATTTCAAAGAAATGTTCACAAAAAAATCAAAAAAGTTTCATCATTTTCTTTAAAACTTCACATATTTGAAAAAGGTTCATCGATTTTGATCAAAAAAAGTTCATGAATTCTCAAAAAGTTCACGGCTTTGTCAAAATTTAATCGATTTTGATAAAGAAGATCACAAATTTGAAAAAAAAATCACAGATATAAAACAAGTTCATCACTTTTCATAAAAAAAGTTCACGGATATGAAAATAGTTCATCGAGTTTGAAAAAAAGTTCATTGAGTTTGAAAAAAGTTCATCGAATTTGAGAGAAAAGTTCATGGTTATGAAAATAGTTCATCGAGTTTGAAAAAAAGTTCATTGAGTTTGAAAAAAGTTCATCGAATTTGAGAGAAAATTTCATGGATATGAAAATAGTTCATCGAGTTTGAAAAAAAGTTCACTGAGTTTGAAAAAAGTTCATCGAATTTGAGAGAAAAGTTCACGGATATGAAAATAGTTCATCGAGTTTGAAAAAAAGTTCATTGAGTTTGAAAAAAGTTCATCAAATTTGAGAGAAAAGTTCACGGATATGAAAATAGTTCAACGAGTTTGAAAAAAAGTTCATTGAGTTTGAAAAAAGTTCATCGAATTTGAGAGAAAAGTTCACGAATATGAAAATAGTTCATCGAGTTTGAGAAAAAGTTCATCGAGTTTGAAAAAAGTTCATCGAATTTGAGAAAAAAGTTCATCAAGTTTCAAAAATGTTCATCGAGTTTCAAAAAAGTTCATCATATTTGAGAGAAATGATCATCGAGATTTAAAAAAGTGCATCGAGTTTCAAAAATGTTCATCGAGTTTCAAAAAAGTTCATCGTATTTGAGAGAAACAATCATCGAGATTGAAAAAAGTTCATCGAGTTTGAAAAATGTTCATCGAGTTTCAAAATAGTTCATCGTATTTAAGAGAAACAATCATCGAGATTGAAAAAAGTTCATCGAGTTTGAAAAAATGTTCATCGTATTTTGTGTCGAACCAGGAAGATAGAAAAAAGAAAAAGAAAAGAAGGACAATAGAAAATGAAAAAAAGGAAATATGATAAAAAAAAGTACAAGAAGAAAAGAACTAGAAAGGTGCAGATAATCAGATTAGGCTTGGTGGGGTGGTGGTTTGTGTTGTGTGCGAGGAAGCAGCAGGTATCCAGTTCGAATCCTAGTGCTCCCGCTTTTCTTTTGCTTTTGCGCTTTCGAAAAGGGCCGGCCCATATAGCGACGATGTGAGATCGGGGGGTGTGCGCCCTGTACGGGAGCAAAGCTCTCGCTGAAGGGCGGGCGAGCTGGGCCTGCGCGCATTTTGACTTAAGCTACGCTCCAGCCGCTCCTATAGGCGCGCGACCCGTGTGACCGGGCGCGGAGAAGCCACGTTGTTTGAGGGTAACGGCATGTGGTAAATAAAGTAACGCATTTAATTCTATTACCATCTCTCTGTCCTGTACGTCCTGATCTTGGGTTGCCACGTGTCTCACTTCCATCCCGTTTCCTTTTTGTTACTGACAGTAAACATGCTAGCGTATGCGGTAATGGAATGCTATGCTTTTATCAAGTTATAGCCCCTCGGTATGCCCCATGGCTCCACCATTAATGATGACAAAAATAGAAACATATATGGTAATGAAATAATTGTATTATTACTGCCGTGAACCACTACTTGCTATGTGGTAATTGCATTACCATATAGGAACCCCACGGCTCCTACCACTAAGAGCAACTCTAGCAGACCCCGCATCCGTTCCCGACCCGCAAAATAACCGTCAAAATGCGGGTACGGGCCGGAAAGTCTGTCCGATCAGACCCCGCATCACACCCCGGCCCGTAAAAAATTTTAAGGGGCGCGGCAAATTTCCGGCCCCAACCCGGGAAAAGCGAGTTTCCCCCTTGCGCATGCGGTGCCTTGCATCACAGAGAAGCAGTTGGCGGGAGAGACATTTCAGCCCGCGCTCTTTTCCCCCTTCCTTCCGCCGTCGCCCGTCCGCCGCCCCACACCCTCCCGCGCCGAGCCGCTGCACCGCCCCTCCGGATCCGGCGAGAAGAGCCGCCCCCAGTCGCCGCCTCCGATGGGATCGACCACCGCCGAGCGCACCACCCTCGTCGCCGCCCCCGGATCACTCGCCACCGGTTAGTCCCTTTTTTGTGATTTTCGCGAGCTGTGTAGTAGATTGACGCGCTGGCGTGCATGCATGTAGATGGAGTTGACTCCGTGCGAGAAGTTCTTGCTATCCGATTCGTCCGATTTGGACGACTCGAATGTGGAGACCATGCTTGCGACATTTCGGTAGCAAACATTGGTCATGGCGCTTGCCGTGAAGGAGCATCAAGACGAGTACTGAAAGAGGAGGCGAGGATCTACTGTCGGGCGTCTGTGCATTCCGCGGAATCGCCATATTGAAAACGAGATGTTGATGCAAGATTATTTTTTGGAGAATCCTACATATCCTGCACACCTCTTCCGCAAAATGTACCGAATGCGCCGATCCCTTTTTGTGAAAATTGTTGAAGCTTGCGAGGCAAATTGCCGGTATTTCACTCAGAGAAGGAATGTCGCGGGCTTAAAGGGATTTAGTGCATATCAAAAAATCTCCGCAGCTATGCGGATGATTGCATATGGCGTTCCGGCTGACTATGCCGATGAATATCTTCGCATTGGTGAAGATAGCACAATTGAGTCTATGCGTAGATTTGCAAAAGTGATCGTCCGTGTCTTTGGTCCCGAGTATCTTCGGGCACCAAATGAAGATGACACAAAGAAATTGATGGCAGCTAATGAGAGGAGAGGTTGGCCTGGTATGCACCATGCCTAGGCCATGCCATTGCATAGCTTGGTTTGTAAGCTACCCAAGGTAGCTTACAACCAACCCTACCACCACCCATGCCTACCACTATATAAGCTAGCCATTCATTGGGGATGGACTCTCACACATGCACCCACGCATGCATACATGGCCACGGGCACACACCCATTTAGGCAGGAACATGCCATTCGGCCACTGGAGCTTGCATGCTCATCCGGCCACCCGCATATATACGAAGTTAGATACCCATGGTACTGATCCTACATACAGCTCTAGGAGTGACTCTGTACTAGATATATCAGATACACTCAGACATGCAGCAGTAGGAGTATTATCTCTCCGGAGAGCTCCGAAGCTGGGTAAACAACCGCGTGCTATTCGCATACCTGTTCCCGGGCCTATCAGTAGCAGTCTTACCCACACACTAAGCCCTTGTGGCATCTGTCGACTCGCAAGCCCCCCGTGAGAATACCACGACACATTTATTTGTTAGGCTTGCTAGTGGTGATGCTCCTGCTTGCAACTACACTATCAATGGGCATTAATACACAAAGGGGTACTATCTTGCAGATGGTATATATCCTCCTTGGTGCACATTTGTCAAGAGCATCAAAGAACCCAAAACAAAAAAACAATGTGAATTTGCAAGGGTGCAAGAGGCAGCCCGAAAAGACATTGAAAGAGCATTCGGTGTTTTGCAATCTAGGTTTGCCATTGTCCGAGGTCCTGCTCGTTTTTGGGATAAGAAAACCCTGAAAAACATCATGACTTAATGTGTTATCCTGCATAATATGATTCTTGAAGATGAGAGAGGAATGGACTTAGAATTATTTTATGATAATGTGGGTAGCCGTGTCAAACCAGCTAGAAACCCAAACCGCATTAGAGCTTTCTTCAGACATATAAGGAGATTGAAAATGCGGACACACACTTTCAACTTCAGGAAGATCTCATTGAGCACCATTGGCAAAGGGCTGGGCAGTGACTAATTTTTGTATTCATTTGTATATGTATTCATGACAAGTTTTGTATTGCATTATTTTAAGTTTGCTATGGTGATTTGAATTATTTTTTGTAATGCGGATGATTATTGTTTTATGTTTGATTTAAATAATTCAGTTTGTTTTCGATTGTTGAATTATGTTGGATTTGAGATTCGTGGGCTGATGATTTGCGGGGATGCAGCGGCGCAAAGAGCAGAACCCGCATAGCCGACTCGTAAGAAAGCATATTCCGCAAATATATTTTTTTACGGGTTCGTTTGGAAGGTCTGCATCTGTGTTAGCCCTCGCCGGCCCGCAAAAGCAATTTTGTGCAAACTGCAAACGCGTTTTGCGGGCCGGCGTTTTGCAGGGTCTGCTAGAATTGCTCTAACCATGGTAAAGGTATGAACATATATGGTAATGGAATAATCGTATTACGGCTGCCATGAACTAGTGCTTGCTATGTGGTAAGTGCATTACCATATATGTATATGGGTTAGTAAAGAGATCTGCTTCAGTCACTATAGAAAGGGAAATATTTTACTGTTAATTTAAGAAGGCATATGACAATGCCGTACAAATCTGTATTAGTATCGATTGCTACTACTTTACGATCAAAATATAGTAAGCTCAGAAGGGCATACGAGGCGTTCTGTGCGCATGATCCACTGGTAAAATCCATCAACTAATTACGACTGAATTTATAATTGCACGAGGCGGAGGGGTGGGGAGTAAAATACCGGGCTGATTAGCGTGCGCACCGCGGGAGTTGAGCCGATCAGGTGCGCCTTGCTGGCCAGAGCGTACGCTTAGTTATAATACGCTCAGGCTGATATATTATACAAAAGAAACTCTTCAGAAAACATTTCAAAAAATGTTGATCGTGTCTATAAAAATGTTGAACAAGTATTCAAACAATGTTGAACAAGTATTCAAAAAATGTTGAACAAGTATTTGAAAACATGTTGAATAAGTATTTGAAACATGTTGAGCATATATATAAAAAATGTTGAATAAGTATTTGAAAAAATGTTAAACAAGTATTTGACAAATGTTGAACAAGTGTTTGAAATTTTTTGAACAATTATTTGAAAAACAATGTTTGTCATGTATATAAAAATGTTGAACAACTATTTGAAAAACAATGTTGAGAAAATATTTGAAAAAATGTTGAGCAAGTATTTGAAGAAATGTTGAACAAGTATTTGAAACATGTTTATCATGTATATAAAAATAAGTTGAATAAGTATTTGAGAAATGTTGAACATCATTTGAAAAATGTTGAACAAGTATTTGAAAAAAATGTTGAACAAGTACTTGAAAAAAAAATGTTGATCATGTATATAAGAATGTTGAACAAGTATTTGAGAAAAAATGTTGAGCAAGTACTTAAAAAATATTTAACAAGTATTTGAAAAAATGTTGATCATGTATACAAGGTTATAGAATGAAAAACAAAAAGAAACAAAGAAGAAACAAAAACAGAGAAGAAAAAATGGAAATGAAAAAAGAAAAGAAAAAGGGAGAAAACCATATCGACTTGCTTCTAAGCCGGTCGCGTCCCTTTAGTTAACACGAACTGCGCGCGGGCGCAGTGGCTAGCCGTGCTTGGTTCCTCCGCGATGACCAGGGATCGATCCCTCGCGCGTCCCCCCATTTCCTTCTATTTGTCTTCAGCTGTGCACGAAAATGGGCCGGTCCAGTAATAAAACCTTCTACTCAAGACTTCATAGGACTCTCGCAATCCCCACACTCTAGGAGAAACCCCCTAGGACTACCAGATAGCCTACCAGCCCTTTTACTGGGCCTTCCCCGCGCAGCGTCATCCCATAAGCCAGAACATGCATATTAATTTTAAAAAATGATGTGCATAGTTTACTGGGAACCTTTTAGTCATAAAAAAAAATAAAAAAATAAACTATATATATATATGCATGTACAAAAGGTGTTGTGATGTTTGTACCTAAAATGCGATACAAAGAAGAATTATTGTGATATGTTAAAAATGCCATCCTATACAAACAAATAAAGGAAATGCATGTTCTTAGCAAATAAAAAATGCCATGCTCTTTCTCATATGCTCTATAAAAGAATTAAAAATACATGTCCTTAATAAAAATGGCATGCTCATACTAACAAAAATGACATGATCTACAAAAAATGCCATGTTCTATACAAAATACAATGCTCAGTAAAATAAAAGTGCCATGCTAAGTAAAGTAAAAGTGCCACGGTTGTATAATAAAAATGACATGTTCTACAAAAAAATGCCATGCTACTTAAAAAATGAATATGCATTACTATTTAAAAATTAAAAATTACATGCTCCAAAAATGGCATCTGTTTAAAATAAAAATGCCATGCCCTTACTAACAAAAAATGCCGCGATCTACAAAAAGAGAATGCCACACTCTATACAAAAAGCCATGTGCTACAAAAAAGCCATATTTTAAAAATGAATATGCATTGATATTTTTTTAAAAAAATGTCATGCTCTATACAAAAAATGCCATGCTGCTTAAAATAAAAATGCCATGTCCTTACTAAGAAAAACGCCATGATCTACAAAAAATGCCTTGCTCTATAAAAAATGACATGCCAATTAAAATAAAAGTCCCATGCTCAGTAAAATAAAAGTGCCATGATTGTACAATAAAAATGCTAAGTTCTACCAAAAAATGCCATGCTATTTAAAAAATAAATACGCATTTCTATTTCAAAATTTAAAAGTCATGCTCTATACAAAAGATGCCATGCTCTACAAAAAAAGTGATGCTTTGAAAAATAAATGGCATACTCTACAAAAGAAATGACATGCTCTTTAAATTAGAAATACCATGCTCTTAATAAAAAATGCAAATGGGTTCTACACAAAAATGCCATACTTTTTTCTATAAATTGTTTTTCCTTGGGGAGACATGTTTATTTTGCCATGGTATATATATGTTTATTGGAATTAAAAACAATGGGAAAATCAGACATAGCATTTTTACAGGCACCATGACATGACACATAAACAATAATGGATCTGCTACTTGCCACAACAATTATGGAGCTGCCATGGCAAATAAAACACACAATGATTTAGACACACAAGTAGTGGAAAAGTGCCATGCTGCTAGCTAACAAAATGCCATGTTTTTTTGGACAAATCATGTACAAAACTGACATGGCAAAAATGCCATGGTTTGAACTTTGCCATGTTGCCTAGTAAATATTGCCATGCCACTAATTCACGAAGTGTCATGATATAAACAATAATAAATTTTTCATGGGCTATAAACTTGAAAAAGCTCTAATTTTTAGAAAGATATCATCCTCTTAATAATAAAACTGCCATGTTACCTAGAATAAAACTACCATGTTTTAAAAGGTAAAAAATGCTATGGCCTAAAAAAAGTAGAATTGCCATGGTGCCTAAAAATAAAACTTGCACATCGCAAAAATAACATGAGTCAAAAAAAATTATGATGTTGTGGTGATTATCTACATAAATGCGATGATTAAAATTTGGCCAAAGTGGAAGAAAATTCAAAAAAATCATACAAACTGCCATTTGAACGTTTGGACACGTTTGAACAAACATTCATACTATTCACCCATAGGGACAAAAAAATATGCCATGGGACCAAAACTGAAATATTAAAAAATGCAATCATGCTATATGAAACAATTCTAACAATTTGTCATGGGAATAAAATTCGCTTTCTCTAAAATACTGAACAAATGCAATCATGCTATATCAAACCTTAGGAAATAGGGTTTATCATCGCCAAACTTGATGCAGCAAGATTCAATGCACGTTCTCTAAATTGGTTGTTCCACTCAACATGGTAAGCGGGAAAAGTACCATTTATGAAGTGATGCTATAAAATAAAATTGCTGAAAGCCATATTATTTACGGAAGATTTGCATAATTATTCATGTATTCACCACTGATTATAGCTTTGATTAGGGCTAATCCCATCGAGCAACCGTTTCAATAACATGAGCAAGGGCGAGAATTTGAAGCGATTTGTTTCAGTGATTACATATCAACCCTTCGTTGTAGGTTATTATGTTATCAAGTGTTAGTTAATCCTTCATCAACTCCTATGAACTAAACAAGATAATAAACTTCTCCTTAAGTTCCTACACATAATTCCTATTATTAGATATACCAAGCAAAGGATTCAAGCTACTTCCAATATAACTCCCCCCTATGGACTCCTTTTTTAGAACCCCCCTAGAATCACATTCCTCTTTCCCATAACAGGCGCTAACGACATCTCCGACTGTTGTCAGAAAGGGCCCCATCAGGAAATAGCGTAGCCCATTTCCACCAAAAACCCTAGAAATAAGCGCACTCCACACTCGCTGCATGTTCGTTCGACGACACACGGTGACGACAGCGCCACTTCCGTCTCAAGGCCGACCCATGGCTCCCTCATGCTCCCGTGGCACCGCATTGCTTCTAGCCTCCCCACTCCGCCGCTAATGATGATTGAGCGATAGCGCGACTCGGCCCGAATTACCCATAATGAATTCACCTCTATTGTAACGTAGCCTCAACTTGCTAATCGACGACGGCATGCGCCAGATTTAGTTCCTCTCCCATCGAAGGATTTAGTGAGCCTTGTGTGCGCCTTTGTCGTCTCCATCACCTAGCTTAGAATCATCTATGACTCCACCTTCTTTCGAGAGTGTCATACCTTCCATGGCACACCGCTATATTTGGCTACCTATCAAATCCTACAAGAGCCATGACGCTGCCCGATTCATCCCCACGTGATCCTCCAACCTGCTCCTTCGCGACCGCCACAACTAGGATGCGGCTGACGCCCGACATGGTTGCATCCTTTCTACACACAGAAGAGCAGTCTATAGATTTCATCGTCTAGGACCCAATCATTGAGAACCAGCGGGATATTTTCACGAGGATTTCTTTAAGTTGGGTAATTCCATGTGGATCTCTCCAACAAAAAATATGTACCTTACGAGTGATCTTTAACTTCAAGAGGAATTTCGAATAGGGTTTATCATCGATGGGATTTGTTTCAGCGATTACATCTCAAAAGCTTATGTTATAAAACTTTAGCTAATCCCTCATCAACTCCCATGTGTGAACCAAACAAGAGAATAAACATTTCCGTAAAGATAGCAAATGAAGGATTTAAACCAATATCCACGACTACTCTTGATATTTTTTCCCTCTAGACTCGCATGCCTCTTTCGAGGTTAGAATTATTTTACCCCCATTTACTAAGGAGAGGGAATAACTCCTCCCTAAAACAACACATGTTGCCCGACTCCTCTCCAAGAAATAAAAAAGCTTAGGGTTCCTCTGCCTCCCACCGTTGTCGGTGTCATTCTGCCTCGTCTCTAGTGGATGTAGGGTCATGGAAGCACGGTGGACCTTGACCATTGCCGGCGGGAGGGATCTTGCTTCATTTTTAGGTGTTTTTATGAGTTCGTGTAGGTTTTGTGTCCTACTAAGTAAGACGAGGCGGTGGAGGCTCTCTGAAGATGCTATAAGATTCTCCCCGCCTCCCCTGTTCCTGTGATGTGTCTAGCATTGTCGGAGGGTCTGTCGAGGTGTGTCTCCGACTAATCTCGCAGGATTCAATTGGTGCTTGTTTTCAGGTGGATCTCCTTGGATCCAGTCTTGATTTGCGTGTCTACAGGTTGGATCCTTTCAAACTATATTTCTCTTCATCGGTGAAATTTGTTGTTCTGGTCCTGGGAGACCTTAGCAGGATGACTTTCGACTAAGAGTTGGGGCTGATGGTTGTTGTTGTAGTTCATTCATCTAAGTTTTGATCACTTGAGAGTTTTCTTTATTGTTTTTCGTTCGCCTAGGCATGAGTTTTGTCTTTCATGACTCTGCTCTTTTTCATGTGTGATTTGTGTGTGTGTGTGTGTGTGTGTGTTGAAGTTTGGAAGGGCATTTCCCGCCTTACTATTTTCACTACTGGAATCAGGGAATTTGCCGTCTGCCATCTCTTTGTCGTCCGCTAGCGGACGGCAAAGAAGGTCTTTGCCATCAGCTATCAAGAAGCAGACGACAAACAAATGGCAGACGTCAAAGAAGGTCTTTGTCATCGGTCATTTCTTTGCCGTCCGCGGGCTGACGGCAACGAATCTTTGCCGTCCGCTGGCTGACGGCAAAGAGGGAGGTGGCACCCACTAACGAAAAAACTTAACGTCCCCCCTCTTTGCCGTCCACAGCAGACGACAAAGATAAAGGAAAGCGGACGACAAAGGAGGAGCGGACGGCAAAGGCTAACCTAACTAACCTACCTAACGCCCGCCCCCGCCCGTTACTCTCTCTGTTCTCCCTCTCTCCTCCCCGACGCCCACATCCAGCCACCGCGCCGCCCCCGCCACCCGGCGCCGCCCCCGCCCCCGCCGCCCTGCGCCGCCCCCGCCACCGCCCCTGCCGCCCCGCCACCGCCCCCTCCCCCACCCGACGACGCCCCACCATCTCGCCGCCCCGGCGCCGCCCCCGCCATAGCCCCCGCCACCGCCGCCCGGCACCACCCCCGCCACCGCCCCCCGCCCCTGCCGCCCGGCGCCGCCCCCGCCCCCGCCCGGAGCCGCCCCCGCCCCCGTCGCCCGCCCCGCCGCCCGGAGCCGCCCCTTCCACTACCCCCGCCCCCACCGCCCGGCCGTCCCACTGCCCGAGAGCCCCGCCGCCCCCACCCGCCCACCACCCCGGCGCCAGCGTCGCCCCCGGCTCCAGTGAGTATTTTTTTCTTCTTTTTTTTTCTTTTTTTGCTGTTTAATTGATGTTTAATTGTTAGTGTTAGTGTTAGTGTTAGTGTTTTTTCTTTTGTTTAATTGTTAGTGTTAGTGTTAGTGTTAGTGTTTTTTCTTTTGTTTAATTGTTAGTGTTAGTGTTAGTGTTAGAAAAGAAGAAGATTTACTGTTAGTGTTAGAAAAAAGAATATGTAGAAGAAAAGAAGAAGAAGAAGAAGAAAAGAAGTAGAAGTAGAAGAAGAAGAAAAGAAGAAAAGAAAAGAAGTAAAAGAAGTAGAAAAAGATGAAAAAAGAAGAAGAAAAGAAGTAGAAGAAGTAGTAGAAGAAGAAAAGAAGAAAAGAAAAGAAATAAAAGAAGTAGAAAAAAGACACCCCGACACCCCGACACTCCGACACGACACCCCGACACCCCGACATGACACCCCGACACCCCGACACGACACCCCGACACCCCGACCCCGACACCACAGCCCGACACCCCGACCCCCTGACCCCGACACCCCGACCCTGAGACCACATCCCGACACCCCGACCCCGACACCACACCCCGACACCCCGACCCCGACACGACACCTCGACACCCCGACCCCCTGACCCAGACACCCCGACCCCGACACGACACCCCGACCCCGACACGACACCCCGACCCCGACACGACACCCCGACCCCCTGACCCCCTGACCCCGACACCCCGACCCGACACCACACCCCGACACCCCAACCCCGACACCACACCCCGACACCCCGACCCCGATACCACACCCCGACACCCTGACCCCAACACCACACCCCGACACCCCGACCCCGACACCACACCCCGACACCCCGACCCCCTGACCCCCTGAGCCCGTCATTGATTATAGTGATGATGATGATTATGCATTTATTGATGATATTGATCGAGATTATTAGTACGTAGTGTCAGGTATTCAATTTTTTTATGTTGTACTTGATGATGATACACTTAAGTGATATACATATTATTATTCATGTCGGTATTTTTTTATGTTGTACTAATTTCGTTTACTCTTTGTTATGGCAGGTGTTGAAAGATGGTGGGCGCTGGTCGGGAGCGCTCCGAGGACCCTTCTTCATCGGCGCGTGGTGCGAGGTCTTCTATTCCACACGCACCTCTCCGCCGAGCGTTGCTAGACAGTATGGCGACACCGCCGGGCCCTTCTTCGTCGACCGCGGTGATGAGCAGGGGACGAGGTCAGAAGAAGAGAGGAGCTGGAGCACGTGGTCGCGGGAGAGGAGGTAGGGTGACTGCCAGGGCGCCTTCCTCGCCGCCACCCCCAACTGTTTCACCCGAGCACGTGACTACTAGGGTGGACTCGTCCGAGGAGGAGGCTACACAGACTCCGGTCCACAAGCCTTCAGTCCACGGGCCTTCGGCCCATGAGCCTTGGGTTGACGGGCCTTCGAGCCACGGGAGTTCAGCCCACGAGACCTCGGAGGAACGCACGTCTAGATGGGGTACCTTGCCGGATTAGCCTAAAGGGCCGAGTGGCCATGCTGATGATGGCGGGGAGCCGACTGATATTGAGGAGGAGGGGGGCACCATCTACCAGCGTGGTTGTACACGGCTCCCGGACGTGCCGTCGACCCGCGAGCAGAGGTTGTTGATTTTTTCTGATGGGGAGAGGTAAGTGCATTTAATCTTTTTGTACCCTTCTGCACTCACGTTTCTTGCCTTGTCATGCTGCAGGGGTTGGGACCACCATCATAGTGTCCGCCGGCCCAACTCCGTCCTTGGAGTTCTTTGTCGGCAAAACTTCCCGGGGTTTGTCACGTTGCCTGGTGAGGGTCGGCTTCCAGAGCTTGGATTGAGTTGGGAGCACTACTTGGCTGCCTCGGCCCCGCCGGGTGAGATTATCGACGGTGTCTTGTGCAAGATGAGGGCAGACGTGGTGATTAGAAAGTTCTGGGTAATTTCTCCTTTACATAATTAAAAATCTTCAACTAGCTAGTTATTAATTGTACTAATCAATATTGTCTCATTTGATTGCAGACATTCTATAGGTGTGAGGAGGGATACGAGGAGGAGGCGGCAAATGTTATCGATAACCTCTGCAAGCGCCTACTGCAGAACTTACGGCATGAGGCTCGGGTGCAGGCTGTTCGAGACTACTACGCCTTGCGTGGTATCAAGAAGACCAAGCCGGCATGCCGCGAGAAGTTCTTGAGTAAGGAGGAGTACATGAAGGTAATTCTTAAGGCCTTGTACTTTACTTCCTTCATTTAGTAATTCATAGCCGTAGCGCTCAAGTTTCTATTTCCTAACTTAGGCCCATCCGAGATGGTGTGCGGATCAGATGGATTGCTGGGAGGTGTTGGTCAATGAGTGGTGCTCAAAAGAATGGCTAGCCCTCCACAACGAGGCCAAGGACAAACGTGCCCAAATGGAAGGTGTGCCACACCATCAAGGCAGCTCCAACTTATATCAGTACGGGCGGAACTGGGTATGTGGTTTGCTTCATGATTCATGCAATTCGTTCATCATGCTAGCTTTAGCCCTTTAATTACTAATTTACTTTGTTTCTCTCTTTCAGACACGCTACAATAAGGCGGATAAGTTGCCAGAGGTGTACAACCTGTATGCCATGGACCACACTGGGTCTTACAAGAAAGTCAAGGCATTCTCTGCGTCTGACCTCGATGATCCAAAACACTTCACCAACATCTCCTCCCACGACAAGCTCATGAAATATAGAGACCAGGGGAAGGCGAGGAAAGGGGAGGACTTTAACCCGAGCCAAGGTCCCATTGATACAGAGCTGCTGATGATATCTGGTGGCGGGAGGTCCAATGGCTCCATAGCCATGGGAGATGGACTTATCCATTGTCCTAGCACTCTCCCGGAGATCAAGGCGCGTCAGTCGAGCTCCGCTCCTGAGATAAGGCCTCGTGAACGGCCAGTCCAACTCGCCTTCAAGGTTAGTTATACGTTCTCAGCTATCTTTCTCCATTACATTGTGTGCGCTTCCATCAATGATTACAAATGGTAACGAGGAGTGGTGTTGCAGGCTGCTATACAGAGTGAGAGAGATAGAATGGAGAAACTTCTGGCGGAGGCGGCGGAGAGGCAGCGGGAGTTGGAGGAGAGGACGACAAAGATGTTCGAGGAGGAGAGGGCACGAAATGACATGCAAGCAAGGGCCATGTATGAGCTCCTTGTGGTAAGTTTTTTCTACACATTAGCCAAAACATTCATGTAGTATTTGTCTCATTACTAACTAGTATGACTGAGTCGTCAAAACCAAATGTGCAGTCTGTGTGCGAGAAGTCCGGTCAGATCGCTCCGCCGATGCCAGTGATTGCTCCTGGGACCACGGTGAGTTTAATTTGAATGGACATTACTTGCTAGTCTTAACATTTGAGTGTCATCATGCTAACGAGACATTGGAAATGATCTTTGGTGTAGCGTAACTCCAGACAAGCATCGCACGATCCTTCTCCAGCTACTGGCACGAGCCACCCCGCTACTACACCTCCATGATCACGGTAAGTGTCTCTAGTGTTTTGCTTAACAAATGCATAAAGACCTAGACTTAGCTTTATTTCCTCCAATGCTTACCATAATGACTTATAGTTAGCTTCTTTTCCTCCAAAATGACTTAATAAGCTTACTGACCTCCAAAACCATCTATTTTACCCATGTTAGCTATAAAACGATCTGTACTTAGCTTACTTATGTAAAAAATGGCATAATTAGCTTAGTTAGCTCATAAACAATCCCATTTTACCTAAGTTAGCTCTAAAATGACCCATTTTACCTTACTTAGCTTATAAATGATCCATTTTACCCAAGTTAGCTCTAAAATGACATATTTTAACTAGATTATATCCTAAATGATTCATTTTACGTACGTTAGCTCTAAAATGACCCATTTTACCTAGGTTAGCTCCAAAATGACCCATCTTACCTATGTTAGCTCTAAAATGATGCATTTTACCCAAGTTGGCTCTAAAATGATCCATTTCACCTACGTTAGCTCATAAATGATCCATTTCACCTATGTTAGCTCACAAACGATCCATTTTACCTAGGTTAGCTCCAAAATGACCCATCACACCTAGGTTAGCTCTAAAATGATGCTTTTTACCTAAGTTAGCTCATAAACGATCCATTTCACCTAGGTTAGCTCCAAAATGACCCATCTTACCTAGGTTAGCTCCAAAATGACCCATCACACCTAGGTTAGCTCTAAAATGATGCTTTTTACCTAAGTTAGCTCATAAATGATCCATTTCACCTAGGTTAGCTCCAAAATGACCCATCTTACCTAAGTTAGCTCCAAAATGACCCATCTTACCTAGGTTAGCTCCATTTCACCGAAGATAGCTCAAAAACGATCCATTTCACCTAAATTAGCTCATAAATTATCCATTTCACCTAAGTTTGCTCATAAATGACATATACTTCTTGTTCTACTCTTCTTCTTGTAGTCACATTTTTCTAACTTTCTTATTTGCCATTTTGCAGATTTCATTCACTTCACGGAAGCTAGCTTGCTATGATGGAGTGCTTGTTTTTTTCATTCTCTTCAAGTATTCTTTTAGCTTGCTATCTAGATAAAACTTTGCATTGTAATATGTATGGATGGAACAATGTGTATGCGCTACTTGGTATGTATGAATGGATGGAACTATATATGTATGTACGATGAAACTTATGTGCTAGATATGTCATATGTTTGCTGTTAAATAGCCCTATGAAATATATTTTTATGTCATATATATTTGCTGTGAAAATTGTTGGACTTAAAAAAAAAGGAAAAAAGAGGCAATGCAGGATCTTTGCCGTCAGTCACTGATGGCAAAGCAACCTTTGCCGACAGCCGCGGACGGCAAAGAAGCCACGCGGCGGCCATTTGTGCTTCCTTGTGGGCTGACCCATTTGGTCAGTTTGCCTACAGCGGCGGACGGCAAAGTCTTTGCCTACAACAGCAGACGGCAAAGGCTTTGCCTACAGCGACGGACGGCAAAGGCTGCCGTTAGCCACCTAATGAACTAACAACGTATTTATTGCCGTCTTCTTTCTTTGCCATCCGCTGCTGATGGCAAAGGCCCCTTTGCCGTCAGCCTTGAAAAGCAGACGGCAAATTAGCTCTTTGCCGATCCTTACTTTGCTGGAGCCTTTTGCCGTCCGCGGCAGACAGCAAAGACCTTTGCCGTCCGCCGTTCCTGCCTTTGCCGTCCGCCATGGCTGATGGTAAAGTAGCTGATTCCTGTAGTGTTTGGTGATGATGACAACTCACCTTATGGTCTAATCATGTGCCAACTTTTTAGGTACATTTTGTTTGGTATAGGTCGATTCGGCATTCCCTCCGGACGGAAAAGAATGAAGACGGTGTTTTCTACGTGTTTCTTTCTTTGTTCATAGGAAACCCATACTATTAAGAGAGAATCCACATTGGAAGGTACTGGTTGAATGAATGCACGTACACATTCCTTCTCCACCCATCGCATATCCTTCCGTTCATAGAGAGAGAGGTCCTCAAACTCTTAGCAAAGCAGTGGTTTATACTCCCTAGCAGTTGTACTGCTGGGCCAAGCGGTAGTGGTTATACCGCATGGTCGGTACGTTTGGTGCAACTACCACCCAGGGGTGATACCCTGGGGTTGCTGATCTCAGGTTGATGCCAGCGGTTGTACCGCTGCCTCCAGGCGGCTGTGCCGCTTATGATCTGGCCAACCCTGGAGAGTAGCTTCACACGGTTGTACGGGCCTAGTACCACCCTACCACTGGGCTGGGCTCTGTTATGGGGCGGTTCTCGGGTGGTGGTGGCATGGTTGTTGAGGGAGTCCCGGACTAGGGGGTGTCCGGATAGCCGAACTATCATCATCGGCCGGACTCCAAGACTATGAAGATAGAAGATTGAAGACTTCGTCCCGTGTCCGGATGGGACTTTCCTTGGCGTGGAAGGCAAGCTTGGCGATAGGGTACGTAGATCTCCTACCTTTGTAACCGACTTTGTGTAACCCTAGCCCTCTCCGGTGTCTATATAAACCGGATGGCTGTAGTCCGTAGGACGAACAACAATCATACCATAGGCTAGCTTCTAGGGTTTAGCCTCCTTGATCTCGTGGTAGATCTACTCTTGTAACCCACATCATCAATATTAATCAAGCAGGACGTAGGGTTTTACCTCCATCAAGAGGGCCCAAACCTGGGTAAAAACATCGTGTCCCTCGTCTCCTGTTACCATCCGCCTAGACGCACAGTTCGGGACCCCCTACCCTAGATCCGCCGATTTTGACACCGACATTGGTGCTTTCATTGAGAGTTCCTCTGTGCCGTCGCGATAAGGAAGGATGCCTTTTCTAGTCTTTAAAGACGGCACCGTCATCAAGGGAGCTTTGTCCGCCGGCCAAACTGTCCGGCTAGGTGGTTTTCTTATGACCGCCTGTTCGGCCACCGCTCCGACGATGACCTCTCAGGTCATCAAAAGCGATCTTCACGTCAGCTCGGAATTCGCCGAGCAGTTAGATCCGATTGAGCTCTCCTCTGTAAAAGAGCTCTTGGATCGCATCGCCGCCCTGGGAGTCGCTACAGACTATGATCAGATTGGGCTTAAAACTGATCTGAGAGAGATTAACTCTCCTCAGGCTACCCACCACGTTGTCGTGGTAGAGGGACAATGCGGATTCCCGATCCCTCCAAGCCGGATTCCCGCGGAGGGATGGACGCTAATCAAATACTGAACTTAGAGTCAGGCATCGGACTAGATTCGTTGGAAAGCATCCAGCAAGTCAAGCTTCCAAATCCAGAAACTTCTTGGCCTTTGAGCCTCAGATCGGGCGGGGTTCCAAACTTGATTCCACCCGACCACCCAAACATAAGCGATCTCTCTCGAATACGCCAAGAGCCCGATGAAACAGTACATCATTACTGGGCCAGATTCCTCCCGGTTATGAACAGGATAAAGGACTGCCGCGAAGAAAGCGCAATTTCAATTTTCTGCAACAATTGCACGGACAAGGGAATCATGAACACCATAAGTCGTCGCGAAGTTACACGCTTCGTCGACCTAGCGACCATCATACAAAAATACTGTGCGGTGGAGAGTGCCAGGAACACCGAAGCTAGGTTTTGGGACAGTCCTGCCTTGACTACAACCCTAGTCCAAAGTAAAAGGGTGCGCCATACTCAAGCACCTGGGTTAAAAACCAAAAAGCAAAAACCCCCTAAAGGGCATGGAACCGTACTGGAGGGCTGGCTCAACGGACCCTGCAAAATCCACAGTACGGAGGGCGCCACTCCAACACACAGCCTTCGAGCATGTTGGATACTATGGCAGGTGGCCAAAAGTGGCGAGGCTTTTTAGCCCCGGGCAAACAGCCCAGCAGTACCGGTACGGTATTAACAGTCTTCGAGACTTTCGCATCAAATAACATGCGAAAACGAACAATCCGCGGCCTCGCCGAAGTCTACCAAGTAGCAACAGCAAATCCATGGAGTGACATGGCTATCACCTCCAACGCCAGCGATGAACCTAAATTCCGAACAGCTAGAGCACCAGCCGCATTGGTCCTCAGTCCGATAGTGGACGGCTTTCGCCTTACCAAGGTACTCATGGATGGCGGCAGCGGATTAAACCTCATCTACAAGGAAACCCTTCAAAAAATGGATATTGACTGGAGCCGCATCGAGCGAAGCAGCACAACCTTCAGAGGGATAATCCCTAGCTGAGAAGTACGCTGCACAGGAAAAATCACACTAGATGTAGTGTTCGGCTCACCGGGCAATTACAGGTCCGAGGAGGTCACGTTCCAAGTGGCCCCATTTGGCAGCGGATATCACGCTTTGTTAGGGCGAGAGGCATTCACAATCTTCCAAGCTATACCCCACTACGGGTACATGAAGCTCAAAATGCCCGGACCCAATGGGATAATCACTCTTGCCAGTGATCCAGATACAGCACTCCGTGCTGAAAATAAGACAGCCGCACTGGCCCTAGAGGCGTTGTCCGAAGCCCTAGCGGCAGAGGAACTAACTACGCTGCGCTCCACGGTGGATAGGGACGATGTGATACTCGATAAGAGGTCCAAGTCCACCTCTTTTAAACCAGCAGACGAAATAGTCAAATTTCAGGTCCATCCAACGGACCCCACAAAGACGGCCTCCATTGGGGCACAATTAAGTCCTGATGTTGAAGCCGCACTACGAGAATTCCTTCGGGAAAATTGGGACATTTTTGCCTGGCACCCTTCAGACATGCCAGGAATCCCACGCAGGCTGGCAGAGCACAGCCTAAACATCCTAAAAGGATTCAAGCCGGTCAAACAAGCTCTTCGGCGATTTTCCGAACCCAAAAGACAGGCAATGGGAGAGGAGCTAGCCAAACTCTTAGAAGCTAGATTCATCAGAGATATAAAACATCCGGACTGGCTAGCCAATCTAGTAATGGTACCAAAAAGGACAAATCCTGGCGCCTCTGCGTCGATTTTAAAGACCTTAACAAGGCCTGTCCAAAGGACCCTTTCCCCCTCCCTCGCATCGACCAAATCATCGATGCTACCGCAGGGCACGATTCATTGTGCTTCCTCGACGCATACTCCGGATACCATCAAATCAAGATGGCGGAGAAAGACCAGGCCGCAACGGCATTCATTACTCCATATGGGCCATTCTGCTTCAACACAATGCCCTTCGGACTCAAAAACGCCGGCGCAACATATCAGCGCATGATTCAAACATGTCTGGCTACCCAGATAGGCAAAACAGTAGAGGCATACGTAGACGATGTGGTCGTCAAGACCAAACACGTCGAAACTCTAGTAGAAGACTTGAGGGTGACATTCGACAACCTCCGAGCATATGACATTAAGCTCAATCCGGAAAAATGCGTCTTCGGCGTACCAGCCGGAAAGCTCTTGGGCTTCATCGTATCCGGTAGAGGAATTGAAGCAAACCCGGCCAAAATCCGAGCTCTGTCACAATTGGATATTCCAAAGGACCTCAAGCAAATACAAAAACTAACCGGATGCGTAGCGGCCTTAAGTCGCTTCATCTCCCGTTTGGGAGAAAAGGCTCTGCCCCTCTACCGCCTCCTCCGGCGCACCGAACATTTCGAATGGACGGATGCTGCCACAGCCGGACTCGAAGAAATAAAGGCCATACTGGCAACAAATCCGGTCCTGGCCGCACCCAACCTGGGCGAACCTATGTTATTATATATCGCAGCAACACATCAAGTTGTCAGCGCGGTACTCGTCGTCGAGCGAGAGACAGAAGGGCACAGATTCCCTCTTCAAAAACCAGTGTACTACGTATCCACTGTTCTAACTCCATGCAAGTCCCGGTACCCACATTATCAAAAGATAGCGTATGCGGTGTTCATGGCATCCCGGAAGCTGCGACACTACTTTCAAGAGTGTTCCATAACGGTGGCCTCCGAAGTACCTCTCAACGATATTATAAACAATCGCGACGCAACGGGCAGGATTGCAAAATGGGCTATTGAGCTCTTACCATTTGACATAACCTATAAACCACGGCGAGCTATAAAGTCGCAGGTTCTGGCTGACTTCGTCGCCGAATGGACCGAAGCCGAACTCCCTAAAGAGTACGGCGCATACTCCAATTGGATCATGCATTTCGACAGATCCAAAATGTTGGCTGGCTTGGGGGCTGGCGTCGTCCTGACGTCCCCAACTGGAGACACAATCTAATACATACTTCAAATAATGTACATGGACTCCAACAACGCAGCCGAATACGAGGCCCTTCTGCATGGCCTCCGGATGGCAATCTCCATGGGCATTCAACGCCTAGAGGTGCGCGGGGATTCAAACCTCGCAATATCCCAAGTAAATGGAGACTTTGACGCCAAAGATCCAAAAATGGCAGCTTACCGCAACACCGTCCTAAAAATGTCAGCTCGGTTCGAAGGACTCGAATTCCACCATGTAGCCCGGGATAATAACCAGGCAGCAGACGTGTTAGCGCGCATCGGCGCGAAGCGAGACGCCATCCCTCCAAACATCTTCCTGGAACGGCTCTTTAAGCCATCCGTGTTATGGGAAGAGGAGTCCGGAAATAACAATCCGGAGCCAGCTGCATCACCTAACTCAGACCATTCTGACACAATCGGCGGCTCAGCCATTGAAATAACACCTTCAGCTCACGAAATAATGGCAGTAATTGCCCCGTGGACAGAACCATTCCTAGCCTACTTAATTCGGCAGGAACTTCCCGAAGACCAAAATGAGGCCCGCTGCATAGTTCGGTGATCTAAAGCCTACAAGGTCCATGAGGGAGAACTTTATAAGAAAAGCACAACCGGAGTCCTTCAAAGGTGTATCTCCGAAGAGGAGGGGCGGAATCTCCTGGCTGAAATTCACGCCGGACTCGGCGGGCACCATGCTGCAGCCCGGGCCCTTGTAGGCAAGGCCTTCCGTACAGGATTTTATTGGCCGATAGCCCGGGCAGATGCTCAAGACTTAGTCCAACGATGCATCGGTTGCTAGCTCTTTGCTAATGAGAGCCATATGCCACCCACCGCCCTCAAAACTATACCCATTACCTAGCCGTTTGCGGCCTGGGGGCTTGACATGGTTGGACCCCTTAAAGGGGGAACCCACAAGCACAAATACTTATTGGTCATGGTGGACAAATTCACCAAATGGATTGAGGCCAAGCCGGTTAAAACGGCAGAATCCGGACCGGTGATAGACTTCATATCCAGGGTAGTACACCGTTTTGGCGTCCCTCACAGCATCATCACTGATAACGGCACGAACTTCACGGCCGACGAGGTTAAACTCTGGTGCAAAAACATGGGCATCAAGCTCGATTACGCTTCAGTCTATCACCCCCAAACTAACGGTCAAGTCGAGCGAGCAAATGGTCTAATCATGAGCGGCATCAAACCCAGACTAGTGCGGTCCCTCAAGGAATCTAACACGCACTGGGTAGAGGAGCTCGACTCTGTACTCTGGGGGCTGCGGACCACGCCAAACCGAACTACTGGATTCACACCATTTTTCATGGTATACGGCGCAGAGGCAGTTCTGCCCTGTGATATAATTCATGACTCACCTCGTGTGCGCATGTACGAAGAAAGAGAAGCCGAGTTGGATCGGCAGGACAGTTTGGACGCCTTAGAGGAGGAGCGGGACGTGGCAAAGGCTCGTTCCGCATTTTATCAGCAGCAGGCTCGAAGATATCAAAGCAGAGAAGTACGGGCCAAAACTTACAATGTCGGCGAACTCGTTCTACGCCTGCCGGACAAGAAAAAGGACAAACTTAAGCCCAAGTGGGAAGGTCCCTTCATCATCGACCAAGTCCTGACCGGCGGAGCATACCGTCTACGTAAAGCATCTGACAACCGACTCGAGCCGAACCCATGGAACGCAGCCCGTCTCCGAAGATTCTACGCCTAAACACCGGACTCAGAGTTCGTCTCACTCCCCCGTCCACCTTTTTATATTTTTACTGTCTCTTGTCCCCCTCCTTCTTCCCACCTTTTTTTTCTCAATACCTTTTATAGGCTGATTTGCGCTTTGTTCGCACACACTTGATGTGCTCCTAGCACTCATTATACCTGGGGGCTTCTTTACCAGAAGCTTATTAATATGGGCTTCACGCCCAATACATGTGTCATACTTCCGCATGTACCTTTTATTCACCATTATATGCATCGATATGACTTAAGTTTTGGCCAAGCTGGGTTGCCTGGCTCCTGTGCTTACCCCTACGTTCCCGATTGTTCGGCTAGGAGGTAAAGGGAGCACCTCTGCGATTGTTACTGCCGGGTCAGCCGGATGTGTACCTCAGACTGGGTGAAGCCGAAAGCTAGCGTTCTTAAGAGAATATTCGGTCGGTGACTTGAAAGATGATTTATTACTTACTTATTTATCTGCCCCCAGATGCTTTTTCTGCTATTTTCGCAGTCCGGCATTGCACCTTAGGGCATGCCTCCCAGGGAAAGGAACCCTTAACGGAACTATTCTCCCTGGAAGATGTTTCTTACTAACCATGTAATATAACATAACTAGTTGGGCACTTGTCTGATAAAGCAATTATGACCCCGACGCCTTGTCTCCATGCATGCCCCGGTTCTTTTATAACCGTAGGGGTATTCGGACACACTCCGGACTGTTGGGTCCCGAGGTTGAAGCGAAACGGTCCGCAAAGACAAACGATCTACAATCCGGCTAGAAGGCATCTTACATGTCATTTCAAATTACATCGTCAAACCGACTGATTGTACTCCTCCTCAATCCCATCTAACAGGCTGTCTAATTTACAGTCCTGTTGGGAATATTTCGCGGCCAGTTCTACTTGGCCGTACATCAAGCTCACAGGGATCTCCTTCCCATCAGGCCCCGCAGGTCCGACCTCGATCATGTTGTTTGGGTCAGCCTTCGGGTAGCGTGTCTTCACCATGGCCCAGGCCTCCCTGGCGCCCTGACGGCAGGCCGATATCTTCCACAAACGGAGGCGTCGCCGTGCTCCCTGAAGCTTCTCAGCAAGCTCACCAAGGCCCTCAGGTAGGGAGACGGATGGCCATAAAGCCTGAACGACGCCACTCATCGCCTGCCGAACACGTTCGAACAATTGCATCAGCTCGGGAAGTTGGTCACCTGTTGACCCAGGCATTTCCTCCGCAGGGTGACCTGTGAGCACACCTAAAGACATATTTCTGTCAATCGACTTCCTCGCCGAATTCTTCTTTTCAAAGGAATTTGCTCAAGCACTTACTATAAATGCCGCGACGAAGCCGCTGATTCTCCTTCAAGGAGCCAGACAGCTGGGCCCGAACACCTTTCAGCTCTTCTCCTAGCTGGGTGTGGGCATCTTGGAGCTTGTTTCTCTCCTGCTGCACCTTCATAAGCACCCTCTCGCCGGCCTTTAGCTGACGCAGTAGCTGTTGCTTGTCCGGATCTAGTCCAGCGCCCTCTGCAATATTATTGTCAGATTCACGCCGCACTTTGTTAATTAATTATCTTTTCAAAGTACGTCTTACCAGCGGGGGTCTCTGTGGCTCCCCCTGTAGCGGCCAGTGCGGCCTCAAGTTGGGCCTTGCACTCTTGGAGCTCCTGGGACAGATGGGTATTCTTCACCGTAAGATCCTGCATAGAAATTGATCCTTAAATCAGTTATTTTAACTATTTTAAGTCTCAGGGGCTACTGGCATATATAACTATTAAAATTACTTACACGTATGTCTTTCACATACTGCTCCGTGGCTCTGGTTAACCCATCTTGAGCGGCACGGAGGTGCGCGTTTCCCGCATCAAAGGCATTTAACGCCTCCGGGGAGAAACACGCGTCACGAAGAACTGTCCGGCGACGCCTGTGATTCATGGCGCTCTCCACCTCAGACCGGGTGGCGGACAGCCTGTCGGCATCCTCCGTCGGAGGAGCGTCCGGCTCGTGCCTTGTATTCGCCTCCCCTCCCGGGCCATGCGTTGGAGCATGGCTGGCGGAGGCTTGATTGGCAACCTCTCCGGACACTGTCCGGCGAGCGCTCTTTCTGGAAAAGTTATGAGCATTAATATACCTCCTGGGAATCCTTCCCTTAAAAATAGCGGTGCTCCGTACCGTTGCGGCGACGTTTCAGTTCGCGTCGCACTCCTCTTCCGCCTGCCGGGCCGAACTGACCCTTGTTGGTCGGCCACCGCGGGTTCGGCTTCCCGCCTTAAAGGCACCTCCTGCGATGCACCATCAGTATGGGATGGTCAGAATTGAGCACAGATCGAATGATGGTGTCAAGACCTCGGTCGTAGTCACCTGGGAGGCCAGAAATAAACTGGGGTAATCAGCCGTAATGGCGACTAAAGCATTGTCTATGCTGAGCTGGTGGAACACCCCGTCGATCAGTTCCACCGCTAAGTCCGGATCCTCTTCGGAGGCCGGATCAAGGGACCTTTCTGGATCCTCGGGTTGTGGAGCTGGGCTTTTTATGCCCTCCACATCCCGACGCAGTTCCTGTGTCAAAATCATACAATAAGACAATTGCCTTTAAAGGCACGGATCAGATATGCATGCGACCGCTTACCCAGCTCCGAGGGTTGTTCATGGAAAATCCGTTTAGAGGATTCGTGCGGAGGAAGTCCTCCTTCTCCCCCTTGTACAAGCCAGACAAGATCTTCACCAGGTCGTCGGCCGAGCCAGGTCCCTTGCGGCCGTGACGGGTGGCGTCATCGTCTCCATTGAAGTCCCACATGGGGTAGCCCCTATATTGGAGCGGCTACACCCCGCGCATAATGCATGTGGCCATGACTCCGATCATGGTTAATCCGGAATGGGCTAGCAGCCGTATGCGGCCCATCAAGTAATGGACGCTCCTATCATCTTCTCGTTGAGGGCTCCGTGGGCGCCAACTCAGGCGTTTCTTCAGTGGAGCGTTGCTGAACTCCGGAAGGCCGATTCAGACTGGATCCGGCAGCAGAGCGTCCTCCATATAAAACCACTCCGAAGGCCAGTCTTCGGACGCCTTCTTCGGGGTCCCGGACAGATATCCGGTCCCGGCGATGCGCCATATTTCGGCTCCGCCCACTTGATATATCGACCCCTTGTGAGAGCGGGGTACGAGGCAAAACAGCCTCTTCCACATCGCAAAATGGGTCTCAATGCCCAAGAACAGCTCACACAGAGCTACGAAGCCCGCGATGTGCAAAATGGAGGCAGGTGTAAGACGATGAAGCTGGAGTCCGTAAAACTCCAGGAGCCCCCGGAGAAACGGATGTATAGGAAATCCAAGTCCCCTTATTAAGTAGGGGACGAAGCACACCCGCTCTCCTTTGGAGGGATTGGGGGCGCTCTCCGCCTGCTTCCCACCCTTGTAGGTGGCTAGTCCGTCTCGAACTGGAACCATGAAAGCTGGCGGAAGATATCCCTCGATTTGGAGCGCCACTAGCTCGCTGTGTGGAACGGAGCATCTCCCCCAATCTCCTGGCTTAGGGCCGGGAGCGTGAGAGGAGGAGCCGTGTCGACTATCCATGATGGAATGGATTTTTGTCAGAGGCGCTTCGATGAGAACTTGCGGATGGAGGATGGTGTAAGCTGGATCTAGATCCTCGCCTCTCTTATTGGCGGCTCGTTCGCACGGTTAGGGGGTAAAATGTAAAAATACCCCAGCCTTTTGCATTCGTACGACACGTGGAAGAGGGCCATTATTGGGCGTAGAAGCCAAGGAGCGCAACATTTATAAGGAAGCCGAACACTATTCGACGGGAACATGAAGTTTGAAGGAGAACCCGCCTTACGACGCCGAAGACAATATACGCGCCGGACTCGTCGTCGCTGAAGCCCGGTTCGGGGGCTACTGAGGGAGTCCCGGACTAGGGGGTGTCCGGATAGCCGAACTACCATCAACGGCCGGACTCCAAGACTATGAAGATAGAAGATTGAAGACTTCGTCCCGTGTCCGGATGGGACTTTCCTTGGCGTGGAAGGCAAGCTTGGCGATACGGATACGTAGATCTCCTACCTTTGTAACTGACTTTGTGTAACCCTAGCCCTCTCCGGTGTCTATATAAACCGGATGGCTGTAGTCCGTAGGACGAACAACAATCATACCATAGGCTAGCTTCTAGGGTTTAGCCTCCTTGATCTCGTGGTAGATCTACTCTTGTAACCCACATCATCAATATTAATCAAGCAGGACATAGGGTTTTACCTCCATCAAGAGGGCCCGAACCTGGGTAAAAACATCGTGTCCCTCGTCTCCTATTACCATCCGCCTAGACGCACAGTTCGGGACCCCCTACCCGAGATCCGCCGGTTTTGACACCGACAGTTGTTCCGTTCAACTCATTTTGAGAGGTACTACTGGTGGTCCGGAGTGGTTGTACCGCTTGGGACTTAGCCACCACCCTTGCTTGCCATTAGCGGTTGCACCAGTGCAACCATCGCCCCAACTACTGCTATTAGGGTGATACCCATATGTTGTGAAGCAGTTGTTGGGCGGTGGTGACGCAGTTGTTCTTGTTGTTCTTGACAACCGGTACTACTGGTCTCGCCACCGGTTTTATCGCTTGGTAGGGTTTCTGCAGGGTGCTTGTGTTTTCTGGTTATACCGGTATGCATTAGCAATTGTACCGCTTCAGTGTAAAAACTACTGTAATGATTGGATTTGGGGGGCACTATATAAGGGGGTGGTTCTTCCACCTACCTTCTCACCTCTGTCTCTCACTATCCTCCATTAATGCCCTTCAAGCTTTCTTGCCTGATTTCTCTTCCTAACCACTCAAACTTGCTGATTTGGTAGGGATTGAAGGAGGAGACCTAGATCTACACTTCCACGAAAGAAAATTGATTCGCCCATACTTTATAGTGTGGATTTTGTTACTCTTGGGTGTTTGGGAACCCTAGACGGAAGAGGTCACCTCGAAGCCACATTGCATTATGGTGAAGATCCATGGTGGTGGGGGGAGCCTCCAATTCAGTTGTGGAGAGAGCCTCAACCTTGTTTGTAAAGGTCCGGTTGCCGCCTTCAAGGGCACCACTAGTGGAATCACAGTATCCTGCATTGTGCAAGGGCGTTAGGAGAATATGATGGCCCTAGTGGCTTTTTGGGGAGCATTGTACCTCTAGACTGTTGGAGATATGCCCTAGAGGCAATCATGTATGATGATATTTCCTATGTGTTTATGAATAAAGATAGTCCTTGGACATTATCGATGATGTGTATCAGCAAGTATGTGACTTGTTTGTGGGACTATGCATTGTATGATGAGTGTCCTAAAAGGTCCCTAGTCGAAAGGGCTGTGTGGACGCGCAGCCGACTAGACTAGCATATGACACGGTCGATGGCTCGGTCTCACTAGCCATGGAGCATTGGATGCTAACCGGATAATATGGATTTGGAAAGATCTAGTTGGATTCGACATAGTCAGATCCGAGTCGAGATAAGGTCTGAGTCGGACAGACCCAACTATCAGACGCAGCGATATGTCATCTGTGAGTCTCTAGTACAACATACGTTCTATGTCCTAAGACCTGAGCTGACACATGTACTCGAGATGGTGACAGACATGCTTTGGGCCGACCAAATGCTACTCCATGACTGGGTAGTTACAAAGGTAGTTTTCAGGTTTACCCAGTCCCATGCTGTGAGACATGGTCGAGCAAGACGGGATTTGCCCCTCCGATCAGGAGAGATATACTCTGGGCCCCTCGTGTGATCCGACCAGGATAAGCATGGCCATGTGACAAGGATTATGAGATAATTCGGATAGTGGTCGGTATCACTGGAATGAGAAAGAGGTCGGGCTAGCACAAGGATGACAGTCTCGCCTTGAGTCCGACAACATATCATGCGTCAAAGGGAACAGAAGTGTGACACGTTGTATAGGTTCGCCTAACCAGCTTCATAGTCTCCTTGATGGTCGGCACGCCTTGCTAGAGGCCGCTACCAAAAGTGCAGGTCGGAGGTGATCCGAACTGTGACCAAGCTGACTTGAACCTAAGGGGTCACGCGCTTAAGGGAAGGAACCTACGAGGTCGGTTCGTAGGACACTGGTCGGATATGATCCGAACTGGACTAGGAATGTGACCGAGTAGACTTTGGGCTTTAGGGTCCGTGCGAGGCCCAAGTGTTGAGCCCGCGACAAACGCCTATATAAGGTGGAGGTGCATCACACTTATTTGGTTGATCGCTTCGGCGCTGCGACTAGGGTTTGCATGTGTTGCGAATAGCCACCTCCACTCACCACCGACTGTGTGATCGAACCTAGCAGTCCGCCGCACGGTGTTCCTCTTGCACGCGCGGATACCGTTAGAGGCGGTTCACTTGCACCGCTCTGGCGAACTTGTATGTGGGATCGGACGACCGACTGTTTGAGGGAGATCGGACGAGGAGGAGACGATCCACGCGGACGCGCTGCCCCAACTCTTCTTCCGCTGCATGGCACTGCGTGTCTAGTGGTAATGAACTATGATTCATCTCCCGTAGCATGTTCCTGTTGTTCTGCGCGTAGGAAAATTTAAATTTGTAGTCGACGCACCCTACCATAGATCCCAACACAGACCGCTCCAACGAAGACATACTTCCCCTTAAAGGGAAGGAACTTCGGTAACACATCCTAGTCCCCACCGGCTCCACTCCTGGTTACTTCTTACCTTTACTTTGTGCAAGCTATATTTGTGTTGTATCCTTTGCTTGCTTGCTTGTGTTGTTGTTGTTAGCATCATATAGGTTGCTCACCTAGTTGTACATTTAGACAACCTATTTGTTGCTAAACCTAATTTGTTAAGAACAAATAAAAATTGGTAGTTGCCTATTCACCCCCTCTGGTCAACCATATTGATCCTTTCAATTGGTATCAGAGCCTCGTCTCTTTATTAAGGGTTTCACCATCCGAAGATTATGTGGTTGACGAACGGGGAAATGGTTGATGAAGTATATGAGGCCATGGAGTTGAACTAGGTCACCCAAGACAACTTAAATGAAGCTTTGGCTTCACTTAAGACATCTATGACGACCGAGGTCAAGTCCATGCTCAAAGAGCTCCTTGAGGGGTTGAAAACTTCTAAAGATCCACTGCAAGTGGTTAATCCAACTGCATCCGAGTCCAATGCCAATTCCGGTAAGTAAGTGCCTAATGGTACTCATACCTCCTCCCTTCATGATAAGAATGGGATGAGAACTCATGCCTCGGTTCCCCCTCCCCCGGTCTATGGAGGGTCGGTTCCCACACCTCATATTAACAACCTTGGTCCTCCTCCTAAGCTTGTGAAGACTGATTCTGCTAATTGGGTTTTTCGTATCAAGTCTCATTTGAATCACAACTCAACTAATCTTTGGAGAATCATTGAGCAAGGTTACTACCTGCATTATCCAAACAACCTCACACCAAGAGAAGAGGAAGACAATAAATACAATTACTCTTCCTTGTTCATCCTTCAATCAACAGTGCCTCCTGAAGACCTAGCTCACTTGCGCCCCTTCTCTCGTGCAAAGGATTGTTGGGAACATGTTGTATCTTTGTACAAGGGAAGCTCAAGAATTCTATTATCCAACTTTGAGGTTGTACTTGATGAGACCAATGAGTTTGTAATGAATGAAGATGAGGATCCTCGTGAGATCTACCGGAGATCGACAACTCTTGCGGTCTCCCTCCAAGATCATGGTAGCAAGGATACAAATGAAAATTGGATCACGTGCAAGTTTCTCAATGCCATCATGCTATTCAACAAGGCCATGTCCTCCATGGTCTGTCAAATACCGGACTTCCACACCTTGTCCTCAAGAGATGTGTTGGATGAGTTTATTGCCATGAACATCTTGAACAAGACCACTAATAATGCTCTTGCTCATGTCCAATGGTCAAAGAAAGTCTCACCCAACCTTTCTTTGAAGGCCAAGGCCATTCCGGAAGAAGAAGAAGAGGAGGAAGAAGAAGAGAGTTACCCTGAAGACACAAAATATGCATACCACGAGCACATGGCTCTTGCTTCTAGGCAATTTTGGGGCAACAAGAGAATCTCAAGGCCCAACTTCTCCAAGAACAACTCAAGTGGCTCAAAGGGCAAGCAATGTGTGAGGACTTGCTACAATTATGGCAACGTGAGTCACTTTGTGATGGATTGTCCTTATGAGGAGAGGGAAGACAATGGTGGCAAGCTCATTTGCAAAGACAAGGCCAAATCCTTCCCAAACAAGAACAACTTCTCCAAGAAGGTGCCACAAAATGGGTTCGCCATGATAGACTCAAGGAGGAGTTTGGCATACTCGACAAGGCTGACAAGGTCTTGAAGGGTGTTCATGCTTCTCTCAAGGAGTCTCATGATCAACTCCAAGCGAAGCTAACCAAGGATATAGCTACTTGCCCTCCCTTTGTTTTAATTGATAATACCCATGCTACTAACCCGTGTTGTGAGCATGTGCATCTTATGCAGGAGAATGCCAAATTGAAAGAGCAACTTGAGAAAGGTCTTGTAACTTGCATACAAGGTGAGAATAACCTCAATGGCCTTTTGAGCAATCAAAAGGAAGTTGTGTAAAAGGAAGGGCTTGGGTTTGCAGCCAAGTGAAATAAGAAGAAGAACAACAACAAGACCAAGCAACCTCTCCTGCTCAAAGAAGTCTTCATAATGGTGGGGGGAGGTTGCTCATGAGAAGAAGAAGGACATTGGTGTGGGTGGTAATGCCAAGAATGGCCAGACCACCCCTCCTAACAAAGATAGCGACTTTAACCCTTGTTATGTTTTATGTTGTGCTAGTGATGCACATGTTTATGCCAAATTTTATGGTTCTTCTTATCAGTACATTGAATGGTCTATTTGGGTTCCTAAGATCCTTGTTGCTAACCTCAAAGGACCCATTCAAAAATGGGTACCTAAATCCAAGCATTGATCTCTTGTAGGAGTTTGCTTTCGGTGGGGTGTCATGGTTGCTCGATAGTGGAGCAACAAATCATATGACTGGGAACAAGGACTTGGTGGTGGATGTGCAACCAAGCCCATCTATGCCTAGTCATGTCCAATTCGGTGATGCTTCGACATCTAAGGTATTGGGTCTTGGCAATGTGGTCATCTCTCAAGATTTATCTATTGAGAAGGTCATGCTTGTTGAGATCCTTGCATATAATTTACTTTCCGTCCGTTAACTTGCACTCATGGTCTTTGCAACATTCTTTGATCTTGACACCATGGCCCTTTTGTGGAGGAAGACTCTTAAAGTAGATTTTGTTGAGCATGTCGAGAACAGTCTCTATGTGCTTAACTTTTCAGAGCGACCCACTAAGACCGCGACTTTCCTAATTGCTAAAGTTGATGTGGGATGGCTTTGGCATCACCGACTAGCCCACGTCAATATGAGATCTTTGCAAAGTCTCCTCAAAGGGATCATGTTCATGGACTAGCAAATGTGAGTTTTGTCAAAGATCGTTCTTGCAGTGCTTGCATTGAAGCAAAGCTACATGAAACGACTCACCAACCCATGACTATCATCTACTCAAAGAGGCCCTTGGATCTCCTTCACATGTATCTCTTTGGTCCTCCATCCTTTGATAGTCTTGGGGGAAGAAAATATTTCTTGGTGGTTGTGGATAATTACTCAACATATACATGGGTATACTTCTTCAAGAGGAAGAGTGAGACCCAGCAAACCATCATAGACTTTGCAAATGAAGCTCAACGTCAACATGACGCAAAGATATTGATGATCTATAGTGATAATGACACCGAGTTCAAGAACTACACCTTGGATGAGTTCCTTTGTGATGAGGGGATCAGGCATCAATACTCCACACCTTATACCCCTCAACAAAACGGTGTGGCGGAGAGGAACAACATGATGTTGATGGATGCGACAAGGACCATGATGGCGGAATTCAAATATCCATACAAATTTTGGGCCGAAGCCATCAACAATGCATGTCATGCATCCAATCGGCTCTACCTCCGCAAAGGCTTGAACAAGACTCCATATGAGATACTTACCGTTAACAAGCCCAACCTCAAGTACTTTTGGGTGTTCGGGTGTAAGTGTTTCATTCTCAAGAAATTTATTCGTTTGTCTAAATTTGAACCTAGAGCTCAAGAGGGCATATTTGTTGGTTATGCTACAAACTCTCATGCTTACCGTGTCCTCAAAGAGTCCAATGGGCTCATTGAGGAGATGTGTAACGTGGAGCTTGATGAAAATAACAGCTCCCAAGTGGAGCAAAGTGGTCTTTGTGATGTAGGTGATGAAGTTCCTCATCAAACCATAAGAAGATTGGAGATTGGTCAAATAATCCCCATTGAGGAACCCCTTGTGGCCGAATGAGAAGGACAATGATCTACACAAGTGGAGCCATCACTGACGCTAGACCCACATGCTTCTGAAGAACAAAGTGAAGGCCCTTAACCAAGTGAACAAGATCAAGGGCAACATTAGCCTCATGATGATGGTGATGCACCAAGTGATGCCCAAGATCAAGTTCATGACTCCAAGAAAGCTCAAGATTGAGAGGAAGGTCAAGACCAAGAGCAAGCTCAAGATGATCATGATGACACTCCTCAAATGGCTATTGAGGAGCTATTGGAGCGTCGTGCCACCAAGGTGGCTTCCAAGCTTAAGCATCACGAACATGTTATGGGGAATGTGCTTGGAAGGTTGAGAAAAGTGGTAACTACTCATAGACAATTAACAAACTTTTGTGAGCATCACACATTTGTTTCTTGTGTTGAACCCCAAAAGGTACATGCAGTGCTCGAGGACTCGGATTGGCTTGAAGTCATGCATGATGAGCTCAACAACTTAGATCACAACAAAGTGTGGCAATTGGAGCCACGACCAAAGGAGAACCATAATGTCATTGGAACCAAATGATCTTCAAGAACAGATAAGATGTGAACAACGTCGTCACTCGCAATAAGGCAAGATTGGTAGCACAAGGCTACTCCCTAGTCAAGGGTATCGAATACGGTGAAACCTTTGCTCTTGTTGCTCGCCTTGAATCTGTTCGCATCTTGCTTGCATATGCATCTCATCATGATTTTAAGTTGCAAAAAATGGATGTGAAGAGTGCATTTCTTAATAGTCCTCTTAATGAGTTGGTATATGTCAAGCAACCCCCTGGGTTCAAGGATCCCAAGTTCCCCAATCATGTATATAAGCTCGATAAGACACTCTATGGCCTTAAACAAGCCCCACGTGCGTGGTATGAGCAACTTATTGAGTTCTTGCAAGATCGTGGGTTTGTAATTGGGCAAATTGATCCCACTATTTTCACAAAGAGGGTTAAAGGGGACTTGTTCATATGCCAAGTATATGTTGATGATATTATTTTTGGTTCTCCTAACAAAGCTTCCAACGATGAGTTTGCCGCACTAATGACTGAGAAGTTTGAGATGTCTATGATAGTAAAGTTGAAGTTCTTTCTTAGGTTCAAAGTAAAGCAAGGAAGAGAAGGAACATTCATCAACCAAGCTAAATATACCCGAGACATGCTCAAGAAATTCAAGCTAGATGATGTCAAGCCGGGCAAGACCCAATGCAAACCAAATGCAAGCTCAACATTGATCTCAATGGTAAAGCGGTGGATCAAAAGGTATATCACTCCATGATTGGATCCTTGCTTTACCTTTGTGCATCTAGGCCGGATATTATGTTGAGTGTGGGAATGTGTGCAAGGTTCCAAGCCACACTTAAGAAAAGTCACTATGTGGCGGTCAAGCGATCTTTCGATATTTGGCTCATACCCCAAAGTTTGGCTTATGGTACCCCAAATGAGCAAGATTTGATCTCATGGGATATTCAGACTCGGATTGGGCGGGAGACATTGAGGATAGGAAGTCAACTTTCAGAGGGTGCCAATTCCTTGGTCGCTCTTAGGTGAGTTGGTCTTCGAAGAAGCAAAATTGTGTGTCTCTCTCCACCACCGAGGCCGAGTATGTAGCCGCTGCAAGTTGTTGTGCACAATTGCTAGGCGTGAGACAAACTTTAAAGGATTATAGTGTCACTTGTGAAAAAGTGCCTGTTCTATGTGACAATGAAACTACTATCAAGATCTCCTACAATCCGGTGCAACATAGCAAGATGAAGCATATTGAGATTCATCATCATTTCATCCGGGATCACATCCAGGACTGGTTCTAAGGGGGGCGAGAGGGGCGGCCGCCCTGGGCCCCCAAAATAGAGGGGGCCCCTATTTGGGTATGTACGAACATAGAGCAGGTAGCACCCTTTTACCCGTCACCATTAGAGCACCACAGCCCGCCTGTCTGTGTCCTCAGGAGGAAGAAAGTTGAATCGTTTTTTTCTTTTAGCGAACTGGGCTGTCAACCTTTGTTTCTTTATCTAATTGATGGTAAAGTGCAGTGAGCTATAGTAGGTTGGGCCTATACGAAGAGTTATGTTGGTGTTTTGGACCATGCATGTGCTAACTGATCCAGTTTCGTTGGCATATTTTTGAAAGTTTTTTCCAAGTGTCATTTCCAAGGTGCCAACAAATACTTTTGGAAGTTTGATTCCAAGTGATAAATTGACATCTGATTATGCTACCATCTTTCATATCACATTTTGGTCTTAATATGTTCATATAGGCTCATTGGAGTTGTTAACTGGTTGATTACAATTTCTTTGTCACATATATTTATCTTGATGCCATTGAGTTTGCCACAGGAAAAAAATATAGCTCGACCTTGGTCAGCACCATCGATCCAAATTTGGCTTAGTTGATGGTATAGTAATATTAGCTAGATGTACCTTGCGATAGCACCATGCATGGCTGCCTATCTTTAGTGCGATTTTACCCGGAGACACCACATCATTAGCTCTGCATAGCACAACCATGTCGAGAGGCATGTCTCCAATATAAGAATCCACCACATCAAGCAACCAAATGAAATAATGACGGATAAGACATGTCTCTAGTTCTCTTTAAAAAATTGTTAGCGGTCTTGTATTATCTAAGAATACTATAATTATTTTAAGGGCCCCTATGCTCTACATTCACCCCCGACCCCTGAAATCTCAGGACCGGGCCTGATCACATAAAGAGTGGAGAGATTGAGATTATCTACGTCAACACTCAAGAGCAACTAGCATATATATTCATGAAGCCTTTGGATGATGAAGCAAGATTTCGCGAGTTAAGGCATGAGCTTAATATCATTGATTCGAGCAATGTGTCTTGAATCTAGGCACACCCCATCGCATTCATCATAATACCGTGTTCTAGGTGTAGGCATGGACATAAGGGGAGTGTTGTTCTGTCAATGAACTCTCCCTCCCCCCATTAAGCATAAATTGATCAAATATTTAAATTTCGTCATTCTTGTTGGCACTTGTGCTTCAAATATGAGTTTTGGTCATGGGCCCAAGGTTAAATCTTCGTGGTGCCATACCAATTGACTCAAACATAGGTGGCTCCGACCACCGCCCCTCTCTTCGTAAAGGGGGTTGGTTTTCATTTGACATTATTTGCTGTGACACTCCAAAATTTTTATTTGGTTTTTATCAAAAACTTTGTGGTTTTGAGGAGAGATTTTTTTTTAAAAGTGAAGCTCTATGAAAATTTGGGTTTTTCTTATCTTTGAAGCCACCCTTGGCTTTGTATTTTTGCCCATGAGATAAAACCCCTCCAAAACCTCCCCTCCCCCTTTTGATCAACCTAAATTCTCTGTCCCAACTAATCCAAACTGGTTTTGGATTTTTATTATAATTATTTTTCCCCTCAATTCAATTCTGAAAATTATTTGGAGCCTGAGGGATTTTCAAAGCAAGTACACTTTTTCATTTGAGTTTTGAACTCAAACCAATTCTCCTGGATTGTCCTTTGAACCCACAACCCAGAACCATCTTGATCCACTCCTCCTCTTCTCAAATTTTTCAAAATACAGTCTCTGCAAGTTTGGACCAGATTTGCCAAATTTGGTGAAATTCATATCCACACTGCTCCAAAAATTCCAACAAAAATCATGCAGCCTACTTGAGCAAGGAGAAGCCACTCCACCAAAAATCAGCTCAAGGAAAAATCACCAGAGGCCAATTTCATTCGGTCGAACACCTGGTGGGCACTGTTACTGTTCAAAGTTCAGAAAATTCAGTTTCAGTGTCATCTTCCGTCCGTCAGTTTCAGTCACGCGGCCACAGTGCCCTTGGCACGTTCCTCGCCGCCTATTCCTCTTGTCCGAAGCTGCACACACGTGCGTGGAGCCTTCCTGGCGTCGGTAGCGCGCTGGCTCGCCCTCGCCGGCGTCTTCTGCGGCGTCGGGACCTCCCGTGGCGGCCGACAGGAGGCACACCACGGCAGAACGCCGTTCCGCGCCGCCCATCGCTCCCTGGCTCTCCGCGTGGCCTCATGCACGCCAGCGCACGACCGTAGCACAGCCACCGTGGCCGGCAAGCACGGAACGCGCTCTCCGCCGCCGACGGGCCCGCGCCATCACCGTTCCGTCGAGCTCGCCCTTAACACCCAAACCCCGGCCAGTTTAACACCAAAACGGACCCATTGAACCTCCGTGATGACGCTCGACCCCCTAACCACCCCGACCGAGCACTGCGCCACCGTAATCGCTCGCCGGTGATCCTCGTTCACGGCAACCGCCTCGGACCGCCTATATAAAGGGGTCCCGAGCTCACTCTCGTGCACGCAGCACCCCCACTACTCACCAACACCCCGCCAGGCCACTAGGGGGACCTCGAGGAGGTCTCCTCCCCCAGCTCCGGCCGCCTCGCCCCGCCTCGGCCTCCAGCCCGATTCGTTCTGGTGAGGCCATCTCCGGCGCTCAAACCCCGTTCGTTACCCTCTCTAGCTGCCAGGAGCATGACCCCCTCTTCAATTTAACCTTTGCAGCCCTCTCCGACGAGCCCCTCGACCACCCGAGCCGCCGTCCGCCGGAGCAAAGCTCGCCGTCGACGTGGTGCTCGCCGACCGACTCCACCACCATCAACTGACGCGGAAGGGTGCCCTGAGCACGGAGGTACTCCCCGATCTCTCTGCCTCGCCGTGGATCGCCGCCGGCGACCACCGCGGCTCTCGGGCGCCGGCGAACTCTGCCGCCCCGTTTGAACATTTGAACCTGACGGGTGGGACCCCACCGTCAGCCTCTCTGCTCTCTCTTTCGAATCGTTTTCTGGAAGCGCCTTCGGGCAGAATGCGTTTTCTCTTCGGGCTGGCGTAGTCGCTACCGAAGCGTTTTCTGTTTTTATAAACTAGCCCCTGGAAATCTTCTGTTTCATTACAGATAAGTCCCTGGACAAAAACCCTTATAACTTTTAATCAGAAAAGTATTTTTGATTGATTCTTTTTCTGTTCTCTTTAAAATTTTGTCTAGTTTTTTATCAGATTTATTTGAAAAATATTTGGTTTACCTTCTGTGCACTCCTTGGTATTTACGTTAGCGCATATATTTTCTTTAAACCGTAGATACCGAAGGAGGTGACGGAGCCGCGAACTTCACCGAGCTAGGCTCCGACTACTCTGAACCAGGCAAGCATGTTTGAACTTTTGATATGATGAGTGTCTTGGCATGTTTTGCATTTAGTTAGTTTCATGGCATGTTGGTGAGCATACCGATGAACGTTATTTTATGTGATAATAAGGTGAGTGAGTTCGATGATCCATACGTGGATGAATGTGAATATGAATGGCCATGTGTTGGCATGAGGATGGGTACGATGGCAGTGTTGTAGCATGCCAGTCTTACGCCAGACTATGTGACTTCAGTGTCAAACCATATCGGTCCAGTACCTATCATTTCCTTCCTTGTACTACCACATGTTTTCCGCAAGGAATATGGTTTAGTAAGTTGCAAACCGCTTTCATGGTACACACCAAAGAGGAGAGGCCGTGATGATGGTTCCATGGCCCTGGATTAAAGCCAGTCATCCGGTCAGGGGGCATGGGTGTTTCCGGTTGGGACCGAGAGGGGGGCACCCCTTAGAGCGCGCGTATATAAATTTGATCCCATGCTATTCGAGATTGTGATCTCCCCGTCTCAAAAGTTTTTCTTGGACGATGACTAGGGTGATTCCTAGCATCGAGAGGTAGGATGGGTGTGTACCGGTTAGCTGTGTTTTCTTCCGAAATACCATAAACGGAACTAGTCCTTCGTGACTACGGAAATCCGTTGGCTGTGGGAAAAATTTTGTACAAACTCTGCAGAGTCATATATTCCTCCAAATCATCTCTTCCATGTCAAGTTTCGTTCCATCTTATCCTAATCAATTGTCAGCTTTGATGACAGAGACTCCGGTGAATCGCATGAGTGCTAAGTCCGATTGAATGATTATCCCTGTGGATGGACTAACCCGTTTATTCTCATGGATTGAATGTTTATTATGAGTATTGTTTACTGGTGAATTTAAAGCCCTTTCTGCGATGTCGCTCAGACGTCCGACTGTGGCATTTCTTTTAAAGCCCTTTCTGCGATGTCGCTCAGACGTCCGACTGTGGCATTTCTTTTAAAGCCCTTTCTGCGATGTCGCTCAGACGTCCGACTGTGGCATTTCTTTTAAAGCCCTTTCTGCGATGTCGCTCAGACGTCCGACTGTGGCATTTCTTTTAAAGCCCTTTCTGCGATGTCGCTCAGACGTCCGACTGTGGCATTTCTTTTAAAGCCCTTTCTGCGATGTCGCTCAGACGTCCGACTGTGGCATTTCTTTTAAAGCCCTTTCTGCGATGTCGCTCAGACGTCCGACCGTGGCATTTCTTTTAAAGCCCTTTATGTGGTGTCGCTAAGATGCCCGACTGTGGCATCATTTCCTTATTTTTATTTGTTCACCTTTCGAGGCGTCGCTTCAGACACCCGATCGGTCCTTATTTATGCTCTGTGGAATTTCAGGCGGACTACCGCCGTTTCCCTTTTTACTTACCCGTTATGCCAATTTTATTTATTGTGCATTAAGGAATTAATCATGTTGCATCCATGCACGCATTTGTTATATCTTACGTCTGAACTGTCTTGCGAGTACTTTCAAAGTACTCACTGGCTTGTTGATTTGGCCAGATGCTGACGAAGGCGATCTCATGGATGAAGAGTTCGATAGCGAGTCCGACACTTAGAGGAGTCCCAGTCAGTCTCGTGCGACCCTGGATTTGGTCACTGTTTTATATCCGCTTCCGCTACCAAATAAATTTATCGAGCCTCACCTCGACGTTCGATGAAATGATATTCTTAGAGTCTTGTATTTCCCTTCCCGCTGTGCTTTTCCACCACCAACCTATCCATGAGTCAGTAGTATGTCTCCACACCACTGTGTCCTGTCCGCCATTATGTATGATTATTGGCGTGCTTGTAATAATTTGGTTGAGCGACCGCAGTTCAACCCTGTAATATATTTTATGCTACTGGCTTATTGTATCAAGAAATTGTCTACCAGTGAGGAGGATTTCTCTCATACTGGACTCAAAAGACTGGTTTATCAATAAATATTTTTATTGGAAAACCGGCCGTGACAAGCTTGGTACCAGAGCCAGGCTGACTGTAGGAAGCCACTAGGTGCGATCGCTAATTAGTTATTAGCATGACAGGGCTATTTTATGCTTTTGCAATTGTAGTCATTTTCTGTCAGTCAGCATAAATTTATGATCTGACCCTGCAGAATTTTGCCTACTTTTGTAGATGGCCGACGTCAGCTGCGAGTCTCAGACCTTCGCCAACGTGCCCGATGGGTTCGTCAAGCTTCTTTCTTCCATCGTTCAGGTCGCGATGGGGCCATCCGTGCGCCCAGTCTTCACACTCTACCAGCACCGAGTCAACGACAGTCTGACCATGCACCAGGCCGCGGTGCAGTTCAGGGGAGGGCGTGGTGAGTTACGCCGCTTCCGGTTCGTGGGAAGAGCCATGCCTACGGAGAGGCATGCTATGCAGATGGCAGCCCGCGAGGCGATAGCTCGTCTCAGGGATGTCCTTCCCGTGATGAAGACTCGTCGTTACCGTTATCTTCCGTGCCATGTGCCTTACACCTGTCACTACGCATACTCCTGCCCCAGAGGAGAACGAGACGAGGCTTTTGAGATGCTCATTGAGTATCTCCGGGCCCTGGAGGCAGCCTTCGACAACCTGGTGGACGACTTCGTAGCTACCCGCATGGACTCAGTCCATGGCTGTGCTGCCAACAGGAGGGAGCTCCTACCCATCGCTCCGCCACCGACTTTTGTCTCGTCATCAGCATCTTTTACGCCTACTCGTCGCCTGCCTTCTACCGAAGAATTTAACCAAGTCATTGCACCCACTCCAGCGCGCACTACACCAACCTTCGCGCCCACTCCTGTACGTGTTGCTCCGCCCCTGGCAACCGCTCCGTCCGCTCTGCGCAACACTACACGTATGGAGCCCATTAGCGAGGAGGAAGTCGAGTCCCCAACCTCGCTACGCCTCGCCCTCGGCAGGGCAAGGGAGATCGTCAACATCTCTGCCTGAGTACGCTTAGCTGCCGTGTATTGTACCACTTTGTAAGATATGTGCATAGGTTGTGAGAAGTAGCCTGTTTGCGCATCATGTAGGATCTGGAGAAGTGCACTAGCCTTAATAACATGTCAGGATTATGTACGCATATCCTGAGTGATGTACTGTATAATTACCGCCCGCGTGTAAGATATGTAATGAGCAGTCCTTCTCCGTGCGCAAGTCGATTTGTTTTTCTTAAGTAAGCTTGGGTATTTAATAATATCTGCCAGCTTTATGCATTTATGGTTTTATTTTTGCGACTCTTTCCGCTTTTCTTAAGAGTTTTACAAAAATATTTTTCCCAGAGTGAAAAATGTCTCGTCCTTGGACACGTTCCATGCCAACTCCACCAGAGGAAATTCATGATACTCAACCCAACAATGAGTTCACTCAGGGACAGTCAAGCCAACAAGGCAGTGAATCGGCACTTTCACAAATGTGCCGCCTTTATGAACAGAGTCAGCAACAACATCGCGAGATGATGAACCAAGTCATCAACATGGGGAATCATCATGGACAGTATCAGCAACATTCCAAGTTATCTGAGCTACAGAAGACACGTCCTCAAACATTTTCTCACACTGACAAGCCTCTTGAAGCCGAGGACTGGCTTCGAGATATGGAGAGGAAATTAATTATTGCAAAGTGTTCAGATCTCGAGAAAGTACTATATGCTCCACACTATCTCACAGGAGCAGCCGCATCGTGGTGGGAGAATTTTCTGCACATGCATCCCAACGAAAATGACATAACCTGGGATGATTTCAAGGAAGGTTTCCGTGGTGCACATATTCCTAAGAGTATTATGAAAATCAAGAAGAGAGAATTTGATGACCTCAAACAAAGGAACATGACAGTGTCAGATTACAACAGTCAATTTACCCTATTATCCCGCTACGCCAATGAGGAGCGTATGACTGAAATCAAGAAGATGGAGAAATTCCTTGACGGTCTGGCGCCCGCACTTAAATGCCAACTGGTCGTGCACACTTTTCCTGATTTTAAAACGCTGGTGGACAAGGCCATTACTCTGGAAAATGAGAGACGCAGTCTGGAAGATATCCGCAAGCGAAAAAGGGACCAGACTAATCACACTCGCAATCACCGAAGCAAGATAGATTTTAAAAAGGGTGGGACACCCAAATTCTCATCCAATGTCTCACGCCCAATCAAGAATTTTCATGCAAGGGACAAGGAATTCACCTATCGCCCCGGCGTTACTTGTTACGCTTGTGGAGAAGAAGGGCATTATGCCAAACAGTGCCCCAAGCCAAGGAACTCAACCCCAAAGCCGAACAACGGCGGCAATAATTCAGCGCCCAAACGAAACAATTTCAATCCCAACAATAACCACAGGAAGGGTCATCTGAACCACGTAACCAAAGAGGAGGCACAAAATGCTCCGGATATCGTACTCGGTACGTTTCCTGTCAACACAATACCTGCAATGGTTTTGTTTGATTCTGGAGCTTCTCACTCTTTCATCTCGAAAAGTTTTGCTTTGCAAAATAATTTTTCGATGCTTCCTTTGGAGAAATCCATAATAATCAAGTCCCCCGGGATTCAGCAAGTTTCTCAGAATTACTGTCAGAATGTGGTCATTGAGTTTGAAGGATTGGAGTTTTACGCAAATCTTATTGTATTGGAAAATAAAGGACTGGATGTCATCCTAGGGATGGATTGGCTAACCACCAATAAAGGTTTTATCGACTGTTTCAACAGGACCGTGATTCTCACACACCACCAAGGGAAGACAATAAGAGTATCAGCCAAGGAAGGAAAAAGACCCCGGCAACCGAGATTAAATAAGGTGGACGTTTCTGAGCTAAACAAGGTTCCAGTAGTGTGTGAATTTCCAGATGTATTCCCTGAAGAGCTGCCAGGCATGCCACCAGATCGAGAAATAGAATTCCGCATTGAGCTAGCACCAGGAACCACCCCCATATACAAGAAACCATACAGAATGGCACCATCCGAGTTGATCGAATTGAAGAAGCAAATAAAGGAATTACTGGATAAAGGATACATTCGGGCCAGCTCCTCACCTTGGGGATCACCAATTTTATTTGCCAAGAAGAAGGATGGAACGCTGAGATTGTGTATCGACTATCGAGCACTTAACATGGTCACAGTCAAAAACAAATACCCGATGCCAAGGATAAACGATTTGTTTGATCAACTTGCTCAGGCCAAGGTATTCTCAAAAATTGACTTAAGGTCAGGATACCATCAATTGAAGGTACGAACGGAAGATATCCCCAAAACAGCCTTCACCTCCAGATATGGACTGTACGAGTTCACAGTGATGCCATTTGGATTAACTAACGCCCCGGCATATTTTGTTCACCTCATGAACAAAGTATTTATGAAGTTTATGGACAAATTCGTCGTAGTATTCATCGACGATATTCTGGTATACTCCAAAACACCAGAAGAGCACGCAGAACATCTCAGGATTGTACTAGGAGAGCTAAGGAAACACCAATTGTATGCCAAGTTCAGCAAGTGCGAATTTTGGCTAAGACAAGTAGGTTTTCTAGGCCACGTGCTGACTCAAGACGGTATAGCAGTGGACCCAGAGAAAGTCAAGGCCGTACTTGACTGGAAGTCACCAGCCAGCGTAACAGACATACGAAGTTTCTTGGGAATGGCAGGATATTACCGCAGATTTATTGAAGGATTTTCCACCATATCCAAGCCTATGACACAGTTACTCAAGAAAGATAAGAAGTTTGAATGGACAGAAGCCTGCGAGAAAAGTTTCCAAGAGCTAAAGCGGAAATTAACAACAGCACCAGTATTAATTGTACCCGATATACACAAGAATTTTGAAGTATTTTGTGACGCATCCAGAAAGGGTCTCGGATGCGTGTTGATGCAAGAAGGCAAGGTTGTCGCCTACGCTTCAAGGCAACTTCGCAAACACGAGGAAAATTATCCCACTCATGATTTAGAAATGGCAGCAGTTATTCATGCACTCAAGGAATGGAGGCATTTTCTACTTGGGAATCGATGTGAGATATATACGGATCACAAAAGCCTCAAATACATTTTTACGCAGCCAGAACTAAATTTACGGCAACGCCGCTGGTTGGAATTGGTAAAGGATTATGATGTTGGTATCCATTACCATCCAGGGAAAGCAAACGTAGTGGCCGATGCCCTGAGTCGGAACCCCAGCTCCGACGGGAACTATCTGCACAGCTTGAGGCCCGAATTCCATCAAGAATTTGTCAAGCTCAACTTGATAATGGTAGCAGAAGGCACCATATCAAACTTGGAAATACAACCACACCTTGTGGAGAAAATTAAAGAGGCTCAGTCCGGTCACCCCAGCATTGAAGGAATTAAAAGGAAGTTGAGTATGGGCAAGGCCTCGGAATTCGTCATAGACAATGAAGGAATATTATGGTACGGAGAAAGGCTATGCGTGCCAAACATAGAAGACCTTAAACAGCAAGTTTTAACTGAAGCACACACCACTCCATATTCGATCCACCCTGGAGGAACCAAAATGTATAAGGATATTCAGGAAAGATTTTGGTGGCACGGTATGAAGAGGGACATAGCCGCTTTCATTGCATGTTGCGACTCATGTCAACGCATAAAAGCTGAACATCAGAGACCAGCCGGACTACTGCAACCTAACAAAATACCTGAGTGGAAATGGGATGAAATAGGGATGGATTTTATTGTCGGATTACCTCGGTCACGACACGGGAATGATGCCATATGGGTCATCACTGACAGGTTGACCAAAGTAGCACACTTTATTCCAGTGAAGACAACCTACACCACTCAGAGGCTTGCCAGGATTTATCTTTCCCGCATAGTCTGTCTGCACGGTGTCCCGAAGACTATAATTTCCGACAGAGGCACTCAGTTCGTCTCAAGATTTTGGGAGCAATTACAACAGGCTCTGGGAACCCAACTAGCCTTCAGTACCGCATACCATCCACAGACTGATGGACAAACAGAACGCGTAAACCAGGTTTTAGAAGACATGCTGAGAGCATGTGTCCTCACCTATGGAACCAGTTGGGAGGACAGCCTGCCATATGCCGAGTTCGCATACAACAACAGTTACCAGGCCAGCCTGCAAATGGCTCCTTTCGAAGCCCTATACGGAAGGAGATGTCGTACCCCGTTAAATTGGTCAGAGACCGGAGACAGCCGCATCTTCGGACCAGATATGCTCAGAGAAGCCGAGGAAAAAGTCAAGCTAATCAGGGACCGACTTAAGACCGCTCAAAGTCGACAGAAAAGTTATTATGATCAGAAACATCGTAGGGTCAGCTTCGAACCCGGTGAATTCGTATACTTGAGAGTATCCCCGATGAGAGGATTGCAACGGTTTAAGATTAAAGGAAAATTAGCACCAAGATTCATTGGACCATTTTGCATAGTGGCACGAAGAGGCACTGTAGCCTACCAGCTAGACTTACCCGAAGACTTGTCCGACATTCACGACGTGTTCCACGTCTCTCAATTAAGGAAGTGCGTAAGCAACCCAGAGAAACAAGTATCTCATGAGAACATTGACATACAGCCAGACCTCACTTATCGAGAACGTCCCATAAGAATATTAGAGGAGTCTGAAAGGAGGACCCGACAGAAAACCATCAAGTTTTTCAAAGTCCAGTGGAGCAATCACACCGACAGTGAAGCAACTTGGGAAAGCGAGGATTTTCTTCGGACAGAGCATCCACACTTATTTAAGGATCAGCTGAAATCTCGGGGACGAGATTTTTCCTAAGGGGGTAGGTGTTGTGACACTCCAAAATTTTTATTTGGTTTTTATCAAAAACTTTGTGGTTTTGAGGAGAGATTTTTTTTAAGTGAAGCTCTATGAAAATTTGGGTTTTTCTTATCTTTGAAGCCACCCTTGGCTTTGTATTTTTGCCCATGAGATAAAACCCCTCCAAAACCTCCCCTCCCCCTTGTGATCAACCTAAATTCTCTGTCCCAACTAATCCAAACTGGTTTTGGATTTTTATTCTAATTATTTTTCCCCTCAATTCAATTCTGAAAATTATTTGGAGCCTGAGGGATTTTCAAAGCAAGTACACTTTTTCATTTGAGTTTTGAACTCAAACCAATTCTCCTGGATTGTCCTTTGAACCCACAACCCAGAACCATCTTGATCCACTCCTCCTCTTCTCAAATTTTTCAAAATACAGTCTCTGCAAGTTTGGACCAGATTTGCCAAATTTGGTGAAATTCATATCCACACTGCTCCAAAAATTCCAACAAAAATCATGCAGCCTACTTGAGCAAGGAGAAGCCACTCCACCAAAAATCAGCTCAAGGAAAAATCACCAGAGGCCAATTTCATTCGGTCGAACACCTGGTGGGCACTGTTACTGTTCAAAGTTCAGAAAATTCAGTTTCAGTGTCATCTTCCGTCCGTCAGTTTCAGTCACGCGGCCACAGTGCCCTTGGCACGTTCCTCGCCGCCTATTCCTCTTGTCCGAAGCTGCACACACGTGCGTGGAGCCTTCCTGGCGTCGGTAGCGCGCTGGCTCGCCCTCGCCGGCGTCTTCTGCGGCGTCGGGACCTCCCGTGGCGGCCGACAGGAGGCACACCACGGCAGAACGCCGTTCCGCGCCGCCCATCGCTCCCTGGCTCTCCGCGTGGCCTCATGCACGCCAGCGCACGACCGTAGCACAGCCACCGTGGCCGGCAAGCACGGAACGCGCTCTCCGCCGCCGACGGGCCCGCGCCATCACCGTTCCGTCGAGCTCGCCCTTAACACCCAAACCCCGGCCAGTTTAACACCAAAACGGACCCATTGAACCTCCGTGATGACGCTCGACCCCCTAACCACCCCGACCGAGCACTGCGCCACCGTAATCGCTCGCCGGTGATCCTCGTTCACGGCAACCGCCTCGGACCGCCTATATAAAGGGGTCCCGAGCTCACTCTCGTGCACGCAGCACCCCCACTACTCACCAACACCCCGCCAGGCCACTAGGGGGACCTCGAGGAGGTCTCCTCCCCCAGCTCCGGCCGCCTCGCCCCGCCTCGGCCTCCAGCCCGATTCGTTCTGGTGAGGCCATCTCCGGCGCTCAAACCCCGTTCGTTACCCTCTCTAGCTGCCAGGAGCATGACCCCCTCTTCAATTTAACCTTTGCAGCCCTCTCCGACGAGCCCCTCGACCACCCGAGCCGCCGTCCGCCGGAGCAAAGCTCGCCGTCGACGTGGTGCTCGCCGACCGACTCCACCACCATCAACTGACGCGGAAGGGTGCCCTGAGCACGGAGGTACTCCCCGATCTCTCTGCCTCGCCGTGGATCGCCGCCGGCGACCACCGCGGCTCTCGGGCGCCGGCGAACTCTGCCGCCCCGTTTGAACATTTGAACCTGACGGGTGGGACCCCACCGTCAGCCTCTCTGCTCTCTCTTTCGAATCGTTTTCTGGAAGCGCCTTCGGGCAGAATGCGTTTTCTCTTCGGGCTGGCGTAGTCGCTACCGAAGCGTTTTCTGTTTTTATAAACTAGCCCCTGGAAATCTTCTGTTTCATTACAGATAAGTCCCTGGACAAAAACCCTTATAACTTTTAATCAGAAAAGTATTTTTGATTGATTCTTTTTCTGTTCTCTTTAAAATTTTGTCTAGTTTTTTATCAGATTTATTTGAAAAATATTTGGTTTACCTTCTGTGCACTCCTTGGTATTTACGTTAGCGCATATATTTTCTTTAAACCGTAGATACCGAAGGAGGTGACGGAGCCGCGAACTTCACCGAGCTAGGCTCCGACTACTCTGAACCAGGCAAGCATGTTTGAACTTTTGATATGATGAGTGTCTTGGCATGTTTTGCATTTAGTTAGTTTCATGGCATGTTGGTGAGCATACCGATGAACGTTATTTTATGTGATAATAAGGTGAGTGAGTTCGATGATCCATACGTGGATGAATGTGAATATGAATGGCCATGTGTTGGCATGAGGATGGGTACGATGGCAGTGTTGTAGCATGCCAGTCTTACGCCAGACTATGTGACTTCAGTGTCAAACCATATCGGTCCAGTACCTATCATTTCCTTCCTTGTACTACCACATGTTTTCCGCAAGGAATATGGTTTAGTAAGTTGCAAACCGCTTTCATGGTACACACCAAAGAGGAGAGGCCGTGATGATGGTTCCATGGCCCTGGATTAAAGCCAGTCATCCGGTCAGGGGGCATGGGTGTTTCCGGTTGGGACCGAGAGGGGGGCACCCCTTAGAGCGCGCGTATATAAATTTGATCCCATGCTATTCGAGATTGTGATCTCCCCGTCTCAAAAGTTTTTCTTGGACGATGACTAGGGTGATTCCTAGCATCGAGAGGTAGGATGGGTGTGTACCGGTTAGCTGTGTTTTCTTCCGAAATACCATAAACGGAACTAGTCCTTCGTGACTACGGAAATCCGTTGGCTGTGGGAAAATTTTTGTACAAACTCTGCAGAGTCATATATTCCTCCAAATCATCTCTTCCATGTCAAGTTTCGTTCCATCTTATCCTAATCAATTGTCAGCTTTGATGACAGAGACTCCGGTGAATCGCATGAGTGCTAAGTCCGATTGAATGATTATCCCTGAGGATGGACTAACCCGTTTATTCTCATGGATTGAATGTTTATTATGAGTATTGTTTACTGGTGAACTTAAAGCCCTTTCTGCGATGTCGCTCAGACGTCCGACTGTGGCATTTCTTTTAAAGCCCTTTCTGCGATGTCGCTCAGACGTCCGACTATGGCATTTCTTTTAAAGCCCTTTCTGCGATGTCGCTCAGACGTCCGACTGTGGCATTTCTTTTAAAGCCCTTTCTGCGATGTCGCTCAGACGTCCGACTGTGGCATTTCTTTTAAAGCCCTTTCTGCGATGTCGCTCAGACGTCCGACTGTGGCATTTCTTTTAAAGCCCTTTCTGCGATGTCGCTCAGACGTCCGACTGTGGCATTTCTTTTAAAGCCCTTTCTGCGATGTCGCTCAGACGTCCGACCGTGGCATTTCTTTTAAAGCCCTTTATGTGGTGTCGCTAAGATGCCCGACTGTGGCATCATTTCCTTATTTTTATTTGTTCACCTTTCGAGGCGTCGCTTCAGACACCCGATCGGTCTTTATTTATGCTCTGTGGGATTTCAGGCGGACTACCGCCGTTTCCCTTTTTACTTACCCGTTATGCCAATTTTATTTATTGTGCATTAAGGAATTAATCATGTTGCATCCATGCACGCATTGGTTATATCTTACGTCTGAACTGTCTTGCGAGTACTTTCAAAGTACTCACTGGCTTGTTGATTTGGCCAGATGCTGACGAAGGCGATCTCATGGATGAAGAGTTCGATAGCGAGTCCGACACTTAGAGGAGTCCCAGTCAGTCTCGTGCGACCCTGGATTTGGTCACTGTTTTATATCCGCTTCCGCTACCAAATAAATTTATCGAGCCTCACCTCGACGTTCGATGAAATGATATTCTTAGAGTCTTGTATTTCCCTTCCCGCTGTGCTTTTCCACCACCAACCTATCCATGAGTCAGTAGTATGTCTCCACACCACTGTGTCCTGTCCGCCATTATGTATGATTATTGGCGTGCTTGTAATAATTTGGTTGAGCGACCGCAGTTCAACCCTGTAATATATTTTATGCTACTGGCTTATTGTATCAAGAAATTGTCTACCAGTGAGGAGGATTTCTCTCATACTGGACTCAAAAGACTGGTTTATCAATAAATATTTTTATTGGAAAACCGGCCGTGACATTTGCTCTTGCTAGATTTCTTACCTCCTAGGTGGGTGTAACCTTTAAGTACTGGCCTTTCTTGTTTGCTTCTTATATTGTTAGAGTTTAATTCACCACACTGCAGTGCCAAGCCTTCCCTTTCCCATTAACCGTCTCATTCCAATTGCACACAAGTTGATCTTGACATAGGTGACTATGACCGGGCGGTACAACCTGTGGTTGGAGCGGTTCAACCGCTCTACCACTCGGCTGTATCGTCCCAGTGGTACAACCGAGGATGCTCTAGCGGTTCTATCGCTTTCTCCCTGGCCTGTCCAGCTGGCCGGTACTACTGGGCGGTTATAGGTGGTACTAACGCTGCCTCCCTAGCAACAAAAGTACCGCCCATAACCCCAGGGCAGTACCAGGAGGTAGTACAACAGCTCTTCACAGTGGTACAACCGCTCCACGATCTAGGCGGGTATTTAAGGGCTTGGGACGAAGGGACATCTCTTTTTCCCCTTAGTGCCCGTCCTCTTCTCCTGCCCTAGCTTCCGGTCGCTGTCTCCCTCGCCCTGTAGTGCCCTTAGGTGCCCCGGATCTGTGGGTCTCTCTCGGATTCGCTCCGTGGAGGCCGCCTCCTCGCTCAAATCTTCCCATGGATGCCGGTGGCTCTGGTTCTTGCTCTGCTCCTCATCAGAAGACCAAGAAGTGAGCCTGCAGGTGCAAGTGCACTGATGACACTATGGAAGAAGAGGAAGTGGTAATTCCCACCAAGCCGACCCGTCGTGAGAAGTCTGCTACTGCCAAGCAATGTGTGGCCTTGCCTATGCACAAATGGAAGCAATTGGATTGGGAAAAGTTCCGCATTCATAATCCCTAGCTATGAGGTCCCCATCGCTCCTCGGTAGACCATCGTTTAGTTCAGGAATGAGATGCAAATGAGGATCATGCATGAGCTTTTTGGGCATCGCAAGATCCATTATGCTAGGCAGTGGACCATTGACCTTGATCATTGGAGGAACAACATGGAGAATTTTGGAGAGGCTTTGGCTCTTTGTGAGGAGTTTGACTTGGTCAACCTCATGTCGATCAACTATGACTTTGATGGGCAGCTTATCCATTAGTTCTATGCCACCGTCCATTTTGGCAATGATGAGGCTTGTACTCTATCCTTCATGTGCCTGGACGAGTTCTTTCAGGTTCCTTGGAGAGCTTTCTGTAATGCTCTCGGATATGATTATACCGGTCTCGCCGGGAATGGTAGCATCCATCACTACAAAAAAAGACACATCCGTGACATTTTGGGCCAAACGATTTTTTTTCTGTCATACATATGACACTTCTATGACGATAATTGTGACAAAACCTGGTATCATCATAGATGTGGTGGGCTCCTACTTCTATGACAAAAAATCATGACAGAAAATGGGCTTTTCGTCCTGGGCAGGCCAGAGACGCAGCTGCATGACATTCTTTGGGCCGTCCATGATGGAAAAAACCGTGGTAGAAGCGAGGGGGAGGAAAATTTCAGGGAGTTGCCGTTTATGGTGGGAGGTCGGGGCCGAGAAATGCACGTTTCTCTCGTACACGTACGCGCGTGTGTGCGAGGCGTTGGCTCTAACTGAACCCGAGCGAGGCGTTGGGCTCTAACTGAACCCGAGTGATTGCACTGCAGGCTACACGTTACTGAACCCGAGTGATCGATCGATGGCTGTTAACAGAACCCGATCGAGCAATTCCTTCGTTACTACTACTAACTGAAGCCGATCGATGCTGCCTCTGGGATGAACAGTGAGTGTTGCGGGGGGGGGGGGGGGGGGGGGGTGGATGAACAGTGAGTGATGGCGTTGCCTCTGGATGAACAGTACCCCGTGGTGTGGAGGGCTGGATGAATAGTAGACGGTGGAGGGGTGCCCGTGGAGGGGTGGTTGAACAGGACCCCGTGGTGTGGAGGGCTGGATGAACAGTAGAAGGTGGAGGGGTGGTTGAATAGTAGCCGGTGGAGTAGCGCGCGGCAGAGGCTGGATGAACAAGAGCCCGTGGAGTCTAGAGGAGGTCGATGGTAGCCCGTGGAGGCTGGAGGAGGTCGACGGTGGAGATGAACAGTATCCCATGGAGTCTCGTTTTGCGGTATGCCACACCCCTCCCGATGAACAGGACCCCCGTTTCGACCGTAGGAGGTCCGTTTCGTCTGTTTTATGGTACGCCACAACGCTCTCGATCAACAGGACCCCCGTTTCGACCGTAGGGGGTCCGTTTCGTCTGTTTTGCGGCACGCCACACCCCTCCCGATCAACAGGACCCCCGTTTCGGCCGTACGAGGTCCGTTTCGTTAGTTTTGCGGTACGCCACAGCCCTCCCAATCAACAGGACCCCTGTTTCGAACGTAGGAGGTCCGTTTCCTCCGTTCTGCGGTACGACAGGCCTCGTTTCCATCGCCTATTCCATGCAAGCCCTCCCGATGAACACGACGACGCATTCTGTTCCGACCCAGCCGGTTGGCCCGACGCGTTCCGTTGCCTCCCGATGAACATGATGCATTCCGTTTCCTCCCCATGAACACGACGCATTCCGTTGCCTTCCCATGAACACGACGCATTCCGTTGCCTCCCCATGAACATGACGACGACGCTGTTTCTCCGTTCCGACCCAACCATGTATGTATGCGCGAGTAGGCGCTCGAGACCCTGCCCGTATGTACGTACGTGGCCGTATTTTCTTTCTTGCACCCTGGCCGCTGTACGTACATGTACATGCTACGTGCACGCCTCTACTACGACACATGCGCGCCTCTACTACGACACGTGCCCGCCTCTACATCGACCAATATGTACGTACACGTTCGCGACCAGAATGACAACGCTACGTATGCTTCGACCAGGTGGGTCCCGACTGTCAGGCACTTCCTTGCGTGCGAAGATGTAGCTGGTGGGTCCCAGCAGCCAGGGGGGCGAATCGTTTTTTTTGCCCGGACGCACTTCCTTGCGTGCGAAGGTGTAGCTGGTGGGTCCCAGCAGTTAGGGGGAAACGTTTTTTTCGCTAAATACGTTGGCCCGTTCGGTGAGTCCCAGCTGTCAGGTGGAGGAATAATTATTTTGCGCGTAATAAGGAGGCACTTCCTTGCGGCCGCCGTGGACCCAGCTGTCAGCCTCTCCACGCACAGTACTCTTCCGATGGAAGTTGTTCCTTGACCACATTGACCACGCCGCGCCTAGAGCACCACGGTGGTGGACGACGACGAGGCCTAGGAAGGGGACGACGTGGAGCTGGGGAAGACGCAGCAGTGGATGCCCACGCGAAGAGGAGTACGAGGGTTCACTGGTTCGGCTGCGGTGTGAGGCTGCCGTCGCTGTAGAATAACACGGGGTGTGGGTGAGTAGAGGGATGGCCTGGCTAGCGGTGGGAGTAGTAGGGGGCGGTGAGGCCTCCGCGGTATCATAGCCGGCCATGGGAGGCAGGAGCATGCGACACAATCGGCGCTGCTTTGGGCGGCTGGAGAATGAAGACCAGAGGTTGAAGAAGCACTACGGCCGTTGGATGGACATCATACGGTCACTGGAGTATTGACTAAGTTGACAAAGCCCTCCGTCCCCATCAACTTAGTAGGCCCACAAGTCAGCCTGCCACTATACTAGGTCCCAGCTAGCTAGGGGAGTATTCAATTTTTTTGCATAATAAGGAGGCACTTCCTTGCGTGCGAAGATATAGCTGGTGGGTCCAAGCTGTCAGTGGCGGTAACGTTTTTTTTTTCACGAAATACAGAGGCCCTTTCGATGGCCCCCAGATGTCAGGTGGAGGAATCATTATTTTGCGCATAATAAGGAGGCATTTCCTTGCGTGCGGCCGTGGACCCAGCTGTCAGCCTCTCCACGTACAGTACACTTTAGATGCATGCCGGTCGTTGACCATGTTGACTAGGCCACGCCGAGAGCACCAGGGTGGTGGACGACGGCGAGGCCTAGGAAGGGAACGACACAGAGGCAGGGAAGACTCGGCAGTTGTTTCCCACGTGGAGGGGAGTACGACTGTACGAGGGTTTACTTGTTCGTCTGCCGTTGCCGGAGAATAACAACAGGTGTGGGTGAGTAGAGGGATGGCTAGGCCAGCGATGGGAGTACGGTGGGGTGGTGAGGCATGCGCGGCAGCACAGCCGGCCACGGGGAGAAGGGAGCAGGCAGTCCCGCCGGCGCTTGTTTGAGCGGCTGGAGCAGGAAGAGCAGAGATTGAACAAGCATGACGACCGTTGGATGGACATCCAACAGTCACTGCTTGTGCGTCAACCTTTTCTTTATGAAAGCCTCAAATCTGTGGAAAACCGCATACAACCCATTTGCTAATTCTTAAGGTTTTTTTAGCCCATATTCTTTTTGTTAGCATTACATCCCATATTGTGGCCACGGTTAAAAAATAATATGAAATTTTGCATATTTCTGTGCGGTCCGAACTGTTTTTAATCCCGAAATTTTGACTCACATTCAAACTGATTTTAAAAATAAATTTATATCAATATAAAATCCAACAAATTCTCCACGCATAAAAATTAATGTAATTTAAAATCTCAAAATGAAAAAAAATATATTTGAAACTAATTGTCGGTTTGATGTGTTTTAAAAATGTACAACCCATTTCTCATTACTCATGGGCCATTTTCTCGGCCAGCCGAATGAAAGCTCTCCTCGTCTTGAAAGATTTGCAGCCCAACAGGCCTGACAAAGCGACTTACTTGGCAAATCACAAAAAAACTGGGCTGTGGCCGTGGACCCAGCTGTCAGCCTCTCCACGTACAGTACTCTTCCGATGGAAGTCGTTCCTTGACCACGTTGACCACGCCGCACGGAGAGCACCACAGCAGTGGATGACGGCGAGGCCTAGGAAGGGGATGACGCGGAGCCGGGGAAGACACGGCAGTGGAAGCCCGCGCAAAGAGGAGTACGAGGGTTCATTGGTTCGGCTGCGGTGTGAGGCTACCATCGCTGCAGGGCCTGGCCAGCGGTGGGAATAGTAGGGGCGGTGAGGCCTCCGCGGCAGCACAACCGACCACGGGAGGTAGGAGCATGCGGCACGACCGGCGCTGCTTTGGGCGGCTGGAGCAAGAAGACCAAAGGTTGAAGAAGCACTACGGCCGTTGGATGGACATCGTATGGTCACTGGAGCTAGAATCGTTCATATTGACTAAGTTGACAAAGCCCGCCGTCCCCGTCAACTTAGTAGGCCCACAAGTGAGCCTCCCACCAAGGTGGGTCCCAGCTAGCCGGGGGGTATTCATTTTTTTGTGCCTAATAAGGAGGCACTTCCGGTGGGTCCGAGCTGACAGCGGGGGGAACGTTTTTTTCACGAAATACGGTGGCCCGTCAGGTGGGTCCCAGCAGTCAGGGGGCAAACGTTTTTTTCGCAAAATATGGTGGCCCGTCCAGTGGGTCCCTGCTATCAGCTGGAGGAATAATTATTTTCCGCGTAATAAGGAGGCACTTACTTGCTGCGGCCGTGGACCCAGCTGAGACTCTCCACGTACAGTATACTTCCGATGGAAGTCGTTCCTTGACCACGTTGACCTCTCCGCGTTCCATTGCATGCATGCGTCGATGGGCGTGGTGCATCCCCACTGTCAGCCTCTCACATACAGTCATCTTCCGATGATTCTCGGTTGTTGACCATGTTGACCACACCATGCCGAACGCACCCAGACTGGAACGACCCGGAGATGGGGAAGACGGGGCAGTGGAGTCGCAGATGGAGAGGAGTGGGAAACTTCACTGGTTCGGGTGCGCGGCAGCATAGCCGCGGTGCCGCCCATGGGAGACAGGAGCAAGAACAAAGGTTGAAGAAGGAGCACGACTATTGGATTAACATCCAACAGTCCAACTGCTAGAATCATTTGTTGATTAAGTTGACAAAGCTGTGCGTACACGTCCGCTTAGTAGGCCCACAAGTCAGTCACCAAATCTCACGGGTCCCAGCTGTCAATGGGATGAATAATTTTTTTCGCAAAACAAGGAGGCACTTCCTTCCGTGGGAAGATACAGCCGGTGGGTCCTAGCTGTCAGGTGGAGGAAACATTTTTTCAGCTTAATAAGGAGGAACTTTCCTTGCGTGCGACCATGGACCTCGTGGGTCCCAGCCGTCAAGCTCTCCACGTATAGTCCTCTTCCGATGACTCTCGTTTGTTGACCACGCTGCACCGAACGCAGCGAGGCGGTGGACGACGGCGAGGCCCCGGACGGGAACGACTCGGAGATGGGAAAACTCGGCAGTGGAGTCGCAGATTGAGAGGAGGAGAAGGGTTATAACTGGTTCTGTTGCGGCATGGGGCTGTAGTCTGTGGAGAATAACAGGATTATTAAATTGGTCCTTAAAATATTCGAAAGCTTTTGTACGCAATCACCAGGATTTTCCTTGCCTGTGAGTCAAAAACAACCCGGAGTTTCCTTGCCAACTTCCGTTAAACATTTACTTTTATAAGTCAATAACACGTGGGATGTTTTTATAATGTATATATAAGTCTCTATAAAATATACGATAATAGTAATAATATAAATATATATAATGTGGTTAGAAGGGAAAACATAAATTGGACACAACATTACTTTTATAAGAGACCTGCGTTTTATAACCCACAGTAGGCATACTAACAAGTTCACACACAAATACAACAGAAAAGGTAAACATTCATATCAAACTCAGGTTCACAGGACACGTTCATATTATAGCCAACATTCACTATCAACAACTCAAAAGATTCATATATACACAAGCTCAGCATATCTATGCATCCAAATGATTGATAGATCACACGACAATATTCATACATAATTCACAAAAAGATTCAGATATACACATGTTCAGTATGTTTATGCATCCGAATGATTGAGATCACAGCCAATATGATCCATGGACGAACTTTAATTACCTAGGGTACAGACTGGTAAATGGTGTTCAATCGGAGGTACTTCTTGCTAAAATTAGTTCTTGTACGAGTAAACTTTCGAGTACACAAGAGGCAGCACAGACCATCTGAACTTTGCTTGTAGGTTTATCCTCAAATAGTGGCCTTGTGCCGAGGGAGGTCTGAGCAACTTGGCCACTACTTTCATCCAACTAGTTTACTGGCTCATCTTGGTCCTGTATCTCGCCAATATTCTACATTGTAGACGAGAAAGGAGGCGGTTGAGAAAATGAACCACCCAATTTTTTTGTGCAGTTCAACTGAAATGGAGCATCCTTGGCGTGCAGACTGATTAAGTGCCAGATGAATATACCCGTGAACCAACGAGGATACTTCATGCCATATAGTTCGCTACCATATGTGCCAATAACCAAAAGGCACAAGTTGGGACCAAAGACTGGACTGCGTTTTTCTGGGCTATGCACCAAGCAATATTTTTGGTGTTCACTCTCCTAATACTTGGAGTTTGACAATTGGTTGATGCCGATTGATACTCGAATGAATATAGGCACTTCTTGTCAACATCGATGCTTGTCTGAGTGAACTTTGGAGTACATAGCAGCAGCATAAGTACCTGTCCATCTGATCATTTTCTACAGTTCTACTGAAATCACCCGATGTAATAATTTGCCTGCGAGTTCAGGCTCCAAATTACTCCTTTATGAAATCAGCAAACAATAGCATAATACCAAATTACCAATACATATGACAGGCACAATAATCAGGATAAAGACCAGTACCAACCTGTGTGAAGTAGCATACCAATTACTATTTCCTTTGACTGGAAGCCGAGATAAGCCAAGCGACTGACAGCAAAGGAAGAAAGCAAGCAGAGATTAGCGACTGATAGGAAAGGACGGAAGCTGTCGAGGCAATGAAGCAACCAAAGTTTTTGTGCAGTTCCACCAAAATCGAGCATCCCTGTTGTCACATATATTGAGAGAGTGAGATTACTGTAATAGTGGGACTAGTTGATGAAACATACACTAACAAATAGAAGCACCCTCATTATCTTAACGGGTAAAGTTAGCAACATAGTAGTCTTGCTTAAAGGAAGGTATTAGTTTATTTAATCAGTGCCAATTAGCTCAACTCAACACTCAAAGCATTGCCATTTATCATAGGTTGCAAAACTTTAACGTGCAAATATAAAGGAGTTTCTCATGACAGTAGCACGATACAAATAGAGATGACATCAAACTAATATGGATGAAGGCCTTAGGCCCGTACCAACCTGGGAAAAAAAGCTTATTCATGTAGTCCCATAAGATATGATAAAGCACTCACTGGAATCACAGAATAGTATATATTTTTGTGCACTTCAAATGTATGGTTGAAATCACTCTTGTTTACCAGTGCTGAGATTATATCGACAGATTATCAAGAACTTCCAGCAGAGCTAAAGCACTGGCTAGGATACAGTTCATTGTATTGTCTTGTGTAGTTCCACTAAAATGTATGATTGGCACAACATGATCCCTGTTTGCACAAGTAGGAACAAGGTGAAACCTTCATTAGCTTAGTGAGAAAGGATAGGAAGACATTAGCATATTACTCAAACAGTAGCATCAAATTCATGATGGACAATACGCAAAATGTTGCCTCATTGAACCAATGGCAATAAATTGACATGCAAAAGAATATCACTATTATGTCATGACACTAATAATATTCCCTCCCTGCTCCACCACATGATTCACCTCCATAGACAAACATACACACGCACATGATTCAACATAGGGTCCTACTAAAGATTTGTTTAACTCCAACAGGAAAATTAGGCAGTAATAAATTAGTGGTTCTTAAGTATTCCTAATTAATTAAGTGAGATAGCAGAAGTGGAAGGGCTCCCTGGAGGATCATCTCACATGTAAGGTAGTCGTTGCCGGAGCCCTTGAATTGCCTCGACTGAGGCCTCTGGCTTCAGCAAGATCGCCTTGGCACTGTTTATTCTTCTTCTTCTTCCTCTTCATACTCTGTTTCTCTTTCTCCTCACCAGTTGGTGAAACCAAGTACATGATTGGCCTTCTAATTTAGAATTGGTTTTGTCAGTGAGGGAGTACAAGTGTACTAGTAAAAACAGCATTATTTACTCATGGCACAGTCGGAAAATAGAGATGAACACATGCATTAAATATCATTCTTACCTAAAGGAAGGTTATGGTGCCAATATGGATGATGAGGATTGGAACACAGATCTCCCTTTGTGCAGTTCCACCAAAATTAACCAACTGTTCCATTCTGACATTCTAGTTAAACAACACAAAAGTCACTTTTTTTAAGAAGAGTTTTGTGCAGTGCACCAAAAGGTCACAACAGCAACCAGGTGAATTGCATATCCCTGTTTGCACAAAAAGGCACAGAGGGAACAGTCAGAGTCTCAAACAATTACAAGCAAAAACATTTGGCTAAACTTGTCATGGCTTATAACAGTGGCATGGCTTCATTTTTACCAGGGACATTAGATTAATAATAACTAAGGCTGCGTTCGGTTCACATGTTTGGTGCAGGATTTTCGTAGGAACACAATTCCTACGGTATTCTTTCCCTTCCAACCGTTCGGAACACGGGAAAGGTGAATAGTGTTTCATAGGAAAGATGGTCTGTAGTACTGATTCCATAGGATTAGAAACATCCACGCGCTGCTCATTTTTTGGGAGGAAGCCCGAGGCAGGCGGTCACTGCCATGCGTTAGACAGGTTGTTGTGCTGTGTTTGCCGGAATAAAAAAATCAACCTATGTGTGGTACGTGAGGTGAGGACAAGAGTAGTCACTATGCAGCTGAATAAACAAATAGCATCTCATACTGCCAAGCATGCTACTCTAAAAAAACAAATCTGTACATTTTGTAGTCCATCCGAACACATTCTCTTGAGAGTTTGCTCCGGTTCGCTGTTCCATAGTTTTATACCTACATTCCTTTCCTATTCCTCTATTTTCATCAAGACCTATGTTTTCTGCCCCTTTATTCCGAACAGAGCCTAAATATTTGGTAGAAGGGCATGGGACAGTGGGTGCACCAGCAGTCCAGCACCATGTACGTAAACAGGGGCACAAAGTGTTGATTCATAGTTTTTTGCCCCGAGAAACAAACATCCAAGAAACATATCTGGGTTGGTCCCATTTTTGTTCACTCTAGCCACCTACTCCTATGTGTGGATAGCAAATCTAGTCCTGGTCATACCACTATGTACAACATTACCCCCATATTTCCCTTTTCGACCAAGAGAACGGTTGGATGACCAGTCTGTACTACTTTCACCCCCTTTCCTTCCTGTTTGTACCAAGTCCGATGTACATACTAAATTCCCCCACCCCCACTTTATGTCTTGTTTGAACCAAGTATACAAGATTCGACTCCATGAAGTAGCTTTACCTCTAACAATAGAAGAAAAAAATAGGTGACGTTGGACCATCCGATCGAGAGGGGATGAGAGGTAGAAAATGATGCACATGCAGTGACGTAGCGAGCTGGGGAAGTAGAGCTAAGGCGGTTTCAGACGAAGATATACCTGAAGGTCGTCGGGGTGTGGATAGCTGGGCGGCGGGAGGCCGGATCCACCCACAGGCAACGACGAAGGGCTCGGAAGACCTCCCGCGCCGGCGCTCGGCCAGAGATAATGGTGCGGCCGGTAGTGGGTCTCCTCCCTCACTGTCGACAACGGCCTAATGCTGCCCTCCTCCCCTTCACCGGCGGAGGGGGATATGTCCGGATCCGTAACCAGCGGTGAGGATAGAAAGCCAGTGTTTTTTTGAAGGGAGAAAGACAGTGTTACTACCCCTATCTTGTTTAGATCTAGAGAGGGTGAGAGTGTGTGAATAGAGCAACCCTAGCAAGCAAGCGCGGAGGCTCCGACCTATATATACATAGTGGGGTAGTTTTCCTTTTCCACTCCATCAAAACAATCGTTTAAAATTGTGTACTACTACATGCCAGGTCGCGGTCTTTTTTAGATGTTGATTTTTTTGAGATAGCTACCCGCTTGTTCCAAGTGGTGTTACGGTGTGCCAGGTCGCACTTTGTATCGTTCAAGTCTGGTACTACAAGTCCCTCCATTAAATTAACAACCACCCCCTCGTAAAAATTGTGAACAAGCCCACGGCTAAAATTAGTGGAAACATGGGTTGCCCCAACATGCATTATTATTTATATTTTCTACTCCCTCCATTCCTAAATATAAGTCTTTTTTATTAGCCACACCTAAGACAAGAATCTTGTTTATTATCAGTGAACCCCACATGTCATAGACACAAAAATTGTGGCAAGATTCCCTTAGGCAAGCCAAAGTGTGTCTAACAATTTGAGCAACTCAGGTTAGGCAAGTGTGGGAAAAATAATGTGGCAACATAAGACAAACATAGTCACAATCCAAACAGCCCCGTATTTTTTTGTGACATGCATGAAAATTTGGTTAGTTAAATTTATAGTCAAAATTTGGCAAGGTGCATCAAATCAACACATGCAAGTATCAAAAGGAAAGTCACGGCATGCACGCGTGCGTTGTACTCCCTTCGTTTCCAAATATAAGTCTTTTTAGAGATTGCAACAAGTGACTACATACGAAGCAGAATATGTTTACTCCTACATAAGAAGTAGCCCATTCGAAATGTGTAAAAAGACTTATATCGAGTGTAGTGCTTTGATGTGTCACGTCAACTTGTACAAGACCGAGAAATTTGATTACTACAACGCCCTCTCCCTCGCGGACTGAGCTCCAGTGCCTTAACTGCACCTGCCTTTGGCTGCATGACAGGAGGGCCAACCACCTGTTGGGCCCACCTGTCATAGACGCAAAGGCAGGAGCAGTAAGTAGAAGCTTTCGCTACACGCTATACCTCCCGCACAAGGTGGACGGACATGCATCAGTGGATTCGATACTGTAGAAGTAGGAGTAACATCATTGTTTGTCTTCTCAAAGAGGCGAAGAGCCAAGCGCAACCCGAATGTGGCAGTTGCTAACGCTCGCGTGGTGCGGTTCCTTGGAGCATGCATATACTAGCCAGGCTCTTGCATGCGACAAAATTGCTATTGTTTAACAATTAAACTCCATTATCCATTGGTTGATACTCATTCTGCATAGGTCCACACGCTTAGCACCATTTCCTCCTGGGGTCACCAATCTTTATTTGCTAATTAATAGCATTGCATGCAATGAACTAGCCATTGCAAGTCATTAAAAGTATGCACACCTGTCATCTCTTATTGGTTGATATGTCAAGAAACAAGAAACAAGGTAGAAGTTAATGCACCATGCCTAAGTGTTTTGGGACTACTTGCTTTTCGTAAGATGACTTACAAACCTAGACGGAAGGAGTAGTATAGCCCTGTAAACCGGAAAGGAGTATTTGCCTTTATAGAGATTTCAACAAGTGACTAGACTACACCGTGCGCAGTACTCCCTCCCTTCCGGTTTATAGGGCTCAAATCTCAAATCTCATGAACCAAGGCATTTTGCAATTAGAGGAATGTATCTCATACTTTAAAAACTACCCTAATTAAACTCATGCATTAATTACGTAGTTCTCTCGTTTTCCTCTCCGCCTTGGTCGCGGTGCACAATATTAAGCACCCCTATATGACTAGCCGCTCTATCTACATGCGGGACATTTCAAAGCATCCGGGCCCATGTGCCATCCACCAAATCACAACGAGGTGCTACAGTCGAGACTCACCTGTCACCCCGGTGTGGCCGTCATGACCCGTCATATCACAAAACCCACACCTTTACCAGCAGTGGTAAGGTGGCCTCCAAGTTGGACTGGACGAAGCAACCATCATTTCGCAACTGGAACGCTCGTTCAAGCCCTTTCTTCCCTTTCTTGAAGAAAACATCACTCCAGGCTACTCACTTCTGCCATTTTTCTTCTGTACCGATGAAGGAAAGGTGGGCGAATCGGTTATGCTGCTAGATTTTCATTCCAATAATCTTATTTTTGTGAAGCACCGACCGATTCTCACATCCTATTCTTTTCCCGTTTTCATTGCGATTATGGTTTCCTTTCGATTGCTTTTTGTTTGTCAGTTCATTGATGGATCCTGGAGCACTAGGCAAAGAGTTGCCGGCGGACAACCCACTGGAGACAGCGATCTCCAGGAAGCGAGCACTGACCAACGAGCTGACTATGTTGGCGGGCCAACCCATGGAGACGAAGAACTCCAAGAAACAAGCACTGGCCAAAGAGTTGAAGACGTTGGCGGACGAACTCCTCAAAGAAAGTTGGAAGAATAGCAAGGGCCCCACCGTGCCTACCCCAGGAACTCTGATTGCCACCTATGTGAGGCTCAAGACCGAGTTTGAGGACATAGTCGCCGTTGAGAAGCAGTATTCCCCTGGCAAGGTGATGGCCCCCATCGAGGACGAGGAGATGGCCCCCGGAGGGATGAGATCCCCCGGTGAGCTGCACAAGGTAAAAAATAATGGCTTATTACCATAGTTGTGGTTTTTGATTATTTGCAATGTGCTTGCTAATATGTTAGGGTTGTGCAGGTGCCGGTGGTTGTCCTTGATGATTCCGATGTCGTGGCCTGTCCTGTTGGCATCGCCCCGGAGATCGATTCCGATGCCGCTGTCCATCCTATGGACATCGCCCCAGAGATCGATTCCGATGTCGCGGTCAGTCCTGTGGACATCGCCCCAGAAATCGATTCCCATGCCGCTGTCTGTGCTGTGGTCATTGCCCGAGAGATCGATGACAAGAAATAGTTGGTCGCGCTAATCCTTCAGGGTAGTTTGCATTGCCCTGTGTTTAATTACCAGAACGATGCGTGTTATCAAACCATCTTAGGGCTAGTGCACTGTCTTGTGTGGGCGGATCTTGCTACTTTTGTTTGATAGTGAATCATGCGGTGAATCATGCGAACCCTCTCCGAGTTATGGAAACAGATGTATCCTCACCAGCTTTTGATGTAATATATGGCATGCTTAGATGTAAGTTTGAACTTTTTATCATATCAGCAGGGCTTGTTTGACGATTCTTGGTGTTAGTAGGCTAGCTACTGTGCAAGCTATAGTACTTGCAAAACACTCACCGAAGAGAAACATTGGGGCTGATGAGCTCGTGGTACGCTTATACTTATCCCTCGTCGATCGACCAATAGCCCTAGCTCCTAAAATTGTAGGCTTAGCAATAGATCTGACAATAGTCGACATACATTCAGGCCTCATTTGGTTCATAGGGTAGGAAAATCATAGCAAAAGTATAGATAAGGCGCAACACAAAATCATAGCAGTGCAGAGACGTACTCCCTCCGTTCCAAAGTACTCCCTCCTTTCCGGTTTATAGGGCTCAATTCAAAAATCTCACCAACCAAGGTAGATGATGAGTGGTGGAATACTTTTTGTAGTTTGCAAAAGCACCTAATTAATGCTCTTGTTTTCCTCAAAAAATTATGTTTACCAATGTATTAAATGCAATGCATGCATGCATAAAGTACATGCATTGGTCAATTTTCTCTTAATATTTGCATGCAATGATTTAATGCACCTTGGAATCTGAACATGTAATGGGGAACAACCATATTGAGCCTTATAAAATGGAAAAACTGAAATTTTGAGATAAGCCCTATAAACCGGAAAGGAGGGAGTAGATGACCTAGGCGGGCTAGTTTGGCCTAGTGGGTTTTAGTGATATGACGTGGTACAGTGCCGTCCAGTCTTCGCGTGTGGTAGCAGTATTGCGGGTACAATAAGTTTTCTTGAAGAAGCGGAATTCAACGAAGTCATGACGGTTCCTTCATCCGAACAACTTACAGTGGGAAAGGTTGGGCTTGTGATACCACCAGGGTAGACCGGGATAATTTTGTGCATGGCAGGTGGACCAGGATGGTCGACGTCCCACATGTCAGCGAATGAAAGTATTCTTTCTGATATAGAGGACGAGCAATGAGTATTCATTGTTTATTTTTGATGAAAGCTATTGTCTCCACTATTACGACGGAGGAGTGTGAAACACAGCAGCCCAGTGAAATTGCAAGACAATGCGTGTCCCCTCTGGTGAGCGGCATGCGAGCTGGACTGTCGGGGTTGCCACGCGTATGAGTCGTAAGTGTGCCGCCTTTTCCTTTAGAACTTGCGAAGCGTAACATTTTGGCGCGATCGATCGATAGAAATCTAGAACAAAATGATGAGGGCGGTGCTTTCCCGCTCGTTAGGCGGGCTAGTTCGAGTGATATGACGTGCTACAGTGCCGTCCACTTTCTCCATTTTTATGTAAGCAAGAGTTTACACTCTTACGCGGGAGGAGTACGAAACACCGCGGATCTGATTTTGATCGAGGGATAACTATTCCCTGCCAAATAATGGAGGATTGTTAGCGATTATAGCATGATAGTTAGGGCATATCTAGCACTGGCCCACAAATTTACACCGGCATCTGTTTAAGGACACCGATGGATGCCATCCGATCCTGCCCACATACCTTTCGACAACTATATGAACTAACCAGACGAAATTCGTGCAAACAAAGCAAATTTCAAATTAACCGGATGAAATTCATTACATTTCGAAAACTTTTCCTACAAACTGGACGAAATTCATTACATATTTCGCACAAACCGTACTAAAACCTACTGTAAACCTAATCTAAACAATCGCCGGCGCCCGACCACCATGTCCTGCCATGAACCCGAGAAAGTCGGCCATTGCCTTTGCCTCCTCCTCATCCGCCTCGAGAACCTCCTCCTCCGGAGCACAGGGTTCTGAAGATTTCTGCATCCACATCACCGTCAAGCGGCTAATCGTCCGCTGATGTTTACCCCACCAAGCTTGGTGTCGACTGAGTGGAGTAGCGGTGGCCTTCCCAGGACCAGAGCGGCAGCGACCTACCGTGTACTACTCTTCCTCGCTGCCGGCTGCGCCCGCGCACGCGCGCCGGTTTCGTGGTCATGGCGGCGGAGGGCAGC